>NC_082731.1:39721587-40029087 GCF_030144855.1 Hypanus sabinus | reverse complement strand
TTGAACGTTGGGATGCATGGTGAGTTGGCCTGTGTCTGTGAGGTGTGCAACTACTTTCATAGTTAGGGAGGTGGTTATTCGCCTGGCGTGTTGACTATGCTTCTCCCTTTACCGAGACTTCTAGGCCTGCTGAGTGTAACCAGCAGTTTCTGGCTTAGTTGAGATTTCTCCTCTCTGCAAATGTTTTAGTTCCATTCTGTGCCACTTCTAGGGTCGTGTTCGGCACAACTTTGTGGGCCAAAGGGCCTGTATTGTGCTGTAGGTTTTCTGTGTTTCCATCTGATGTAACTCTGTTTCATTTCTTGCCACGTGTGCTGCCAGCTTGATAGACTTACAATATTCTCTGTTTCACTTATCCAGCAAATGCTATGTTCTGTATCTCAAAGGTTTGTCTAGTCCCTGTATGTTTCTCCCTCTTTTAACACGGCCTCAAGGCAGCATGGCCTCTCTTTATGTAAATGCAAGAGATTATATAGATACCGGAAATCCAGAGTAACACATACACACACAGTGCTGGAGGAACTTAGCAGGTCACGCAGCACCTATGGAGAGGAATAAACGGCTGGCATTTGGGCTCAGTCTCTTTATCAGTACTCTGACAAATAGTGCCTATTAACGTACCTTCTCTGGCCCCTTTCCATCTCCATCCATCAGTACCAGGGATTCCCAACCCAGGGTCCACAGAACCCCTTGGTTAATGGTATTGGTCCATGGCGTAAAAAAGGTTGGGAACCCCTGCTCTGTGCAATTAATTTTCTTTCAAGTTCCATCCCTTATTTTGTAATCCATTCCTTTTTATTTTACTCTCCACCCCTCCTCCTGCACATTGCTGTTTTGTTTTTAAATTTTCCCTGTTCCAGCAAAAAGATTATCAAACTGCAATATTAACTCAGTTTCTCATTCCACAGCTACTGACTGCACGGACAAGATGGGCCGAAGGGCCTGTTTCTGTGCTGTACTTTTCTAAGACTCTGTGACTGAGGTGATAAGATTTTTTTTGTATCTTCCATTTTTTTTGTATCATATTTACAACATCTGCAGTTTTCTTAGGTTTTGTAAATCAGTGAACTTGGGTGTAGAGTAAAATAATTTAAAAAATAATGTGGGATTTGGAATTGGTTAAATTGTTTATTATTGTCAATAGTACTGAGGTACGGTGGAGAAGTGCTGCTTTGCTTACCATCTATGCAAAAAAAAAATGTCGAATAAGGTGTTGCTGCCACACAGAAAGCGCAGCGTAGGCTGAAAATAAGGTGCAAGATCACAAGGTAGATTAGTTTAAATTAAGCATCCATTTTATTGTACTAGGTATGATAAATTCGTTGATGGAGAAGAGAACAAGGCAGAGTGGAGAATACAGCTGGGGAGAGAGCGCAGCACAGGCAGATAAATCAAGTGCGAATGAAGTCGATTGCGAGATCAAGAATTTACCTTTATTTTTTTAAAGGACCATTCCATAGTGGCTGTCCTTCAGTCTGGTGGTACAGGCTCTGCCCGATTATGGGGGAAAAGAGTGATTACCTGGGGTGGATGGGGTTTTTGATTAGGTTGGCCCCTTTACGAAGGCAGGAAGAGGTGTAGACAGTGTCCTCAGAGGTAAAACATTGCCCTCTTGTTATATCCTGTCCAGTATCCCATCCCGTGTTCGCCTTGCTTGCTGCAAGAAAAAGCAATCCCAACCTCTTCACTGAAATCTTGCAGCTGAAGTGCTTTACCTCTGGATCTGTTCCGGATCCAGCCTCTCTCTCCCATTCTCCCAAACACCTTCATAGCTGTAGGAGCCATGTACTTATTTTCTGTCTGTACTGTCTTTTGTGTTGCGCATTTATTACGGGTTACAGTAATTTGTCACGTGAGTTGGGTCATGGTAGAAGGAAATGGGTAGAGTCGTGTATTCATGCTTTGTTCTAGTTAGTTAGTTTAGTTGATAGGGAGCGAGCCAGGTAAGATTTTATATTGTTGACCGCTAATTTGAATGCAAGTTACTTTTATTCCACTTAATGTCACTAATTTTTGTTACGCTAATTTATAATGCTGTTATAAGATCCTTCGTCTTCGCTGGTTTCCTAATAAAGAATTGAACGTACTTTTTTCAACTTGGAGCTCAGTAATTTGGAAGCGCGTCACACAGGGTTGAATCCTTTGCTCGGTCTCTCAGTGGTTTTGGTTTGTTTTTCAAGTAAACACTTACAATATCCTTCCTAATCATGATGATCTGAATTAGAAAAAATACTTCAGTTGCCTAACTAGAGTCTGTAGTGTTCAGAATATTTTTTGCTCTGTACCTCAGGTAGGAGGCCCATGATTCCGTCTGTGTTGGTAACTATTCTCTCATTTTGGTCAACTTCAAACATGCCCATGAACACCCCACTGAGATTTCTCTTCTGTCGTGCTTTAACCTCGCCAGGATTCCATTCCCACACTCCTTTTAACCTCACTGGTTCCTTGTTCCACACTGACTTTAAAATCACTGTGACCCACCCCCTGCCCACCCATCCTCACACTCACTTTAAACTCATCATACGGCAAGGATCAGCAGTTCCAAACTGTCGTCTTATCTTCACAGGGACAGGAAAACAACCCTCGCTGATATTGTCGAGCAGTTACAGGAGAAGGAAGCCCAGGTGAGTGAGCTCAACTTGTTCTGTTTGCAGGGGTGCAAAACTGATCTGGACTGAACGAGCTTATTTCCTGATGTTTATTGAATATTGAGGAGTTTCAGACTCAGAATCATTGAAACTATTGAGTGCAGATGACTCAAAAATGAAGCCCTGTAATATTGATGCTCTAAGTCAGAGGGACCCTTGCCCTTAACCAAGGGGTCTGTGGACCCCAAATTGGGAACCACTACTCTAAGTGCTCATCTTGGTAACCTTAAGTGTGACCAGGGGTTTTAACTTGAAGGCAAGAAACTCTAGACATTGATTGAGATATAGCATGAAGCAGGTCCCACAGGCCCTTCGAGCCATGCCAGCAATCCCCCGATTTAATCCTAGCCTAATCGCGGGACCAAAATGGCTGGGATTACCTGCCTTGTAAAGACGCTGCTCAGAAGAAGGCAACAGCAAACCGTTTCTGTAGAAAAATTTGCCAAGAACAATCACGGTCAAGGACCGAGATTGCCCATATTGTACGACATGCTGCATGATGATGAAGCAGCATTCCTTGTTCCCACCACAGAAAATTCAATCATTTTGCAAACACAACCTGAACGAACATTGCTACCAGCAATTGGTTAACCTGTGCCTCCCTGAATGCTAATGTTTGGAAACTTTCTTAAGAAACAGTTATCCCAGCTTCATTGTTAATCTCTTGCCACTTGGTTTGCTAATGTCTCCTGCTGTGAAACAACAGTGAGACATCAACAACCTTCCAGTCCTCAGCCGTCACCTTGGTGGACAACAATCTTGGCCAAGCTCCTTTCCTGCTTGAGACGCTTTAGATGCTGGACTCTGGAGTAACATGCAAGGTGGTGGAGGAACTCAGCAAATCGAGCAGCGTTTCAACCTGAAGCATCAACAGTTCATTTCTTCCAGTAGATGCTGCTTGACAAACTGAGTCACTCCAACAGTTCATTGCATCTTTTTTATTTCGTTTTAAAAGCCTGGGATATATTCCATTCCAGCTTTGATATATATTGGAGCCTTTATTCTGTTCCATATCTCCAGCCCCTCTCCAAACCCCTGCCCTGCACAATGCCCTCCAATCCAGGCCCCATTCTGTGTCCCTCCCATTCTGTCCCTCTCCCCCTCTCCAGTGAAGGTCTTCAATTTCCGTCTGCCCTTGGCCACAGAGAAGGAATCTTTATTGCTGTTTCCGCCACAATTTTTGTTCTGATCAGTCAAGGCTGTTAGCTCTGAGCTGAACCCCTGAATCGGAAGGGCTGGTGGCTTTTAGCCTGGCCTCTGCACTTTGACCTTTTTGGCATGGGTGACCCTACCAAGAGTCAAACCACAAGGCCCTGATTCTTGCCTACGTAACTCTCTGGCCTGTTGAGGCATGCAAGCCTCCAAACCCTATGCCAAGGTTGTGGTCTTTGGATGTCCATTAATAAGACATTAATAAACCCTAATGATTAATTGCTGGTCCTCCAAGTAATCCTGCCCATTGGATTTTTTCCCTATAAATTCCCTGTGTTCGACTGACAGACCCTATTGTTCTTTTTGAAGAAAGGTACCACATTTCATGCCCTATCAAGTGATCTTAACAGACTGCAAGCAGTTAAAATCTGGTCTTTCCCAACAGGAGCGCGATTCCTCATTGTCCATCGGGCTGCCAAATGGGATCGAGAAGCTCCCAGAGAGAATCCCGCGGCCGGACAGACCACGGGCCAGAGACAGACCCAAGCCCAGGAGGAGACCGCGGCCCAAAGACCCCAACCAGCCCGGTTCAGAAACTCGCCGATCCAGGTCCGCCCCATCTCCCCAGAATAGTGTCGCAGTCCCAGTGATGGTGACGCATACGGCGGAGCACGAGGGGTTCCTTGCACGCAAGCATGAATTCGAAGCTCCAAACAAAAAATCATCCAGCAGGTATTCTGAATCTTACTGAGTATGCTTGTAATCTTGGTACCTAGCCATTTTGCAGTTTGCACGCTTGGTGTCTACCCTTGGTAGCAATGGTTCCTAGCCTTGGTACCCACCCATTTTGCACGCTTGGTTCCTATCCTTGGTAGGACTGGCTCTTACCCATTTTGAGTATGAAGTCCAGATCCTTGTACGAGTATGAAGTTCAGACTCTGGCAGTGTCTCAATGCTTGCACCGCTGGTGCCTACACACTTTCAACATTTTGTACGTTTAGTTCCTACCCTTAATAGGAATGGTTCCTACTCTTGGTTTCTAACCAAATTGCACTTTTGGTTCCTACCCTTCACTCTACCCTTAGTAGGAATGATTTCTACCCATTTTGTACCTCTTTGCTTTTACTCTTGACTCTTATCTAATTTGCACATTATGCATCGTTTGTTCCTCCCCTCGATTTGTAATCAATTTGCAGCATTGTCTTGGTTCACCGTGTACCCTTGTTTCACATCCTGGCAGTATCTCAATACTTGTACCCTTGGGGACTACCCACTTTGCATAGTTTACTCCCTTGGTAGGAATTGCCCCTACCCTTGGTTCCTAACCAATTTGCACAGTTAGCATCTTTTGTTCCTATGCTTGATACATAAGTATTTTGCACTCATGTAGTATTGGTTCAAAGTTGGCTCTGATCCTGGCAGTGTCTCAATGCTACACCCTTGGTTTCTACCCGTTTTGCACATTCTCAAACCTTGCTGCTGGTTAGTGCCTCACTCATTTGAGTTGTGTTGCAGGCTTTTCATTTGTTCAGTGTTTTGAAGCTAGTGTTGAGCTTGTCGTCACAAAGACAAGTACATGTATGCACAGATGCAATAAACTTACAGCAGCATCACGAGTGCACAAGCACTGGTGGAGCAACACTCGCAAATTAACAGTAGAAATTATCTGAAATTATACAAGAAAGAACATAATTTGAGCAAATGAAGTTTTTGGAGAAAATCGATCGGATTTAGAAGTGGTCATACTGTTGCAAAGCTGTGGTTGTGCAGCTATGTTCCTGAGCCAGATGGTTGAGGAAAGTAGTTGTTCCTGAATCTGGAGGTATGGGACTTTATGATAACTCTTGCACAACGGTAGGTGTGAGAAGATAGCATGTCTGGAGAATGGGATCTTTGATGATTGATGCGACAACCTTGAGGCTGTGCCACCCGCAGATAGTAGGGAGAGATGTCCCCATGATTGACTGAGCTGAGACCTTTAATCCCTGCAGTTTCCTAGTTCCTGATTACTATGCTGCCAAGCCAATCCTTCTCAACCTCTAATATGGAAGTTTCTATACTTTATGAAACCTTGAGATTCCTTACAGGCTGCCACAAAACAAAGAAACACAATAGAACCCATTAAAACACAAGAAGACCGTCGAACATCCAACATGCAGGGAAATAAAAAAGTAAGCAAATAACATTCAGGGTTGAAAGTCATGAAGATGGGTCACAGCTAGGCATCACGCAGCCGATTTAGAAGCCTGTAGTTTCAGGCCCCAGCCTCAGTTCAGTGCAGATTCGAGTAAACCTCGCAGAGCAGTGAGCCGAACCATCCCTGACACCCTGACCATTTCAATCTGGCTAAAATCGTTCAAACCCTGGGTTGCCCCTTGCTCTTGGACCTGGCCTGCCACTTCAATATGCTCATGGGACCGAGCTCCACCAACTCAATTTGAGCTGTACCTGACCTTTCCGATTGGGCTTGATGCTTAAATCGATCAAACCTCAGGTCTTTCCTCACTTTCGGGCTCAGGCTCTGCCTCAACTTTACCTCGTCTCTCCTGGCTTCTCCGTTCTGTTGCATTGAATGGCCTCCAAGGCTGCTCCAGCAATTCCCATCCAATTGGCTCATTCCCTGCTCACTTGCCCCAGACCCTGCTGCCTCGATTTGGTCCATGCGTGCCACACCACAACTGTCCTGCATCTTCAAGTCTTCAGTTCACTCCGTAAAAATGCCAGGTCAGTCAGACTCCAGGATTCACTCTGACAGTGAAGTTGTAGGCTATTTGCATTGATCATTTACCAGAAAGTGCCAGTGAATCATCCCAGTGGTGGAGATGCTATTTGGGAGTGAATTAGACCTGCTGGCTGTGAAGGATCAGTATTACATCTCTTTTCTCATTGTGTTATACTTTCTTCCCTTTATTCCATGGCATACTGTCCTGTTGTCAACCCTCTTCTTGATCCTTTGCCTTTTCCATCTATCATCTCCCAACTTCTCACATCATTCCCTTTTTCCACCCTTCCCACGTTCCCTCTCAATCTGGATTCGCCCATCATCTGCCAACTTGTGCTCCACCTTTCCCTTTCAACATTTTTATTCTAGCCTTGTCGTCTTTCTTTCCAGTTCTAATGAAGGACCTCGGCCTGGAATGTCAACTGTTGATTTTCCTCCCTAGGGTGACGCCTGATCTGCTGGAAATTCTCCAGCATTTTCTGTGCATTGATCAAGGAATGTCGTTGTGACCACAGGAAGTACTGGAGAATTCTGATGAATTTGGTGTCCCCCCCCCCCCCCACATCACAAACATATGTTCAAAGTTCAAATTTATATTCAATTGACATATATGTCACCATAAACAACTCCCAACCCCTTTTCCCCCTCACCTTTTCTCCTTGCCCGTCCATTGCCTCCCTCTGGTGCCGTCCCTTTTCTTTCTTCCATGGCTTTCTGTCTCTTTCACTAGTTTACTTCCCAGCTCTTTACTTCATCCCTCCCCCTTCAGGTTTCACCTATCACCTTGTGTTTCTCTCTCCCCTCTCCCCCACACCTGTTAAGTGTACTCCTCAGCTTTATTTTTTTCCAGTCCTGCCAAAGGATTTCAGCCCAAAACGTTGACTGTACTCTTTTCCATTGATGCTGCCTGGCCCACTGAGTTCCTCCAGCATTTTGTGTGAGTTGCACACAATTATGGACTTTTAGATGTCATGCTGAATCTCTGCAAACTCCTAAGGAGGTGTGCCAGAGTCAGATAAGGAGAACTCCTTTTCTTTCAGAAGATGTGAATCTTTGGATTTGTCTACCCTCTCCAGCTGTGGAGACTCACTCATTGGCTTCTTTAAAACAGAAGTCAACCAATGTGTGGAAAGTAAAGGATAAGACAAAATGCTATTTTATTATTGTGCATTGCAATGCACACGGACCTCCTTGTGAGAATATTTGTCCCCCTTTTGGTTCTGAACCTTTTGTGCAGGTCATACCTTCCCCAGAAGAGATCCCAATGATCCAAGAACCTGAAGCCCGGCCCCCTACAACAGGTTTTTAGCCACACATTTATCTGTGAAATTATCCTGTTTCTACCCTCACTGGCACATGGCACAGTTAGTAATCCTAAAATTAATATCCTGGAGGTCCTGCTTCTTCCTTTCTGCCTAGCTCTCTAAATCTCTTTTCAGGATGTCTTTGCTTTTCCTTCCTATGTCATCAGTACTAATATGTACCAACACATCTGGCTGCTCTGCCCCCTGCCAACCCCAACTCCAAAATGATGTGGATGTGATTTGTGACATCCCTGACCTTGGCAGCTGGAAGGCCAGATACCATCTGGGTGTACCGTTCAAGTCGACAGAATCTCCTGTCTGTTCCTCTGACTATTGAGTCCCCTGCCACTCCTCTATTCTCCCTCTTTCCCTTCTGCACTGTGGACTCATGCTCAGTGCCAGTAACCTGGTCTCCGTGGCAGAAAAACTTGCCAGGGACAATTATGGTCATGAGAGCTGTGGCACTTAATTATGATGATGAATTATGAATATTTGAGTATTCTTTGTAGTTTTAGCTATATATTTTGTGTAGCTCTATTTGCATTTTATCTTTTAGTTTAGATACAGTTTCTCAGCCCACTACGTCAATGTATGTGGTTATATATTGTATTGACTGAGATACCACTTGAATAGTCCCTTCTGGCCCTTTGAAGCCTCAACTCCCAACAATCCACCAATTTAATCCTGATCAAAATCATAGGGCAATTTATTCCAAGATTTAATCTACTAGCCAGTACATCTTTGGACTATGGGAGGAAACCCGGAGTAAACCCCCGTGGTCACAGAGTGAATGTACAAACTCCTTACAGGCAGCCAGCCGTGAGAATTGAACCCAAGTTGCCTGTACTGACTGTAATGTGTTGTGCTAACCATTGTGCTACCGTGCCAGGAATGTTCTCTGTGGAGACTATGTTTTGTGAACATTTTAACAAGCAATTGACTGCATTTTATGGATTGGTCTCTCTCCAATGCATCCTGACTGTTGAAGGAAACAATCTGCTCAAAGAACACAGGCTTGCAGGAGGAAACCAGCTGGCTAAGTTTCAGACCGTGCTTTGACCTGAAACATTTATTTTCCTCCCACAGATTCAGCTCTGCCCATTGAGTTTTTCCAGCTGATTGTTCATTGACTTTAACTTGTTTCTTATGTCTTTGTCTAAACACGTTGAATCTTTATGCTGTTTTCTCCAGCCTGTTTATGAAGCCCTTTGTGGCGTCAGGTGATTTTTTTAGAAGGTTCTTTTAGGAGTCCAAGAATGAGAGAAAACTTGTTGCTTCCCGATCATTTATTTTATTTTAAAGTTTCAACAAAGGAACAGATACGGAGCATAATGAAACAAAAGAACCTCAGGAAAAGACAAAGACAAGATGGCGATTTTTGCAGAGCCTGACACTGTTATTCTTAAATTAAGGGAAAGTCCTGAGTTAAGCAAACGGCCAATTAAAAGATAAATAATCACAGTGCATGTGTCATGTGCTAATACTTAGCCAATCAAAAATGAAAAGGTGACATAGTGTTGTTTTTTTGAAACTGCTATACTACTGTTCTGCCACTAGGTGGAGACAAACACCACATATTATGAAAACTATGAGTCAGTTAAAAATACAAATTGTATATTAATAAAACAAATTTAGTCTTGCTAAAAATATTGATAAAAGCATAAAAACAGCTACTTTTGACACCATCTTATTGTTGACATTCAGGTCCTGGGCTAACGTCTACTGCGTCATAAGTAAAGGAGATCTGGGGTTTTATAAAGATGCCAAGAGTCAAAAAGCAGGAACAACCTATAACGGGGAAGCACTTGTCACACTTAGCGAGGCCACTTGTGAAATCGCCAACAATTACAAAAAAAAGAAATTTGTGTTTAAAATACGGTGAGTATAAAGAAAGAAGCAAACTAATTTTATATTTATTCAGAAAAAAAGATGTATGTTCACAACAGGTTTAGATTATGGTAGAATAAGCGTTACTTCATGCAATGAGCACCTCTTGATTTCTCCAGAATTCCAAGTCTTCAGTCTTCATCTTTACCATTGTTCATTAATGTGTCAGGACCTGCATATTTAAAAAAAATCTGGATATTAATTTACTGAGTTTGTAGATGCTGTAAAAAGTCTTAATTTCATCATGATAACATCTCTTCTGCTCTGAGGATCAATGTTTCCAGTTATTCTCTAGTAAGTGAGAATTGATTCATACATACAAGACAATAGCACTGAACGTTTTAAGAAGCATGGCTTGTTCCATATTTTATGTGGTCTATTTCTTCTGCTATTTAAGAGTTTCTTTTTATTGTGACAGGATAACCGATGGCAATGAATACCTGTTCCAGGCAAAGGATGAGGTGAGCTTCACGCTGTGACTGTTGGGGTGGAGGTCATGGTTGAGTTTGATTCAGCACCTTGTGAGATGTCCCATAGGAGAAGTGCAGAGAAGGTTGAATTTATTGTATGCGGTGTGCGCAAAGTGAGAAATGAAAATGGGACTGAGCTGATGGTAAAGCCTGCAATAGGAATGAAGACCCTAGCAGATGACCCTGCTACACCAGTCAATCTAATGATGCTGATCGTGCAAATTCAATGTCAAGATCAAATCAAATCAAATTCAAGTTTAATTATCATTCAACCACACATGAACATAGCTGAACAAAACAGTGTTCCTCTGGGGCAAAGGTGAAAAATATACTCAGAAAATGAATAAAAATAGCATGCAAAAAAGCATTGTCACACCTTAAAAAAACCCCACATATATAGCTCAAGTCCCTGAGTGACATGTCGTGCGGTTTGGTTGTATAGTTCTCTGCAGAATGCCTGTCATTTCACTGATCAAACACTGGAGGGCAGCACTAACAAGATGCACCATGCTACACCACCTCTGGCGTCCCCTCTGCTGGGCTGTTTCTCCTCTGCTCCAGAGGGGAATGTTACTTGGACTTCACGGTTAAGTTGTAACAAGAGGCTGGATAAACCAGAAAAAGTCTTTTTACGCCCTTTTAGTATAATGACATCCTTCTTATAGCTGGGTGAATAGAATTCCCCACAGTACTCCCAATGTGCCCTTCCCAACGATATGTAACATTACGCTCCAACTCAATATCCATCCTGATGAAGACAACATGCACAACCTCTCACCATTCTGTCTCTTTGAAACCACTTTCGATTTACTACGTACCTGCATCCGTCTATCTGTGTGTTCTACAACACTCTCAGGGGTACCCAATTGCATGCCTTGGTTTATCTTTCCAAAATGCAACATCGTGCACTTATCTAAATTAAATCTGCAATTTCTTGGCTCGCTGGCCCAGTTGATCAAGATCAGTTTATTGCTATTTTTATCCCTCACTATTTTATATATCTTCATCAGCTCCCCCTTGAATACCTAAAGCATTTCATTCCAGGCAACACAGTGGTGAATGTCCTCTGCACCCTCTCCAGTGCAGTCATGTCCTTCCTGCAGTGTGGTGAACAGAACTTCACGCCATCTTCCAGCTGCAGCCTAGTCCTGTGTTTCATAAAGTTGCACTGTGTCTTCCCTGTGTTATATTCTATGTCTTGAATAGAAAAGACAGGGATCCCATATGCACTTGTATCTCCTCACCCATCTCTGCCACGAGGGTCAGGGATGCTTAGAGAAGTACACCAAAATCATCCTTTTCTTCAGTGCAACCTACTTATCATGCATGTTTTAGTCTTATTGACCTTTATTGTCTTATTAAAGCTTCGAAGGTCCAATTTAATGTCAGAGGAATGTATACAATATACATCCTGAAATGTTTTTTCTTCGCAAAACATCACGAAAACAGAGAAGTGCCCCAAAGAGTGAACGACAGATAAATGTAAGAACTCCAAAGACCACCCCCCAGCTCCCCTCCCTCCTGCGTGTAAGCGGCAGCGAGCAGCAAACCCCCCTCGCCCCACTGGCAAACGAAAGCAAGCGTCAGTGCCACCACCAAGCACTCAAGTGTGAGCAGCGCAACAGCAAAGACACGGTCGCACAGTACCCCAACGACTTTGTGTTTCACCTGTGCATTCAACGTACCACAGGTATTCTCTCACCCTGATAAGGGAGAAGGAGGTGTCTCCGTTTTTTCCCCAGCTAGCGGGGAGACATAACAAACAACTCGTTGGTTTACGATGTTAAAAGTTCATTGCGTCGCTTTTTTCAAGCTCTCTGTCTGAAGATCGCAAAGATCCCAGGTCTTCAGGCCCGTAGAAGGTATCCCGACTCCCCCGATGACAGATAGGTCTCCTGCCATGACACCGACTCTCGATCCGCCTGTCTCCAGAGCCTAGAGATCTTAGGCTTCGGAATTCATGCCAGACTCTCAGGCCAAACCCTTGGCATTCCGAACAATGGCCAGTCCTGAAACTCTGAGTGCAGGTCCCATTCCTGCGAAGTACTGAATTTAGAGTGTAACTCCAGGTCAGTGTCTTCAAAAGAACCCCATAAGGGGAAAAATAAAGATATTAAAGATGGAACTAGAGCTGTTTCCAAAGATACAAGCAAAGGAGCAGCCGTTTAGTACCATCTTAACTTCGGTTTGCATCTTAAATTGCATTACTACACATTTTTAAATTAAATTAAAACTGCCCTTATTGCAGAAGGTGGAACAGGCTTGATGGGTCATTTGACCTAGTCCTGCTCCTATTTAGGTTCTCATCTCGTCCCTGTCATCATATCGCCTCACTATTAACACCACCACCATTTCACATTTTATCACTGACTGCAGGAATCAGACACTTTCACTGGGCAATAGATTAGATCCGCTCTTCCTCTGTCTGATGAAGGTCCACTAACGACAGCTCCCTGTTGGGTATAGGACTTACAGATACTAAGGATCACACCGCTTCAGTTTTTGAACCTCAGCAGGTTTATAGTTCATAAGGATTCACCAGGATCCCTCTCACCACCATATTTCATAGGGTTCTACCATTCTAGCTTTACTGGTGCTCCCAAAATACACCCAGCTGCATCCTTCAGGATTAAATCGATCTGCTGTTTCTCTGGAGACACAAGAGAGCCAGCAGATGCTGGAAGCTGGAACCAAGCAGAAGCTGTTGGAGGAATCAGTGGGTCAGGCAGCTTCGGCGGAGGCAGAGGGATGGTCGACATCTCGGTCTGAGATCAGGATTGACGCAGGGTCTCCACCTGAAAAGTGGACGATGTCTGTGCACCCACTGATGCTGAGTTTGCCTGGCTGCTTATTCCTTGCTGCCACTTCCATTATCTCATTTTCACATTTTCTTTTCTGAAATAAATATAATCAGTGGTGCAGCCAGTGTGTTGGCGCGTGGCCTAGTGGATAAGGTGTCGGTCTAGTGATCTGAAGGTCATTGGTTCGAGCCTCAGCTGGGGAAGTATGTTGTGTCCTTGAGCAAGGCATTTAACAACACATTACTCTGCCACCGGTGCCAAGCTGCTTGGGTCTTAGTGCCAACAGCATCGGTGGCATGGAGAGGGGAAGGCTTGCAGCTTGGGCAACTGCCGGTCTCCTGCCCAGGCCTGTGCCCTGGAAACCTTCCAAGGTGCAAATCCATGGTCTCACGAGACTAATGGAAACCTATATACTATAGTAATGCTGCCTGACTGTGAATGGGGCCAGTAGCAAGTTAAAGTGTTTGTGCAATGGATTTCCATGTAACAATTACAGCACAGGCCATCTTGGCCCTTCTAGTCCGTGCCGAACGCTTACTGTCACCTAGTCCCATCGACCTGCACTCGGCCCATAACCCTCCATTCCTTTCCCGTCCATATACCTATCCAATTTTTTTGTGTCAGCTGGTACAGAGAGTGGTCTTCGACGTTCCTTAGCAGGATGTTCAATGAAAGACCATAAGATTGTAAGGCATAGGAGCAGAATTAGTCATTTGGCCTATTCAATCTGCCCTGCCATTTCATCATGGCTGATCCATTTTACCCTTCAGCTCCAATTTTCTGCCCTCTCTCTTTATCCCTTCATGTCCTGATGAGTCAAGGATCTATCAACCTCTACCTTAAATATGCATGAAGACTTGGCCTCCACAGCTGCCTGTGGCAACGAATTCCACAGATCCACTAGTCTCTGGATAAAGAAATTCCTTCTTGTCTCCATTTCAAAAGGACACTCCTCTATTCTGAATCTGTGTCCTCTGGTCTTAGACTCTCCCAGCATAGGAAGTATCCTCTCCATTTCCACTCTATCAAAGCCTTTCACCATTCAATAACTTTCAATGAGGTCATCCCTCATTCTTCTGAATTCCAGCGAGTACAGGCCCTGAGCCATCAAATGCTCCTCATATGACAAGCTGTTCAAACCTGGAATAATTTTTATGAACCTCCCTTGAACCCTCTTCAGTTTCAGCACATCCTTTCTAAAATGAGGGGCCCAAAACTGCTAGCAATTCTCCAAGTGAGGCCTCATGAATGCTTCATAAAGTCTCAGCATTAAATCTTTGCTTTAATATTCGAGTCTTCTTGAAATGGATGCTAACAACGCATTTGCCTTCCTCACCACGGACTCAACCTGCAAATTAACCTTTAGTGTACCCTGTACAAGAACTCCCGATCCCTGATTCCAACAATTACCCAGAGAAATCTACTGTTTGTGGGTATGAAGCCAAGGAGAAGGTCACCCTCTCCTCCACCACCATATAATGTAATAAAATACGAACCACCATGCTTAATATATGATCACTGTCAATAGACAAAGGCAGTGACAGGTTATACAATGAGATAAAATTAGAAAGTTGACCATTACCCATTCTGTAGTCATTGAGCAATCCCCGAGCATGTATTCCTTGACCCAACATATTGATGAAACTGCAAAGAACGCACAACAGCAGCTATATTTTGAAGCTTGAGGAGAATTGGTATGTCACCAAAGACAAATTTATACAGATGCGTCATGGAGAGCCTGCTAACTGGTTACGTCACTGTCTGGTATGCAAGGGCCACTGCACAGGATATGAAAAAATCTGAAAAAAGGTGAAAAATTAGCCAGATCCATCATGGGCGCTAGCCTCCCCAGCACCCAGGACATCTTCAAAAGGCAATGCCTCAGAAAGGCAGCATCCATCATCCAGGGCATTCCTTATTCTTACTGCTGCTATCAAGGACAAGATGAGGCCTCTGTAGGCCAGGGTTGACCGAGGATCAGGTGTCCTAGCGGTTTAGATTCACAGGCCAGGCCAGAAAAATACGGAGATCAAGCTGTTGTCCACGTCGCGACACCCCCTCTCAATGCATCTGATGAACCCAAAGAAATCACAGAGACCGATACAGTTTGGCACCAGCAGCATCACAGGAGTTGCCATTTGGCTTTGAACTCAATGTATGAATGCCTTAGGGACTCCAGCTCCTGATTTTTCCCTTGGGGTTTATTCCAGAAGCCTTCCCCATGAGTGGGGACAGCCTCATGGCAGCGGAGGTTCGAGATCAGAGCTCTCCTTCTCCTAGACGAGCTTCAACCACAGCGGATGAGCCCCCTCTGCCCAAAGCAACTGGTTTAAAGGCACTAGTAGCCCACCTTTGCCCCTTCTCTTGTAAGCAAAAACGGTTCTGCTGGGCCACGCTTGAAGCCAGGAGCTGGCTTTGGTTGTCAGAGTCTGCTTGAGATAAGTGCTATTGGGAGCATTTAATAGGTGGTGGGAGCTTATCCCCTCTATCACCCCTTGCTATAACAAGGCGATGGTACAGGAGCCTGAAGATGCACTCTCAATGTTTTAGGAACAACTTCTTCCCCTCCACCATCAGATTTATGAATGGACAATGAACCCTTGATTATAATAATGTTATTGTAATTTGTACTTATTGTAGTGTACTATTGCCACAAAACATGTCTTGCAATATATGCCAGTAATATAAAACCTGATTCTGATTCACTTACACAGCAGATGGCTAATTTATTAATTTCTTAAGCCAATTATTTTCTGATGATTCTAGGAATGGTACTTAAATGATAATAAATCTCCAAAACGTGATCTCTTTGCAGGAAGAGATGAACAGTTGGATCAAGGCTTTTTCCACCGCCATCACAGAACATGCAGAAATTGTGCAGCAAAGCGGCCAGATCCCTCCTACTACCTCCTCCACCGATGAAGGGAATCCGAAACGGGAAAGTGATCGAAGATTCAGCCTCTTTGGGAAGAAGAAATGAGTATAAGAGGTTGTCTTTGACTTTAGAAACCACAGCCATGATATTGGATATTTGGATTTGCACTTGATGTACAAATGATTTCATCTTGAACCTGAAGACCTAACGTTTTTAGTTTTATAATTTACACAAATGTTGAACAATTGCAATTGCTTCTCTGGAATGGACTTGTGAAGACTTTCTATGAAAATAACAGTTCAGTTTCTCTTCTGTTCATGAATATGTTCGGCTGCTGGCTGGAATCTCAAGGCTGAATGGTGAAGGAGGCAGGCTTGGCAAGTCCATCTGATCCAATACGTTGGCAGTTTGCTGGGGCTTCTGTTGCCTTTTGTTCTCTCGTTCCATGCACTTGTGGATTTGATTCAAAATGTTCGGCTTGAGTTTGATTAATAATGACAATGAATAAGAGAAATATCCCCCCCATCGACATATTTTATTAAAAGAAATGACTATCACTCCATTCAGTTTTAATCTTCTTTACAAATAGAAAACTTCTGAGAAGATGCACTGCTTGTTTTATTTATCAGCAGAAATATATTTAATGGTCACTGCTGTTAACTGGAATCTTTGCATAACATTGAAATGTAAAGCAATTAATTTTAAATGTGATTTCTGGCATTGTAGCAACTGGTATCCTTCACAGGCGAATCTAATTCTTTTATGATTTGTAAATTTCTAATGTTGGAAGATGAAGAATTAACGTCACGTTTGAGGGGTTCGAACTGTAGATACCAACACGATACTGGGTCAAACTGTATGGTTTTGGGCATTTGTGCTGTCCCTTTATCGGTTCCTCAGGATTGCTGTCAAAAAGAGAAAAATATATTAAATAAATATTTAGCTAAGATCACAGTGACATGCATTGGACCACATTAACATACAACACAACTTGGCTCATTCATCCAAGACATGTGATTGTTATTTAAGTGAAGTGTGAAACAGACGATGTAGGAGATTGAGACATGGCATTACAGATGTGAATGAAATCATGGTGGGCATAAATAGGGTGAACACGCAGTCTTTTTCCCAAGGTAGGGGAACAAGAAACTAGAGGGCAGAGGTTTTGAGGTGAGAAATTAAAGATTTAAAAATGGACCTGAAGGGACCTTCTTCACATTGCAGGTAGAGCATATATGGAATACCACAGGAAGTGGTAGAAGTAGAATACCAACATATAAAAGACATTTGGATTAGTACATTTATAGGAGAGGTTTAGAGGTATGTAGGCAAAAGGTGGGCACATGAAACTAGCTTGGTGGCCACCATGGAAAAGTTGGGCCAACAGGCCTGTTTAAATGCCATATGTGTGCACTTTTTGTCACCTGCCTTCAGGAAAGATGTAAATAAGGCTGAAAGAGTACAGAGAAAATTTACAAGGATGTTGCCGGGACTGGAGGACCCGAGTTATATGGTAAGATAGAATATGTTCGGACTGTGTTCTCTAGAAACATAGAAGATTGAGAGGAGATTTGATAGAGGTATATAACATTATGAGGGGTATAGATTGGGTAAATGCAAGCAGGCTTTTACCAGTGAGGTTGGGTGGGACTGCAAGTAGAGGTCATGGGTTAAGGGTAAAAGATGAAAAGTTTAAAGGGAAATATGAGGGAAGATCAGAGGGTTGTGCGTGTGTGGAATGAGCATGTGAGCTTGACTTCAGCATTGAAGAGAAGTTTGGATAGGTACATGGATGGTAGGGACTATGGAGTGCTATGGTCCCAGTATAGGTCATTCAAGTAGGCAGTTTAAATGGCTTTGCACAGACTAGATGGGCTGAAAGGCCTGATTCTGCGCTGCATTTTTCTATGACTATAACTGACTGCATCACCTTGAAGGAGGAGGATGTTAGAAGCTACCTGAAAATTGTGTGATTTGCTTTCAGTTTGTTCTCTATGTAATTATTACATTTTGGTCATAACTGAGCACCGTACCAGAAATCTATCTCCATTCCTTGGGAAATAAGAGAAATGACTGAGAATGATGACTGATTTCATGTGAAGGAAAATCATCCTACCAGATACTCCTGTTTTCAGACTGAAAGAAACACATCCGTATATTGCGAGCTCTGTTTAATTAATCAGAATCAGATCGCTATTCCACTGTAAACAGGTTTCGGCCCCTTTTCTAAGGAAGGATGTCCTGGCATTGGAAAGGGTCCAAAGCAGATTCACAAGAATGATGCCTAGAACGAAAGGGTTGATGTGTGAGGTGCACTTGATGTATCTCAGCCTGTACTCGGAGTTCAGAAGAATGATGGGGGATCTTATTGAAACCTATTGAATACTGAAAAGCCTAGATAGAGTGGATGTGTAGGGGATGTTTCCAATAGTAGGGGAGTCCAATGCCAGAGGACACAGGCATAGAATGAAGGGTGTTCCTTTAAGACAGAGATGAGACATTTCATTGGTCAGAGGGTGATGAATCTGTCGAATTTATTACCATAGATGGCTGTGAAGACTGTCGTTGAGTATATTTAAAGTGGAGAATGATGTTCTTAATTAGTCCAAGCAGGTGTTCTCAACATTTTTATGCCCTGGACTCCTGCCATTAACTCGGGGATCCGTGGACACCAGGTTGGGAACCCTTGTCTAAGGTTATGGGGAGAAATATCCAAGACATCTTCAAGGAGCAGTGCGTCACAAAGATGGCATGCATCATCAAGGATCCCCATCGCCCAGGACATGCTCTCTTTTCATTGTTACTGTTAGCAAGGACGCACGCACTGCGGGATTCAAGAACAGCTTCTTCCCCTCTAACATCTGATTTGTAAATGAACATTGAATCCATGAACACTACCTCACTACTTTTTAAATTCTTTTTGTTTTTGCATTACTATTTTTAATATAACCATTTAATACACACATACGTATAAAATATAAACACGCATTTACTCTCACACATATACACACATACTGTAATTCGTTTATTTGTTGTTTTTTTTAGAAGAATAGAGCATTACAGCACAGAAACAGGCCTTCTGACCCTTGGCTGTGCCGAGTCATTTTTCTGTCTAGTTCCACTGACCTGGACCTGGACCATATCCCTCTATACACCTCTCATCTATGTAGCTGTCCAAGTTTTTCTTAAATGTTAAAAGTGCGCCCGCTTTTACCACTTCATCTGGCAACTCATTCCACACTCCCACCACTCTCTGTGTGAATGTGTGAAGAAACCCAACCTCCACCTACTGTTCCCTTTAAACTTTTCCCCCTTCACCCTTAACCCATGTCCTCTGTTTTTTTTCTCTCTCCTAGCCTCTGTGGAAAAAGCTTGCTTGCATTCACTCTATCTATACCCATCATAATCTTATATATCTCTATCAAGACTCCCCTCATTTTTCTGCACTCCAAGGAATAAAGTCATAACCTATTCAACCTTTCTCTGTAACTCAATTTCTCAAGTCCCGGCAACATCCTTGTAAACCTTCTCTGCACTCTTTCAACCTTATTAATATCCTTCCTGTAATTTTTCTATAATTTATCATGTATTACATTGTGCTGCCATTGCAATAACATATCATGCTTGACTAATCTATTGGAGTTTTTCGAGGATGTAACCAGGAAGTTAGACAAGGGAGATCCAGTGGATGTAGTGTACCTCGATTTTCAGAAGGCATTTGATAATGTCCCACATAGGAGATTGGTGGGTAAAATCAGAGCTCATGGCATTGGGGGGAAGATATTGACATGGATAGAAAGCTGGTTGGCAGATAGAAAGCAAAGGGTAACGGTGAATGGGTGTTTCTTGGAATGGCAGGTGTTGACTAGTGGGGTGCCACAGGACTCGGTATTGGGACCACAGCTGTTTACGATTTACATCAACGATTTAGATGAAGGCATTGAGAATAACATCAGCAAGTTTGCTGGTGATACTAAGCTGGGTGGCAGTGTGACATGTGATGAGGATGTTAGGAGAATTCAGGGTGACTTGGATAGGCTGAGTGAATGGGCAGATACTTGGCAGTTGACGTTTAATGTCAATAAGTGTGAGGTTATCCACTTTGGGAGTAAGAACAGGAAGGCAGATTATTATCTGAGTGGTGTAGAGTTAGGTAAGGGAGAAATACAAAGCGATCTAGGAGTCCTTGTTCATCAGTCACTGAAGGTGAATGAGCAAGTGCAGCAGGCAGTGAAGAAGGCTAATGAAATGTTGGCCTTTATTACAAAGGGAATTGAGTACAAGAGCAAGAAAATCCTTTTGCATTTGTACAGGGCCCTGGTGAGACCACACCTGGAGTATTGTGTGCAGTTTTGGTCTCCAGGTTTAAGGAAGGACATCCTGGCTATAGAGGAAGTGCAGCGTAGATTCACAAGGTTAATTCCTGGGATATCCGGACTGTCTTACGCAGAGAGGTTAGAGAAGCTGGGCTTGTACACGCTGGAATTAAGGAGATTGAGAGGGGATCTGATTGGAACATATAAGATTATTAAGGGATTGGACAAGATAGAGGCAGGAAATATGTTCCAGATGCTGGGAGAGTCCAGTACCAGAGGGCATGGTTTGTGAATAAGGGGTAGGTCATTTAGGACAGATTTAAGGAAAAACATCTTCCCCCAGAGAGTTGTGGGGGTCTGGAATGCACTGCCTCGGAAGGCAGTGGAGGCCAATTCTCTGGATGCTTTCAAGAAGGAGCTAGATAGGTATCTTATGGATAGGGGAATCAAGGGATATGAGAACAAGGCAGGAACCGGTTATTGATAGTAGATGATCAGCCATGATCTCAGAATTGTGGTGCAGGCTCGAAAGGGCAGAATGGTCTACTTCTGCACCTATTGTCTATTGTCTAAAAGACTGCTGGAAAGGTACATGGAGCTCAGAAAAACAGAGGTCTATAGGTAACCCTAGGTAGTTTCTAAAGTAAGTACATGTTCGGCACAGCATCGTGGGATGAAGGGCCTGTATTGTGCTGTAGGTTTTCTATGCTTCTATTTATACAGCATGCAGAGACAATTTCAGCCAAAGTGCTTTACAATGGGATAAAGTGCAAAGATCAAAATAATAGACGACAGGATTTTGTTTAAAAGCAATGTTAGTAAATAAGTTTTGAGCTGGAGTTTTGAAGGTTGAAGTGGGTCTGCAAACCTTATAGTATTAGGTATTGAATTCCATTTTTGGGAACCTAGTTCAAAAAGCTGACCAGCCAATTATCTTCTGATGGACATTAATTAAATTTAAAGGTTTGGTAGAACAAGGCTCGAGCAGGACTATAAAACACATCTCTTCTGTGATGTATTGCAGTTCCAAACCATTAATAGACAATAGACAATAGGTGCAGAAGTAGACCATTCGGCCCCTCGAGTCTGCACCGCCATTCTGAGATCATGGCTGATCATTCTCTATCAATACCCAGTCCCTGCCTTGTCCCCATATCCCTTGATTCCCCTATCCATCGGATATTTATCTAGCTCCTTCTTGAAAACATCCAGAGAATTGGCCTCCACCGTCTTCCGAGGCAGTGCATTCCACACCTCCACAACTCTCTGGGAGAAGAAGTTTTTCCTCAACTCTGTTTTAAATAACTGACCTCTTATTCTCAATCCATGCCCTCTGGTACTGGACTCTCCCAACATCTGGAACATATTACCTGCCTCAATCCTATCAAATCCTTTAATTATCTTAAACGTTTCAATCAGATCCCCTCTCAATCTCCTCAATTCCAGTGTGTACAAGCCCAATCTCTCCAATCTCTCTGCGTAAGACAGCCCTGCCATCCCAGGAATCAACCTAGTGAATCTACGCTGCACTTCCTCAATTGCCAGAATGTCCTTCCTTAAACCTGGAGACCAAAACTGTACGCAATATTCCAGGTGTGGTCTCACCAGGGCCCTGTACAAATGCAAAAGGACATCCTTGCTCTTGTACTCAATTCCCCTTGTAATAAAGGCCAGCATTCCATTTGCCCTCTTCACTGCCTGTTGCACTTGCTCTTTCACCTTCATTGACTGATGAACTAGGACTCCTAGGTCTCTTTGCATTTCTCCCTTACCTAACTCTACACCGTTCAGACAATACTCTGCCCTCTTGTTCCTGCTTCCAAAGTGGATAACTTCACATTTATTCACATTGAATGACATCTGCCAAGTACCTGCCCACTCACCCAGCCTATCCAAGTCTCCCTGTATTCTCCTAACGTCCTCTTCGCATGTCACACTGCCACCCAGTTTAGTATCGTCAGCAAACTTGCTGATATAGTTTTCAATGCCCTCATCTAAATCGTTGACATAAATCGTAAAGAGCTGTGGTCCCAATACAGAGCCCTGTTGTACCCCACTAGTCACCTCCAGCCAGTCCGAGAAACACCCATTCACTGCTACCCTTTGCTTTCTATCTGCCAACCAGTTTTCTATCCATGTTGAAACCCTGCCCCCAATGCCATGAGCTCTGATTTTACTCACCAATCTCCTATATGGCACCTTATCGAATGCCTTCTGAAAATCTAGGTACACTACATCCATTGTTACATCCTCAAAAAACTCCAACAGATTAGTCAAGCATGATTTGCCCTTGGTAAATCCATGCTGGCTCCGCCTAATCCTATTACTGCCATCAAGATATGCCACTATTTCGTCCTTAATAATGGACTCAAGCATCTTCCCCACGACTGACGTTAGGCTAACAGGGCGATAGTTCTCCGTTTTCTCCTTCCCTCCCTTCTTGAAAAGTGGGATAACATTAGCCACTCTCCAATTATCAGGAACTGATCCTGAATCTAAGGAACATTGGAAAATGATTACCAATGCATCCGCAATTTCCTGAGCCACCTCTTTTTGAACCCTCGGATGCAGACCATCTGGACCCGGGGATTTATTAGCCTTCAGTCCTATCAGTCTACTCATCACAGTTTCTTTCCTAATGTCAATCTGTTTCAATTCCTCTGATATCTTATGACCCTGGCCCATCCATACATCTGCGAGATTGCTTGTGTCCTCCCTGGTGAAGACAGATCTAAAGTACGCATTAAATTCTGTTGCCATTTCCCTGTTTCCCATAACAATTTCTATAAAGGGCTATAAAAACAAGAAAGTTAACTTTAGAATTAATTCGACAAATACAGAAATCGAATGCGAGAAGGCATTCTCCCTCCTCCTATTTCTAGTTAACATTCTAACAGCAGCGTTCTGAATGAGTTGACGTTTGTGAATAGATTGCACTGAAAGGCCAGTAAAAGTGCATTGTCGTAATCTAGTCTATTCGATAGAAAGGTGTGACTTACTGTCTTCTGCATCATTACATGACAGATCCAGACGCATCTTTGCAATCTTTCTTGTGTAGAAATGCGGTCTTCATACTGAATTAGCATTGTTGTTAGCATCTTACTCCTTATTTTTGGTCAACTATGGATCATCTTTGAAACTAGACACAACGTATCTGTTCAGTTTTTAATGACAAAAGTGGAAACAGTATTACAGAATTTGCACAATTATTCATCAAAACAACTATTGAAACACCTGCTTTCAGCTGTGTATTTCAATTTATTCAATTAGAATAAGTGAACATTGATACCTTCTCCCTAGTGACTAATATGTGTATAAATGTAACAGACATTGAATGCTTGATACAAAGATACTTAATGATGTAGGCAGTAATGCATGCTCCTCCAAAAATCTTGGCCTTACTTATTTACTATTTCATCATTGCAGTCATCGGCATTGCTGGTAAAGTATTGGTATTGGTTATAAATCTGCGAACTGCTGTAAATAGACATTTCTCTGATGTATTTACTGGTATTGTTGCTTTCTATCAATTGTACTATTCCATCCTTTTGCTGTTCTCCCAGTTTTGTTATTACAGGATAATTGTCGCTCTGTGACAGTGCCATCTTAATTGAACAGTTATCATTTTTAGTTTTTTTTTTCATTATAGTGTATTTTATCACAGTGCTAATTTTGTTCTCTTTAAAGTTTCCAATCTTCATTGGTTTTGATGTTCAATTTATCGTCTGTTCTCAGTTTGAAGGTCAACACCCAACTGAAATAGCAGCAAATTCAATTTTTATGTCAATTCTATGAAGAGTTTCACTCAATATTTAGAATCAAATTCGCTTTAGGAGCATAAGACAGGATGTGGAGTGTCAACGAAAAATAAGCATTCGGATATTGAAATACTGAGAAAGCGAGTATCCAGAATGTTGACTTGAAGTGTTAATGTTGTATGTATTATGACAATGATACTGATAAGGACTTAATTGCTGTGAAAAGAGAGCAGAGGGGATTCGAAAGGATCTGCAATAGTGAGATTCAAATATGAGGAGAGACTGGATTAATGAATTAGTATTCCATGAGCAGAGAGGACCAAGATGACTGTGATAGAGCTAGAAATAAGATGGATAGCTGCAAAGTATTCCCCATAGGCAGATATTGTGGGTTCATTGTAAAGGAGAAGAGCTTTAGAATAGATCCGAAGAGGATCATTTTCTGCTCGAGGTTGGTTGGAATCTGAAGGTACCATGCCGGAGGGGGTGTGGGAGGCAGGCTCACTCACAGTATTTAAGAAATATTGAGTTGGGCATTTGAATTTGCACGACGTGGAGATCTACAGAACAGAATGGTGATTGGGAACAGGGGCCGTTCTGATCGGCCTGGACATGGCAGACTGAAGTGTTAGTTTCCAACCTGTACGACTCAAAATGATGGACATGTTATCTTTTCCACCGAGTTGTCTTATTTCGATGAAATATTAGAACCTATTTTGTCACAAATGCCGATTTTTATGCTCATCACGCCTGTTTTAAATACAACCAACACCTTCTCTCTCTCAAATCTCGACGCAAATAACCACCACAGAATCTCCTTTGTCTAATCGACTTGCTGCGTCCTTAAGAAATTCTAAACGATTTTTCGAGGCAAGTTCTCCCCTTAAATAAACTATGCTGAGTTTGTTGTAGTTTATGATGTACTTCCAAGTACTTTGAAATTCCATTCTTAACACTGGGTATGGAATTATTAAAGGCAAAGACATATACTGTGAAAGTTCTTATTGTCCCTTTCCAAATATCCTAGGTCACAGAGGAGGGTGGTGGCGTGATAGGAGAAGAAGAATTGATTTGATTGTTTAAATAGGGAGGAAATGGGGAACCATATAAATCCAGAGCAGATAGTCTATATTCAGTGATGTGACGATTGTATTTCAGCTTCTTCCCGAATTTTTGCAAAAAAATCTCAGTATCTGAAACTATTAACAAAAGTACACGTGTACTAAATCATTGGAAAAATCACAAATATACGATATCCTTGCTCTGGATTTATTTCCACAGAGACAGACTCCCCGGTAGGATTCAAAGTGAGAATCTTGCAACATAACAATGCAGTCAATCACATGATTCTAAAGTAGCGCACAGTTCGTCAACTTCGTGTGAAATGTCAAAGTTTGAAATGTCGCACTGTATACCGGCAACAGCAAGGTCAGTTTGTGATTTCCAGTGTCACTAGGTACGCATACGCACAAAACATAAGCATACACAACTGTCCCACTACATACACACACACACACACACACACACACACACACACACACACACACACACACACACACACACACACACACACACACAGACACACGCTCTCACTCACTCACTCACTCACTCACTCACTCACTCACTCACTCACTCACTCACTCACTCACTCACTAAATGCTTCTGTCTTACTCGATTCCAGCTAATTTGGCGGTGATTGTGATACTGTTGCGCAGACGATGCGGTCTCTCCAGATGTATCACTGCTTACCTGCTGTCGATGGCGGTGACGGACCTCCTTGTCATTATCGCGGGCGTGATATTAAACAGGATAGTTCCGATGAATTTCCCGTCCGGTTACTTTACTGTCATTCCGGGATGTAATGTGAACTTCGTACTAGGTTACGCCTCAAGAGACTGCACCGTTTGGGTGACGGTGCTGTTCACTTTCGATCGCTTTGTGGCTATTTGCTGCCAAACTTTGAAAACAAAATATTGCACAGAGCGAACGGCGTGTATTGTGATCGGAACGGTCTTTTCAGTAGGCTGTCTAAAAAATATGTATATGTTTTTTATATTTGAACCGCCACATAAAACAGAACCCACACCGTGCATAATTGCGTCAACGTTTTACACCTCGCCTGGCTGGATAGCATTTGATTGGATGGAAAGCATTTTAAATCCTTGTCTACCATTCGTTCTCATTTTGCTTTTCAACTTTCTAACTATCAGGCATATATTAGTGGGCATTAGAATTCGCAGGAGACTCCATGGCAGCGGGAACAGTGAGAACCAGAGCGACCCGGAGACGGACAGTCGCAGGAAGTCCATCGTCCTGCTCCTAAGTGTCTCGGGTATCTTCATTCTCCTGTGGCTACCGGATCTGATACATTTTGTCTACGTTCGCTTTGCTGACTTCGCTTACTTCTCAGGGTCCAATATCAGTGACCTGATTTTCCCTCTGGAAGAAAGCAGGTTCGCGCTTCAGTTTCTGTGCTCCTGCGTAAATCCATTTATTTATGGAGGGACGCAGAGCAAGATTAGAGGGGAGATAAAGTTGGGGCTGAAATATCCACTGACTGTCATGAATAAATTTATGAAATAAACATTTTATTCTTGGAACAGCTCATTTTGTAAAGAACCCTCATCTTCCTTTCAGTCGTCTCATTTGCTCAGTATAAAGTCCGTGGCGGTGGACGAACCCAAGTGCAGAACACAGGCGTGGAGGCAGAGTCGTGAGGCGTTATTAACGTAGCGAGCGTGGAGTCGATGCTTGGCCTAGACCTGGTAGTCCCAAGAACCTTGGAACAAGGTTACTCACACCGGAGTCGACCAACGAACTGGCAGCTCCTTGTTGTGGTCACAGGGTTTTTATACTGCATTTGCTGATGGAAAGCAGGTGTTTGTAGTTAGTGAAACCTGGGAATGATTGGAACTAAACGAGGTGATTGAGGCCCAATTCCTGAGGTAAATAGCCAGGTGGGCGATTGCCAGAAGGGACCATGACAAAATCAAAGTCGAAGTCGAGATTATTGACGTATGCACAGATACTCGTTGCATACTTGCAACATTATCACAGATATAAGACGTGGAATTAATATTTTTTCTATTAGGTGTTCGAAAGCACACAGTAAATCATTCTTTTGAATGCCATCAGTAGATCGTTTTATTTCATCAAGGGAATACAATAATATAATGCAAAAAAGGTATCAGAGTCATATATAAAAGTGCACCGCAGGCCGACAAACGCACACGCCTCACCCACGCACAGGCAACATCAAATTATGAAACCTCCTCCACTCCCCCCATCCCACTTGTTCCCGCAGAATGTTTAAGCGCCCAGTACCAATCGTGCAAGTAAGAGCAAAGACCCCAAAGTGACCATGGTCTCGAGTCCACCAAAGACCACTATTGATCCCAGTTCGATATTCCATTGCTCTCTCTCACTCTCTCTCTCTCTCTCTCTCTCTCTCTCTCTCTCTCTCTCACACACACACACACACACACACACACACACACACACACACACACACACCCTCTTTCTAGCCAGTGATACAGGGGTATCTCTCTTTCCACAAGAAGGTGTAATAAAAGAGGCCTGGCTGGCATCTCCCCAATCCCGGCACTGCTTCTCTGCTACTTGTCCCGCAACCCTCCTATGGCGTTCCAATCTTGCCATTCCCAACGTCCTTAAAGTTTTGAAGTGTACTGTCAGTGCTATCCTTGGCTGATAGTCCAACATGCATCACATCTCTCTTACTTAAGTAGGCATCCATCCGCAATATCTCCAGATTTCGTATCATCATCAAAATTGCCAATCATGCCACATGTGTCCATATCCAAATGATTTTGAAAAACAGTAGGTTCATCTGTTAGTCCATGGTTGTATATTTTCACCCCTCTTATTCTTGCCATGCACTTGTAAACCTTAACCCGTACCGAAATTAAACTATAACTGCTGCCTTAAATATACCCAACATAGCTTGGTCGACTTAACTATTTGGCAACGAATTCCACAAAATTACTCCCGCTATGTTAACTTAGCACCCTTTAATCTGATACAGTGGCATTCATACTGGATTATCAGATAAATGCAAATGTTCCTTCACATCCACTCTACCTATTTCTTTCATATCTGGTACATTTCAATGAGCTGCTTCCTGATCACATTAGACTCCATCGACAACATGCCCCAATCCATCAAACGCTCTAATAGGGTAAACATTTCACTCCTGGGATAATTCTTGTCAACCTGCTATGGACACTCTCTTGACTAGCACACCCTTTCTAAGAAACGGGCTCATAATTGCACTCAATATTCCATGCACAGACTGGCCAACACCTTATTAAACCACAACAGCCCATCTTTGCTTTTATATTTGAGTAATCCTGAAATAAGCCTGAGCAATGGCCTCAGCTTCTTTTTTACCCATTCAAGTTAAGCTTCAGGGACTCCTTCAGTAGCTCTCTAACCACTTTTACCTTCAGATTTCTGTATTTCTCATAATTAAGAAAATAGACCACACACTTGTTCGTCTTTCCGAATTGCATGACACTACAGGTTCCTGCATTGTTTTCTATCTGTCATTTTGTTGCCCACTGCCTAAGGGAGTCCTTCTGCGGACTCTCTGCCTCTGGGTTAAAAGCTCTTCCTCCACCTATCTTAGTATCTTCTGAAAACCGGCTTGGAATGTCATCAGCTCCCTCAGTCAGAACATTCATGTTTAAAGTGAAAAGTTAGGTCTCAATACTGACCCTTTTAGAACCCCACTGATCACAGACAGCCATCCTGAAAAGGACACCCTTATCCCCAGTCTGACTTCTGGCTGTCAGCCCATCTTCTATGTTTGCCGTGGTTTTGCCTCCAATACCATTGGTTCAAATCTCGTTTAACAAATTGATATGTGTGACTCCATCAAATGTCGGGTCCTGTTGGAGCCCGTGATCTACAGGTGTACTAAAACTGCACTTAATCAGAGTGGTGTGTTCCGGTTCTCGGAGCTTACCCAGCGACCTAGCATTTTCTATATCTCCAGGAACATCCTGGAAGACTTGCATCTTTTGTGGCCTCCTGGAAGTTGCTTAGGATAGTGAGTTGCAGAGATGAAGAAAAATTAGAAATGCAATGCCCTTATAGTTGTCATATATTTCGAGCTATGTTATAGAGAACAAGTTGCATTCATACTGTTCATACTGATCAAATCATTCCACAGTACATTGAGGTAGTACAAGGTGAAACAGTAACAGATGAAGAATAAGGTACAGCAGCTTTAATGAATGTGCAGTAAAGACAGACAATATCCTACAAGACCAAAGGAAGGTAGACTATGAGGTCAATGATCAATCCTATCGTCCTCGACACTATTTATTTGTCGTCTAAAGCTGGATAGAAGCCGTCTTTACGTCTCGAGATATGTACTTTCTGGCTTCTGTATATTCTATTTGTTGGGGGAAGCGAGAAGAGGGAATGTAGAGTGCAGCCAGTGTCTTTGATCATGTTAGTCTCTTTACTAAGGAAGGGAGCAGTATAGAAAAAGTCAGTGGAGAGTTGACTTCTTTCAGTAACGCGCAGAATGGTGTCCACAACTTTCTTGTGGTCAAGGGCAGAGTAGTTGCCAAAGAAGCCGCAATACACTCAGATAAGATAAGATAAGATGATTTCTTTGGGGTGTCGATAAAAATTGATGAGGGGACATGCCAAATTTCCTCGACCTTCCAAAGAGGTACGGGCATTAGTAAGTAGTTGCACGAGTGAGCGTAGATATGGAATGGATCCCTCTCATGGTGGGAGAGTCCAGGACAAGGGGGCACAGATGGGTGTCTATTTAAAATAGAAAAGCAGAGAAATTTCTTGAGACAGATGGTGACGCATTTGTGGAATTTGTTACTGCAGGCGCTGTGGAGGCCAGGTCGTTGGGTAACTTTAAGGCAGTGATTGATAGATTCTTCAGAGGTTAGGGGAGGAGGCCGGGGAATGGGGTTGAGGAGAGGAAAAGAGGATCAGTCATGAGTGAATGGTGGAACAGACTCGATGGGACAATTATGGAATAATTTTTGAAACCAGATCCGATGTATCTACTTAAAGGGAAAAAATGGAAAAAGTATTACACAATTTGTATAATTATTCATCAAAACAACTATTTACAGCACCTGCTTTCAGCTGTATTTCACTTCATTTAATTAGAATAAATGAACATTGATACCCTTTCCTTGGTGACTAATATTGTGTATGAATTTAACAGTGAATGCCTTGATACAGTGATACTTAATGACGTAGACACTTACTATGCCTCCAAAATTCCTGGCCTTAGTTATTTACGATTTCATCATTGCTGTCATTGGCATTGCTGGTAAAGTATTGGTATTGGTTATTAATCTTCAAACTGCTGTGAATAGTCTTTTCTCTGATGTATTTACTGGTATTGCTGGTTTCTATCAATTGCAGAATTTTCCCCCTTTGCAGTTCTCCCAATCTTGTTAATACAGGATAATTGTCGCCCTTTGATTGTGCTTCTTAATTGACCAGTTATCATTTTAGCTTTTTTCTTTATAGTGTATTTTATCACAGTGCTAGTTTTTTTTCTCTGTTTAAAGTTTCCAGTCTTCATTGTTTTTGTAGTTTAATGTATCATCTGTTCTCAGTTTGAAGGTAAACACCCAACTGAAATAGCAGCCCATTCAATTCATATGTCATTTCTATGAACAGTTTCAATCAATATTTAGAACCAAATCCACTTAAGGATGTGGACTGTTAATGAAAAATAAGCTTGGGGTATTAACATACTGAGAAAAACAAACACTGGGATATTGAAATACTGAGAAACCGAGTATCCAGAAGGTTGTTAAGTACAGGATGATGACTTTATGTGTTAATGTTGTATATACAATACTGATTACTAGAATGATACTGATAAGGAATTAATTCCTGTGAAAAGGGTGCAGAGGGGATTTGAAAGAATTTGCAATAGTGAAGATCAAATATGGGGACAGACAGTATTAATGAATTTATATTCCATGAGCAGAGAAGACGAAGATGATTGTGATGGAGCTAGAAATAAGATAGATAGCTGGAAATTATTCCCCATAGTGAATTATGTAAAGGCAGATATTGTGGGTTGATTGTAAAGGAGAAAAGCTTTAGAATAGATCTGCAGAAAATCATTTTCCTCTCGAGGTTGATTGGAATCTGAAGGTACCATGCCGGAGGGGGTGTGGGAGGCAGGCTCACTCACAGCATTTAAGAAATACAAAGTTGGGCATTTGAATTTGCATGACATAGAGACCTGCAGAACAGAATGGTGATTGGGAATAGGGGCCCATTTGATCGACTTGGACATGGCAGACTGAAGTGTCAGTTTCCAACCTATTCAACTCAAAATGATTGACATGTTATTTTTTCACTGAGTTGTCTTATTTCAATGAAATATTAGAATTTATTTTGTCACAAATGGCGATTTATATGTTCATCATCCTGTTTTAAATACAACCAACAACTTGTCTCTCTCAAATTGCGAAACAAGTAACGTCCACCGAATCTCCTTTGTCTAATTGACTGGCTGCGTCCATAAGCAATTCTAAATGATTTTTCGAGGCAAGTTCTCCCCTTAAATAAATTATGCTGAGTTTGTTGTACTTCCAAGCATTTTGAAATTCCATTCTTAACACCAGGTATGGAATTTTTAAAGAAGGCAAGGACATAGACTTTGAAAGTTCTTATTGTCCCTTTCCAAATACCCTAGGCCATAAAGGCTCCCCACGGATCTCCCACCTGGCACTTATCCCTGCAAGAGCAAGTGCTACACCTGTCCCTACACCTCCTCTCGTACCACCATTCAGGGCCCCAAACAGTCCTTCCAGGTGAGGCAACACTTCACATCTGAGTCTGTTGGCGTCATCGATTACATCTGGTGTTCCCGGTGCGTCCTTCTCTACATCAGCGAGACCTGACGCAGATTGGGGGACCGCTTCTCCGCTCCGTCTGCCACAACAGACAGAATCTCCCGGTTGGCACCCACTTCAACTCTGCTTCACATTTCCATTCGAATATGTCCATAGATGGCCTCCTCTACTGCCACGATGAGGCCAAACTCAGGTTAGATGAGCAACACCTGATATACCGTTTGGGTAGTATTCAGCCCATTGGCATGAACATTGAATTCTCCAACTTCCGGTGATTTCCTCCCTCTCCCTTCACCCATCCCAGTTTCACTCTGCCTCCTCCTCCAGCTGCCTATCACTTCTCTCATGATTTTGCCTTCTTCTACAACACAGTGCTTTCACCTTACATTCCTTCTTCACCATTCATAGAAACATAGAAATTAGGTGCAGAAGTAGGCCATTCGGCCCTTCGGGCCTGCACCACCATTCAGTATGATCATGGCTGGTCATCCAACTCAGAACCCTGTACCTGCTTTCTCTCCATACACCCTGATCCCTTTAGCCACAAGGGCCATATCTAACTTCTTCTTAAATATAGCCAATGAACCGGCCTCAACTGTTTCCTGTGGCAGAGAATTCCACAGATTCACCACTCTCTGTGTGAAGAGGTTTTTCCTCATCTCGGTCCTAAAAGGCTTCCCCTTTATCCTTGATCTGTGACTCCTCGTTCTGGACTTCCCCAACATCGGAAACAATTTTCCTGCATCTAGCCTGTCCAATCCCTTTAGAATTTTACACGTTTCAATAAGATCCCTCCTCAATCTTCTAAATTCCAGTGAGTATAAGCCTAGTCGATCCAATCTTTCTTCATATGAAAGTCCTGCCATCCCAGGAATCAATCTGGTGAACCTTCTCTGTACTCCCTCTATGGCAAGAATGTCTTTCCTCAGATTAAGAGACCAAAACTGCACACACTATTCTAGGTGCGGTCTCACCAAGGCCTTGTACAACTGCAGTAGAACCTCCCTGCTCCTGTACTCAAATCCTTTTGCTATGAATGCCAAGAGGTCATGTCCTGGCTGATGGGGGGGGGGGGGGTCTTTCACGATGGGCTTCCAGCTTTTTTGAGGCATCACTCCTTGAAGATATCCTGGATACTATGGAGGCTCGTGCAAAGCCCTCGCCATCATTCGGCAAGTTTGCAAGTAGCGCTGTCACAAGAAAGCAGCATCCATCATCAGGGTCTCCCAGCATTCAGGCCATGCTCACTAATACTCTTATTGGGTGGGAGGTGCAGCACCAGGATCACCAGTTTATCTTACAACAATCAGGCCCCTGAACCAATGTGGATAGCTTCACCTACCTCTACTCCTACTTCACAAACTAGAGACTGTCAAGGACTCTTCGTAGTAAAAGAAGCTTAGTATTATTTATTTTAAAAAAATTATTTGCAAAATTTGTCCTCTTTTGCTCATTGGATGCATTGGATTGTCAGTCTTTGTTAAGTATAATATTATATAAAAATACCATTTCATTTATTTTCCTATAAATGCCTGCAAGAAAACAAATCTCAATGTGTAATATGGTGATATATATGTACTTTAACTATAAATTTACTTGAAAATTTAAAGTGCTCCTGCTCCTAATTCTGATAGTTATAGGAAAGAGCATCACAGAAACAGGCCCTTTGGACCATCTAGCTCATGCTGAACCATTCAAACTGTCTACTCCCATTGAACGTGTTTCAATTTAGCACCCACCACTGTTATAAAACCCAGGTTCTTCATCCTCTTCCCTCTAACTTATTTTAATAACCAACAGTTTGTTCTGCCTGTGACTATTAAACCTGGACATGTTCTAGATGAGTCTTGACAGTATTACATTTTAAGTTCTAATGTTTTGTATCGACAGAAGCTAATTGGAGATCTGACATTTTAAACCCTTATGGTTTAAAATGTTTCTGTCAATCAGCCAGTGCCTCGATTTTGAGTTGTGCTAAATTTTGCTTTGTAAGTGCCTTCTGCTGCTTCTCAGATTTCACACTCGGGTTGTCATTAGTTTTTATCACCGAGTTGCCGGCTGGTGGTGACGTTTTTCCTAATCTCGGTCCTAAAAGGCTTCCCCTTTATCGTTAAACTGTGAACCCTCATTCCGGACTTCCCCAACATCGGAAACAATCTTCCTGCATCTAGCCTCTCCAATCCCTTTAGAATTTTATACGTTTCAATAAGATCTCCCCCAATCTTCTAAATTCTAGTGAGTATAAGCCTAGTGGATCCAGTCTTTCTTCATATGAAAGTTCTGCCATCCCAGGAATCAATCTGGTGAACCTTCTTTGTACTCCCTCTATGGCAAGAATGTCTTTCCTCAGATTAGGAGACCAAAACTGCACACACTATTCTAGGTGCAGTCTCACCAAGGCCTTGTACAACTGCAGTAGAACCTCCCTGCTCCTGTACTCAAATCCTTTTGCTATGAATGCCAACATACCATTTGCCTTTTTCACTGCCTGCTGTTCCTACATGCCCACCTTCAATGACTGGTGTACAATGACACCCAGGTCTCGTTGCATCTCCCCTTTTCCTAATCGGCCGCCATTCAGATAATAATCTGTTTTCCTGTTCTTGCAACCAAAGTGGATAACCTCACATTTATCCACATTAAGTTGCATCTGCCATGAATTTTCCCACTCACCTAACCTATCCAAGTCACCTTGCATCCTCTTAGCATCCTCCTCACAGCTAACACTGCCCCCCAGCTTCGTGTCATCCGCAAACTTGGAGATGCTGCATTTAATTCCCTCGTCTAAATCATTAATATATATTGTAAACAACTGGGGCCCCAGCACTGAGCCTTGTGGTACCCCACTAGTCACTGCCTGCCATTCCGAAAAGGTCCCGTTTACTCCCACTCTTTGCTTCCTGTCTGCTAACCAATTCTCTATCCACATCAATACCATAACCCCAATACCATGTGGTTTACGTTTGCACACTAATCTCCTATGTGGGACCCTGTCAAAAGCCTTTTGAAAATCTAAATATACCACATCCACTGGCTCTCCCCATCCACTCTACTAGCTACATCTTCAAAAAATTCTATAAGATTCGTCAGACATGACTTCCCTTTCACAAATCCATGCTGACTTCGTCCGATGATTTCACTTCTTTTCAGATGTGCTGTTATCACATCTCCGATAACCGACTCGAGCATTTTCCCCACCACCGATGTCAGACTCACCAGTCCAAAATTTCCAGGTTTCTCTCTCCCTCCTTTTTTAAAAAGTGGTGTTACATTAGCCACCCTCCAATCCTCAGAAACTAATCCAGAATCTAAGGAGTTTTGAAAAATTATCACTAATTTCCGGCCTATCCCCTCCCCCACCCCTTGATCTTTCCTCTGATTGGTTTTTCACCTGACACCCCCCAGCCTTCTCCTTCCCACCTTTCCTCACCTTCTTTATAGAGCCCCTTCCCCCTCCAACTGCAGTCCTGACGAAGGGTCCCGGGCTAAACGTTGACTGCCCATTTCCACGGATGCTGTCCGACCTGCTGAGTTCGTCCAGCATGTTGTACGTTGATTTGACCACAGCATCTGCAGTGTACTTTGTATGATAGAGGATTAAATGGCTAGTCATATGAAGAGCGTTTGATGGCTCTGGGCCTGCATTTACTGGAGTTTAGGAGAATGATGTATGAGCTAATGAAAAATCATCGAATGCTGAAAAGCCATGATGGACCAGATGTGCAAGGATGTTTCTCATGCTGGAAATGGCCAAAACCAGAGAACAATGCCTCAGAAGAGTAGGGCGATCTTTTAGAACGGTGATGAGAAGGAATTTCTTTACCCAGAGAATTGTGAAACTATACAATTCGTTGCTACAGGTAGATGTGGATACGAAGTCTTTATCGATATTTAAGGCAGAGGTTGATAGATTCATGATTGGTCAGGTCATGAAGGGATTCGGGTAGAAGGCAGGAAATTTGAGCTAAGGAAAACTATCAGCGATAATGAAATGGCGGAACAGTCTTGATGGGCCAAATATCCAAATTCTGCTCCTATATCTTAAGGTCAGGTTCGATATGAGGATCGAGCAGCTCAGTATATGTCGATTGGGTATAGTCTCTGTGCATTGTTCTTTTTAACACAGTACAATTGGGATTTGATTGCACTGGAGAGAATCCAAGGGTGGTTTACTAAGGTGTCAAATGGAATGGCAATTTTCAGTGACAGAAACATAGAAACATAGAAAACCTACAGCACAATACAGGCCCTTCGCCCACAATGCTATGCCAGACATATACTTATTTTAGAAATTACCTTGGGTCACCATTCGTTCTCTATTTTTCTAAACTCCATGTATCTATTCAGGAGCCTCTTAAAAGACCCTTTTGCATCCACCACATAGCTATCTGGGTTGAACTCCATCTTCCACTTCTCAGCCCAGTTTTGCATCCTATGAATTTCTGCAGTAACCCCTGATCGCCCTCCACTCTATCCACAACACCCCCAACCTTTGTGAAATCAGCAAATTTTCTAAGCTACCCCTCCACTTCCTTATCCGGGTTATTTATAAAAGTCAGTAAGAGTAGGGGTCCCAGAACTGATCTCCGAAGCACACCGCCGGTCACTGGCAATCTGCATCCCTTCCCCCTGCTCCAATCCCTCAGCCACTCACTTACCCTCTACCTCACTCTACTTCTCTATTCACTGTCGCCTGGCACATGCAGTAAACCTGAGATTATACCTTTGAGGTCCTACTTGTCAACTTCTTTCCTAACTCCCTGTTGTCTGTTTTCAGGACCTCCTCCCCTTTCCTACCTATGCCAATACCTATACCACGACCTCCGGCTGTTCACCTTCCCACTTCAGAATATTGTGGACACGATCAGAAACATCCTGGATCCTGGCACCTGGGAGGCAAACTGGTATCTGTGTTTTTTTCCTGCGTCCACAGAATCTATAGAGTCCCGTATCACTGCTACCATCCTCCTTCTTCCCCTACCACCTGAGCCACAGGGACAGACAGTGTCAGAGGCACGTCCACTGTTGCTTCCACCAGGTAGGTCATCTCTCCCCCACCCCCCGACAGTACTCAATTAGGAGTACTTATTGTTAAGGTGAACAGCCACTGTGGTACTCTTTAATATCTGACTCTTCCCCTTCCCTCTCATGACTATTATGCCCGTATCTGTTTCCCGAGACCCCGGTGTGACTACTTGCCTGTAGCACCTATCATCTCCTCACTTTCCCTGACCAGACAAAGGTAACCGAGCTGCATCTCTAGTTTCCTAACGCATTTCCTAAGGAGCTGCAGCTCAATGCACCTGGTGCAGATGTGGCCGTCTGGGCGATTGGGAGTCTCCCTGACATTCCACATCTGACACCCAGTACAGAACACCGGCCTCACGGACATACTTCCTGTTTCTATTCTTCACAGATAACCACCCTGGCCTTGACCCGTTATCACCGAAGCCACGTTAAGTTCTCTCCCACTATTCTGTCACCCGCTTTTCTGCAGCCTGCTCTATAAAGCTGTCTTCTATTTAAATACTCCCCGTCAGTCTAACTCGCTGACGCCCGAGCGCTTGTGCAGTCGCGCCTTGATTAAAACCTGAATGAGGAGAGATTTGAAATGGAATTCCACTGTTGTCGCATGTATCGATATACAGAGAAAAATTTTCTTCGTAATGTTCTTACTTATCAATCGTCCCACAGTAAAACAGTAACAGATGCACAATAAGGTGCTGCAGATGCAGCGAAACTGCTGTGCAGTTAGACAATAAGGTGCAAGAATCCAACGAGCTAGATAATGAGGTTAATAATCAATCTTACTGCTCGACGGAACCATTTAGTAGTCTTATAACAGCTGGATAGAAGCTGTCCTTCAGTCTACTGATATATATTTTCAGGCGTAGTCCTTCTGACGTTGAGTGCGAGGCTATTGTTGTGCCACCACTTAACTATCTGGTACATTTCGCTCTTGTACGCCCTTCCGTCACCATCTGATATTCTGTCACCATCAATATCCGCAAATTTAGAGAAGCCAGTCGGGCTGCGCCTAGTCACACAGTCTTGGTGTGGAGAGAGTAGAGCAGTGGACTAAGCACACACTCCTGTGGCGCACCGGTGTTGACTGTCAGCGAGGTGGAGATGCTATTTCCAATCTGCACAGAATGCGGCCCTCTAGTTGGAGAATCAGTGATCCACTTACAGAAGGATGTACAGAGACAAAGGTTTTGTAGCTTTCTGATATTGACTTAAGGAATGAATGTGTTCAATGCTGAGCTGTAGTCCAGAAACGGCATCCTTTACATTGTCTAAGTGACCCAAGGTCCAGGAAAGTACATCCTTCACATTGCATAGAGGCTGGGCGTGGGAGACACATTTACCTGCTCCTCCAGGACCCCAGTATTAAGCAACAGCAAAAACATTTCTTTATAGCATATGCAGTCTTCCCTTCTCCACTTCTGCCTTTCGAACTTCCTTACCTGGCTATGCGCACCTTCTTCTATATATTCTAAACCTTGTAATAATTGAATCGCTGTACTTAGAGGATAACCAAAATATGGTGCAGTAAAAGTCAGCTACTCATCATGTGTTATCATTCCCGAAGTTAATACAACATCCTCTGGCGGGATACCACTTTCGAGGTGTAATTCTGTGATAATTATTCAATGGCGAAGAATTCTACTATCTTCCCCTTCTGCACTCCATTGCGCTTGGGGTTTAAAATTCCGTAACAGAATGATACTTAAGTTTAACCGCTGCTTTTAGCAGATTCGTGACCGATGCATTGCACTCAGAGGAAGCAAGCAGCGTGTTAAAGGCTTTATTGATCGCGTGATCATCTCACTTCGGTACCCGTCTGATCCCATGTCATCAATAACCACATGGCCAAAGACTCCTCAGCATTTTGTCTGCATCTATGCCTTAAACATGGTAATCCCTTAGCAGAGAGTTTTTTGACTACTGTTGTTTCGCAGAGGCCCATTACACTATACATTCCTGGTTATCCTTCCCCTCACCCTCCCAAGTGGAAGAAGGGAGCGCGTGATCACTGGCCTGGTCCGTACTGTTTTTTGGCACGCAATGGTGAGGATGATCCTTTCAAAGATTAAACCGCTGGGTCCACGCTACCCTATCTCCCTCATTTTTATCTGTAACGCGCTATAAGGTTTCACTGCTAATGTAATGGCCTCTCTGCAATGTTTCACTGCTAATGTGATGGTTTCTCTGTAGCAGCGATGTTTGACTTTTGACTAGAGATAACAGGGGCCATCCAGTGAAACGCATTTTGTTTCTTTCTTTTGGGTCTGAGAGAAGGGATTTCGAAGCCTATTGTCGATGAGAGAGGAAGAGAGAAGACAGGAGTGGAGAGTGTCGGTATACCGGAAGACGTAGTGAACTTGGAGCGAGGGTCCGAGGGTCACCGACGCTTGGATGAGGTTGATGGGGAACGAGTGGACGGAACCGTGAACTCCAACCTGCACTTTAGTCTGTTTCTTTATAATGGGCCGCTTTTCTTTTTATTTTCGTTACTAACCCTATAGTCAGATTAAGCTTTATGAAGTTCAATCGCTTAATTCCATATGGTATACTGTCTGATATTTTGCGGTATAGATTTGTAACCAGGCAACATATCATGCAGCATCCACACAAATGAGATTTCTCAGTTTGACTGAGCCAAAGGCTGTCTTTCCAGAGACAAACACATGCGGACGGAACCTGAGGGCTACATATCATTCAACCAGACCTTCCCATCCCCCAGCCCCACAGTAGCATCATTGGCCCACCTCATCATGGCTCAAACCTTAACGGGATTGGGTTGTGAACCAGCTTGGCGCATAGCATCTAAGTGCTGTAACTTCAGTAGCTGACAAACTATCTCTATATTCTTATCTTAGAACTTTGCAGCCCATCTCCGAGCCATCTATAGTGTTTCTTTAATAACACATCCTTGACTGAGATTTTCCATTTCATTCTTCAGACTCACTATTTTTTTATACTGATGTCTTACAATCGCTTATAGAGCAAGAAAGTTCCTGCCGGCTAGACGTTCTTCCAGGAAAACATTACAACTTAAGAATGGAAGCAGCCTGGTGTCTGATTTCAACCCCGGCGAAATCTAACTGTTCTGGTCGATCTCCTGGCTTTCCGTCTCCCATCAGTAGGTTAGTGAAACTTCTCTAAAAAACAGACAGTGTATGTAGAGTAGCCAAGACGGGAGTGCGGTATTCCTTCCACCTAGTTCTAATTAATATTCTAACATTGGCGTTCTGAATAAGTTGATGCTTGTGAATAGATTGCTCTGAAAGGCAGGTAAATAAGTGCATTGTCGTAATCTAGTCTATTCAGTATAAAAGTGTGAATTAGTTTCTTTAGCATCATTACATGACAGAAAGGGACGCACCTTTGCAATCGTTCTTAAGTGTAGAAATGCTGCTTTAATATTGAATTAGTATAATCGTTGACACCTTCTTCCTTATTTTGCTCAATTATGGATCATTTTTAGACTAAATCTAATGTACCCATTCAGTTTTAATGCCAAAAATGGAAACTGTATTACACAATTCGTACAATTATTCATCAACACAACTATTGACAACGTTTGCTTTTAGTTGTCTGTTTCAATCTATTTAAGTAGGATTAAATAAAACAATGACACCTTTGCTATTTTTCCTTGGTGACTGTTATTGTGTATAAATATAACTGACAGCGAATGTAGTGCATTTGATACATAAAGACGACGGCAGCAATGCATGCGCCTCCAAAAATCTTGACGTTAGTAATTTACTACTTCATCATTGCAGTAATCAGCATTGCTGGTAACGTATTGCTATTAGTCATACATTTGCAAGAAGCTGTGAAAAGCCATTTCTCTGATGTCTTTACTGGTATTGTCGGTTTCTGTCAATTGTATATTTTTACCCTTTTTCTATTCTGCCAGTTTTTTAAATACATTTTATTCATTGTCGGCCTTTGAGTGTACCATATTAATTGAACATTTATCATTTTATTTTTTATTTCTTTATAGAGTATCTCAGCGGTAGAATTTTTCTTTCTCATTAAAGTTTCTAATCTTCAATGGTTTTGATATTTATTGTATTATCTATTCTCAGTCTGGATTGAAATACCCAAGTGAAATAGCAGCAATTTCAATTCTTATATCAGTTCTATGAACATTTTCAATCAAAATTTTGAACAATTCCACCGTAGGAGTTTAAGGCAGAATGCGGAGTGTTAACGAAAAATAACCATGGGGTATTGAAATACTGAGGAACGGAATATCCAGTGGGTCAGTAAGTACAGGATGATGACTTGAGATGTTAATTTTGTATGTATGATTCTGATTACGACGTTATATATAGGACTTAATTGCATTGAAAAGAATGCAGAGAGGATTTAAAAGGATCTGATAGTGAGTTTCAAATATGAGGAGAGACTGGATAAATGAATTTGTATTCCAAGAGCAGAGAACGCTGAGAGGATTGTGATGGAGGTACAAATAAGATAGATAGCTGGAAATTATTCGCCATAGTGCATTAGGTAAAGGCAGATATTGCAGGTTCAGTGTCAAGGTGAAGACCTTTAGAATTGATCTGAGGAAGATCATTTTCTGCTTGTGGTTCTTTGGAATCTAAAAACACCCTGCCAGAGAGGGGATGGGCACACTCACAACTTTTAAGAAATATCGAGCTGAGCATTTGAATTACCACCACATGGAAGCCTACAGAACAGACTGGTGATTAGGAATAGGGACCTTGTTGATCGGCATGGACATGGTGGACTGAAGTGTCAGTTTCCAACCTGTGCAACTCGAAATGATGAGGTGTACCTGTTTTCGCTAAATTGCAGGTTTTGATGAAATAATACATTTTTTTTGTCACAGGTGCCGAGATACATTTTTATCACATCTGCTTTATATAGACCCAACTGCTTGGCCTCCACAACCATTGAAGCAAGTAACATCCACCGAACCTCCTTTGTCTAATCTTTTTGTTATGTCCTTCGGGAATTCTAAATTATATTCCAAGCAAGATCCCCCACCCTTAAAAGAACTATCCTGACTTTGTTGTATTTTATAATATACTTCCAAGTATTTTGAAATTCCATCCTCAATAATTGACTCATCTTGGTATGGAATTGTTAAAGGATGGCAAGGGCATAGACTGTGAAGGTTCTTATTGTCCTTTTCGAATCATCTTAGGCCACAGAGGAGAGGGTGGTACGAGAAGAGGAAGAGCTAATTCGGATGTTTAAATAGGGAGAAAATGGTGAACCATGCAAATCCAGAGCAGTTACTCTACATTCACTGATGTGTCGAGTGCATTTCAGCTTCCTCTGAACTTTCTGGAAAGAAATCTCTGTTGATTCAAACCAATAACAAAAGTGCAAGTGTTTTAAATCAAGGAAAATGACAATGAAAGGCCATATCCTTGCTCTGGTTTCGTTTCCACAGAGACAGACTCCCCGGTAAGATTCAAAGTGAGAATATTGCAACATCACAATCACATGATTCCAAATAGCGTACAGTTTATTACAGTGTGACGTATCAAAGCTAAAATTTCTCACTGAATACCGTCAAGAACAAGGACCATTGATGATATCCAGTGCTTTACCTCATAGTCATCGATACATACTCATAGGCACAATGCATAAGCACGCAAAACTCTCTCTCTCTCTCTCTCTCTCTCTCTCTTCCGGTATGATAATAGCACTCACATTTCAATCACTCCACCTCAATCCCAACATACATCATTTTATCTCGAACACTCACTACATGCTCTCTGACACACAAAGCACGAACACGGACAAAATCTACACTCATGCACAAGCACACAGACACACACACAGACATTCAATCAATCAATCAATCAATCAATCAATCAATCAATCAATCACCAACACACACTCACTGCTTCTGTCTTCCTCGATTACAGCTAATTTGGCCGTGATTGTGGTGATGCTCCGCAGACGATGCGGTCTCTCCAGATGCATCACTGTCTACCTGCTGTCGATGGCGGTGACGGATCTCCTGGTCATTATCACCGGTGTGATATTAAACCGAATATTACCGATGAATTTTCCGTCAGCTTCCTTGAGCACCATTCCGGCCTGTAATGTGAACTTCGTACTAGGTTACGCCGCCAGGGACTGCTCCGTCTGGGTGACGGTGATTTCACCTTTGATCACTTTGTGGCCATTTGCAGCCAAACTTTGAAAACAAAATACTGCACGGAGCGAATGGCGTCTATTGTGATCGGAACGGTCTGTGCAGTAGGCTGTCTGAAGAATATATATATGGTTTTTATATTTGAACGTCCACATAACACAGAGCCCACACCGTGTAGAATTATTTCAACATATTATACCTCGCCGGGCTGGATAGCATATGACTGGATAGAAAGCATTTTAAACTCCTGTCTGCCATTCGTTCTAATCTTGCTATTCAACTTTCTAACTATCAGACACATTTTAGTGGCCATTAGAATCCGCCGGAGACTCCAGGACGGTGGCAGCAGTGAAGATCAGAGCGACCCGGAGACGGAGAGTCGCAGAAAGTCTATCGTCTTGCTCCTAAGTATCTCGGGTATCTTCATCCTCTTGTGGCTCTTTGAACTGATAAATTGCATCTACGTCCGCATTGCTGACATCGCTTACTTCTCAGCTTCCAATATCGGTGACTTAATTTTCCCTCTGGAAGAAAGCAGGTTCGCGCTCCAGTTCCTGTGTTCCTGTGTGAACCCGTTTATTTACGGAGGGACGCAGAGTAAGATCAGAGACGAGATAAAGCTGGGGCTGAAATATCCACTGGCTCTCATTAATAAATTAATAAAATAAACATTTTTGTTTTTTTAAACAGTTCACTTTGCAGCTTCCTTCTTTTCTGTCATCTGGCTTGCTCACTTATAAAGTCAAAATCAAATCAAGATTATTGACGTATGTACAGACACTTGTTTGCACATCTGTATGCTCGCAGCAGTATCACAGACATAAAGCATGGAATTAGTAAACTATGTTATTTTGTTGTCACATGCTCGAACACAAAGTGCAAAGCTTTCTCCTGCATGTCATCATAAGGTCATTTTATTTTACTGATACATTGAGATTGTAGAAGGAAATACAATATAAAAATATATGAAAAAAATATTACAGTTACAGCAAAAAGTGCGCTGCTTGCCGACAAATGCACAAGCCCCTCCTACACACAGGCAGCATAAAAGCCTTAATCCTTCTCCTCCCCTCAACCCACTTGCTTCAGCGGAAAGAATGAGCCTCTACCACACACCTTGCAAGTAATAACAAAGTCCACAAAGAGCCCTATTATCTCGAGTCCATCAAAAAGGACTGCTCATCCCACCAGTTTGATATCCCACAACTCTCTCTCTCTCTCTCACACACTGACGAGGGAGAGACTTTTATCCCCTTTCGCAAGAAGGAGTGATGAAGTTACCTGCCTGTTGTCGGACCCACCCCGGCATCCCTTTTCTGCTATTTGTCCCAGAACCCTCCCGCGACCCTGCAGCCTTGCCGTTCCCACCGTTCCTCACTCCCGCTAGACTTACAAACTCACTTCGTCCTCCACGTTGAGAAGGATAGTACTATGCAAGAGTTTTTGGCACCCTATTTACGGAAATGTACCTGAGAAATTTGCAATGTAATGTAAGTCCTACCCTTGGCTGACTGTCCAAAATGCATCATGTCTCTTTTATCTTAGTGGACATCCATTGGGCGTCTCTTGTTCTCCGTAATGATTATAATCGCTTGAAAACTGCTTCATAATCAGCAAGATCGTCCAACTACGTATCATCATCAAAATGCTAAGCATACCATATACGGCCATATCCAAATAAATTACAAAAAATATTTACCGTATGAACTATGGCTGAATATTTTCAACCTTCTTCTCTTGCCTTCCCATTGTAACCGTCAACCCCGAACGATAAAAAAAAAACTACCACATCTGCCTTCAATGCACCAACATAATTTCATCTACATAGCGATTTGGAAACGAATTCCATTCCACAGCATCACACCCTCCACATTAAATTAGCACCCTGATATCGTGCCTCGCTATTCTATGATATCCTATTCATGGAGATGTTCTCGCCGCATCTACTCTATGCACTTGTTTCGTATCTGGTGCATTTCAGAGATACTGCCTCATCACTTTAGACTACACTGAGTGCAGGCCCAGAGGAATCAAACACTCTAATAGGATAAACGTTTCATTCCAGGAATAATTCTTGTCAACCTCCTTAGGCGGACTCCATGCCTCTTGGCTACAAGTTCTACCTCCACCTATCTTAGTGTTATCTGCAAACCTGATTGCAATGTCATCAGTTCCCTCAGCCAGATCAGTCATGCATAAAGTGAATACCTAAGTCTCAATACTGACCCCTGTAGAACCCTACTCGTCGACATCCATCCTCAATAGGACCCCATTATCTCTTCTGCCTTCTGCCTGGGATTCCTACTTCTATCTTTGCTTTAGCCTTGCCTCTCATACCCTGGGTTCCAATTTTGCTTAACAAGCTCATATGCGTGACTATATGAAATATCGTGTCATTGGACATTAAGCTCCCAGCTAGAATCCTTCAGCCATGATTTCATGATGTCTACAACATTATAACTGCTAATCCGTAACTGTGCTGCAAATTCATCCACCTTATTCTGGAAACTGAGTGCATTCAGTTATAACACCTTTGGTCCTGTATTCATCCTTTTTAATTTTGTCCACACGATGCTCAACCTTTGTCTCAGGGCTTACCAAGTTCTGTCTCCACAACCTGTTCACTAACTGTTCCAGCACTCTGGTACCCAACCGCCTGCAACTCTAGTGTAAGTCTGCACAACATTGTGGGCTGAAGGGCCTGTTATGTGCTGTACTATTCTATGTTCTATGTTCTAAGTCCCACTATGCAGTACTAACATATCTTCTCACTAGATATAAGTTCCCTTCCAGCTCAGGTGTAAACCTTACATTGTGTACAGTTCCCACCTTCCCTTTCTTTCGCAGAGTCCCTTTCTTTCATATGAGCTTGTTAAACAAAACTGGATCCCTTTAGCACCTAACTCCCCGAACTCCATGTGCAGAACTTCGTCAGATGTCCTAATCATGTAATTGGTACCTACATATTCTGGCTCTTCACCCTCGCAATTAAGAAAGCTGAGGACATGATTCAAGATATCCTGGTACTCGGGAGGCAACATACTACCTGGGAATTTGTTTTAACCCACAGGACCTCCAATTTTCTAAATGGAAAGAACATTCAAAAATCAGAAGTTCAATGGAACTTGGAGACCCTGTATCAGATTCCTTAAAGGTTCAATTACAGGTTATGTCAGTGGTAAGGAAGACAAATACATTTTGAGAGAACTAGAATATAAAAGCAAGAATATAATGGTGAAGCTTTCTATGGCATAGGTCAGAGCACACTTGGATTATTGTGAGCAGTTCTGAGCTCTTATCGCAAAGATGTATTGGCATTAGAGAGTGTCCAGAGGTAGTTCATGAGAATGGCAGTGGGAATGAAAGGCTAACACTTGAGGAGCGTTTGATGGCTTTGCCCCTGTACTTGGTGGAGCTTAGAAAAATAAGAGTGGTGAATTTACTGAAACCCTTTGGATATTGAAGTGCCGAAATAGAGTGGATGTGGACACTATGTTTCCGATAGTGTGAGAGCCTGGGATCAGGGAGCATAGGCTCAGAATAATATTCCTGCAGAACAAAAATGAAGAGGAATTACTTTAGCTAAAGGGTGGATCTGTGGAATTCATCGCCAAAGGTGGCTGTGAGTGAGGTTATTCACGCTGGTTCAGGGGGAAATTTAAATGAAAGTTGATAGGGTTTTGATTAATAAGGGTGCCAAAGGTTGTGGGGAGTAGTTAGGAAATTGGGGTTATGTGGGATAATAAATCAGCCATGATGGAAGGGCGGAACAGGCTCAATAAACCAAATGCCTAATTCTGTTCCTCTGTCTTATGGTCTGATATTCTTAACTGAGATTTGAGGAGGTCAGGAATTGTTGGATTGGTATTCGAACTGAATTCAATGACTTGCGCAGTCGCACCTCGATCAAAACCTCTATGAGGAGAAATTTAAAATGGAATTCCATTGTATCAAGATACAGAGAATTTTTTTCCCCAATGTTCTTACTGATCCGTCGTACTGTGCACTGAGGTAATACAAGGGAATACAGTAACAGATGCACAATAAGGTGCAGCAGTTATAGCGAAGGTGCTGTGCAGTTAGAGAATAAAGTACAGGGAGCTAATGAGCGAAATTTTGGTCATCTTACCGCCCTATAGAACCATTTAGTAGTCAGAACAGCTGGGTAGAAGCTGTCCTTCAGATTACCGATACGTATTTTCCAGCGTAGTCCTTTTGTCGTTAAGAGCAAGGCTTTTGCTGTGCCACTACTCAACTATCTGGTATATCTCGCTGCTGTACGCCATTCCATCACTATCTGATATTCTTTCAACAATGGTCCTACCATCAGCAAGTTCATAGATGGCAGTGGGGTTGCGCCTAGCCCCACAGTCTTTGTGTAGAGAGAATAGAGCTGTTGGCTAAGCACACTCCCATGTGGTGCGCCATTGCTGACTGTCAGCGAGTTGGAGATATCATTTCCAGAATGAAAAGAATGCGGCCCTCTAGTTGGAAAGACAGTGATCCACTTGCAGAAGGATGTACAGAGACAAAGGTTTTGTAGCTTTCTGATATAGACTTTAGGAATGATGGTGCTGAATGTTGATCTGCAGTCCATAAACAGTATCCTTACACAGTTATTTGCATTGTCTAGGTGATCCAAGTTACTAGACAATACTTCCTTCACATTGCGTAGAGATTGGGCATGGGAATCACAGTTACCTGCTCCGCTGGAAGCCTAGCATGAAGCATCAATACAAACATTTCTTTATAGCATATGCAGTATTCCCTTCTCCTCTTCTGGTTATCAAACTTCCGTACCTGGTTCTGTGCACCCTCTTCTCCGTATTCTAACCCTTGTAATAATCGAATCGCTGTACTTATAGGAGACCCAAAATATGGTGCAATAAAAGAGAGTACTTCCCCTTCCCATCATGGGTTATCATTCATGAAGATAATACAACATTCTCTGATGGGATACCACTTCCGTTGTATAATTCTGTGATAAGAGCCCACTGGCGCAGAATTCTACTATACTGTGCGCTCGAGATTTTAAATTCCATTCAGTAAGACTAACCTCTGCCGTTATTCGATCTGTGACTGATGCATTTTGCTCAGAGGAAGAAAGCAGCGTTTTAAAGGAGTTATTCATTGCATGATCAGCTCACTCCGGTACCTCTCTTAACATATCATCAATAACCACAAGGCCAAAGACTCCCAGCTCTTTGTCTGCACCTATCCCTTAAAGACGATAATTCCTTAGCACAGAATTCCGTGACTTCTGTTGTCTCGTAGAAGCCCATTACACCACACATTCCAGATACCCCTCCCCCTCTTTCTCATCAGAGGAAGAAGCTGCGGATCGATGCACACCACGGCGGGTGTGGGAGCATGTGATCACTGGCCTGGTCCGTACTGTTTTTGCCATGCAAGGGTGAGGGCGATCATTTCAAGGATTAAACCAAGGGATCCATGCTACTCTATCTCCCTCATTTTCATTTGTAACGCGCTGTAATGTTTCACTTCGAATGTAATGGTTTCTCTATAGCAGCAATGTTTGGGTTTTGACTGGAGGTAACAGTGGCATTGGAATGTGCGCCATTCAATGAGAGGAATGTTGTTTCTTTCTTTTGGGTCCGAGAGAAGGGATTTCACTGTCTATTGTCGACGAGAGAGGAAGAGAGAAGACACAAATGGAGAGAGATGGTATACCGCCGGATGGAGTGAACTTGGACCGAGGGTCCGAGGGTCAGTGACGCCTGAAGGAGGTTGATGGGAAACGAGTGGACGGGACAGTGAACTCCAACCTGCACTTTAGTCTGTTTCTTTATAATGGACCACTTTTCTTTTTATTTTCGTTACTAACACTATAGTCAGATTAATATTTATAAAGTTCAATTGTTTAATTGCATATGGTCTACTGTCTGATATTTTGCGGTATAGATTTGTAACCAGGCAACACATCACGCAGGATCCACACAAATGGGATTTCTCAGTTTGACTGAGCCAGAGGCTCTATTCCCCTAGACCAACGCATGGTGCCCGAACCTGAGGGCTACACATCATTCAGCCAGACTCCCTATCCACGAGCCTCACAGCAGAATGACCGGCCCGCCTCATCACGGCTCACACCTTAACAGCATTGGGTTGCGAGCCAGCTTGGCGCGCAGCATCTAAGTGCTGTAACTTCTGTATGACGAACTATATCTATATTCTTATCCTTGAAATTTACAGTCCTTCTCCAAGCCAACTATAGTGATTTTTTTCAGAATAACACAGCACTGACTGAGATTTTCCACTTTATTCTTCAGATTCGCTTTCGTTGTATACTGATCTCTCACAAGCGCTCATAGAGCCAGAAAGTTCCTGCCGGCTGTACTTTCTTCTAGGAAAACATAACAACTTAAAAATGGAAGCGGCCTGGCGTCTGATTTCAACCCCTGTGAAATCTAACTGGTCTGGTCGATCTCCTTGCTTTCCGTATCCCATCAGCAGATTAGTGAAACTTCTCTGAAAACACAGAAGGCATATGTAGAGTATCCAAGACGGGAGTGCGGTACTCCTTCCTCCAAGTTCTAATTAAAATTCTAACAGTGCCGTTATGAATTAGTTGATGCTTGTGAATAGATTACTCTGAAAGGCCAGAAAAAAAAGTGCATTGTTGTAATCTAGTCTATTCGATATAAAAGTATGAATTCGTTTCTTTAGATTCATTACGTGACAGAAAGGGACGCACCTTTGTTATCTTTCTTAAGTGTACAGATGCTTCTTTAATATTGAATTTGTATCATCGTCAGCACCTTTCTCCTTATTTTGCTTGATTTCAGATCATTTGCAAGACTAAATCTAATGTAACCGTTCAGTTTTTAATGACAAAAATGGAAACAGTATTACACAGTTTGTACAATTATTCATCAAAACAACTATTGACAACACTTGCTTTTAGTTGTCTGCTTCAATTTGTTTAATTAGAATTAAATAAAACAACAACTCCTTCGTTATATTTCCCTGGTGACTGCTATTGTGTGTATATATAACTGACAGTGAATGCAATGCATTTGATACATAAATACTACGGCAGTAATGCATGCACCTCCAAAAATTTTGGCGTTAGTAATTTACTACTTCATCATTGCAGTCATCGGCATTGCTGGTAACGTATTGGTATTGGTTATATATCTGCAAATTACTGTGATAACTCGTTTCTCTGATGGCGTTATTGTATTGTCGGTTTCCGTCAATTGTAGATTTTCACCCTTTTTCTATTCTGCCAGTTTTTTTAATACAATTTAATCATTGTCGGACTTTGAGTGTATAATTTTAATTGAACATGTATCATGATATTTTTTTATTTCTTTATAGTGTATTTAATATCAGCGGTAGAGTATTTCATTCTCTTTAAATTTTCTAATCTTCAATGTTTTGCTATTTATTGTATCATCTATTCCCAGTCTGGATTGAAATGCCCAAGTGAAATAGCAGCAATTTCAATTCTTATATCAGTTGTATGAACAGTTTCAATCAAAATTTTGAACAATTTCTCCTTGAAGGCAGAATGTGGACTGTTAACGAAAAATAAGCATGCAATACTAAGGAAAGAAGTATCCAATGGGTCAGTAAGTACAGGATGATGACTTGAGGTGTAAATATTTGTATGTATAGTTCTGGTTACCATGCTATATATACAGTATCATGCAAACGTTTAGGTACCCCTGATCAAAATTTCTGTTACTGTGAATAGCTAAGTGAGTAAAAGATGAACTGATCTCCAAAGGTCATAAAGTTAAAGAGGAAACAATCTTTTCAATATTTTAAGCAAGGTTATTGTATTATTTCTGTTTTGAACAATTTTAGAGTGGAAGAAAAGGAAAGGAGCACAATGCAAAAGTTTGGGCACCTCAAAAGATGTGAGCTCTCAGATAACTTTTACCAAGATCTCAGACCTTAATTAGCTTGTTAGGGCTATAGCTTGTTCACAGTCATCGTTTCGAAAAACCAGGTGATGCAAATTTCAAAGCTTTATAAATACCCTGACTCCTCAAACCTTGTCCCAACAATCAGCAGCCATGGGCTCCTCTAAGCAGTTGACTAGCACTCTGAAATTAAAATAAATGAGTTCCACAAAGCAGAGGAAGGCTATAGGAAGATAGCAACGCGTTTTCAGGTAGCCGTTTCCTCAGTTCATAATGTAAATAAGAAATGGCAGTTAACAGGAGGTCAAGTTGAGCTCTGGAAGACCAAGAAAACTTTCGAGAGAACTGCTCGTAGGATTGCTAGAAAGGCAAATCAAAATCCCCGTTTGACTGCAAAAGACCTTCAAGGAGATATATTAGACTAGAGTGGTGGTGAAATGTTCTACAGTGCAATGACACCTGCACAAATATAACCTCCATGAAAGAGTCATCAGAGGAAAACCTTTCCTGAGTTATCAGCACAAAACTCAGTGTCATAAGTTTGCAAATGAGCATCTAAACGAGCCTAATGCATTTAGGAAACAAGTCCCGTGGACTGATGAAGTTAAAATAGAACTTTTTGGCTATAATGTGCAAAGGGATCTCGGATCAGTGGATAGATGTCAGAAGAGCAGTGCATGCAAGACGGCCCAAGAATCTCACAGAACTAGAAGCATTTTTACAAGGAAGAATGGGCGAAAATCTCCTAAACAAGAATTGGAAGTCTCTTCGCTGGCTACAAAAAGGGTTGACAAACTGTGGTCCTTGCCGAAAGGGGTGTTACTAAGTACTGACCATGCAGGGTGTCCAAACTTTTGATTCGGACCCTTTTCCTTTTCTGTTATTTTGAAACTGGAAAAGTTGGAAAAATGTAATCTTGCTTAAAATATTAAAGAAATGCGTCATCTTCAACTTCATGCCTTTTAGAAATCAGGTCATCTTTTACTCGCTTAGCTATTCACAGTAACAGAAATTTTGACAAGGGTTTCCTAAACTTTTGCATGCCACTGTATGTCTTAATTGCATTGAAAAGAGTGCAGAGAGGATTTAAAAGAATCTGATAGTTCCAAATATGAGGAGAGACTGGATGCATGAATTTGTATTCTAAGAGCAGAGGGGGCTGAGAGGATTGTGATGGAGCTACAAATAAGATAGATAGATTGAAATTATTCTCCATAGTGAATTAGGTAAAGACAGTTGTTGCAGGTTCAACGTAAAGGAGAAGAGCTCCAGAAATGATCTGAGGACGATCATTTTCAGATCAAAAGCAAAGTACACTGCAGATGCTAGAGTCAAAGCAACACGTACAACAGACTGGAGGAACGCAGCAGCTCGGGCAGCATCCATGGAAACGAGCAGTCAACGTTTCGGGCCGAGACCCATTGTCAGGACCGAAGGGAAAGACCGGGGTCCTATAAAGAAGGTGGCGGAAGGATGGGAATGAGAAGGTTGGTAGGTGCCAGGTGAAAAACCAGTGAGACGAAAGATCAAGGGGTGGAGGAGGAGAAGTAGGGAGAGGACAGGCAGGAAGATGAAGAAGGAATGTAAGGGGAAAGCACAATGTATAGTAGAAGAAGATAGGATCATGAAGGAGGTGATAGGCAGCTGGAGGAGGAGGCAGAGTGAAACTGGGATGGGGGAAAGGAGAGGGAGGGAATTATTGGAAGTTGAAGAATTCAATGTTCATGCCAAGAGGCTGGAGACTACCCAGACGGTATGAGGTGTTGCTCCTCCAACCTGAGTTTGGCCTCATCATGGCAGTAGAGGAGGGCATGTATGGATATATCCGAATGGAAATGTGAAGCAGAGCTGAAGTGGGTGACAACCGAGAGATCCTGTCTGTTGTGGCAGATAGAGTGGAGCTGCTCGCCGAAACCGTCCCCCAATCTGCGTCGGGTCTGGCCGATGTAGAGAAGGCCGCACCAGGAGCGCCGGATGCAATAGATGACCCCAACAGACTCACAAGCGAAGTGCTGAGCCTGTGGGTTGTTTGGAATCTGAAAACACCCTGCCGGAGAGGGGATGCGCAGCGGGCACTCTCACAGCATTTAAGAAATATCGAGCTGGGCATTCGGATTACAGCGAATTAGAAACTTATAGGGCAGACTGGTGATTAGGAATAGGGACTCTATTAATCGGCATGGACATGGTGGAATGAAGTGTCAGTTTCCAACCTGTACAACTCGAAAGGATGAGGTGTAACTGCTTTTGCTTAATTGCAGGATGTGATGAAATAGTACATTTTTTTTTGTCACAGGCACTGAAATACATTTTTATCACGTCTGTTTTAAATACATCCAACAGCCTGGCCTCCACAACCATCGAAGCAAGTAACATTCACGGAATCTTCTTTGTCTAATCTGCGTGTTACATCCTTAAGGAATTCTAAATGATTTTCCAAGCAAGATCTCCCTTTAAAGAAACTATCCTGAGTTTGCTGTATTTTATAATGTACTTTGAAGAACTCTGATATTCAATCCTCAATAATTGATTCAACTTGGTATGGAATTGTCAAAGGATGGCAAGGGTATAGATTGTGAATGTTCTTATTGTCCTTTTCGAATCCTCTTAGGCCACAGAGGAGGGTGGTGGGTAATACGAGAAGAGGAAGACCTTATTCGATAGTTTACGTAGGGAGAAAATGGTGAGCCATGCAAATCCAGAGCAGTTATTCTACATTCAGTGATGTGCCGAGTGCATTTTTCCTTCCCCTGAACTTTCTGGAAAAAAATCTCTGTGATTCAAACCAACAACAAAAGTTCAAGTGTTTTAAATCAAGGAGAAATGACAATCAAACACCTTATCTTTGCTCTGGATTTATTTCCACAGACACAGACATCCCGGTAAGATTCAAAGTCAGAATGTTGCAACATCACAATACAGTCAATCACATAATTCTAAAGTTGCGTACAGTTCGTCAACAATGTGAAGTGTCAAGGCATAAAATTTAGCACTGAATACTGTCAACATATTTCCTGTGCTTTACCTTAAAATCATGCATAAATACTCATACATAATCACAGACACGCACACACACACACACACACACACACACACACACACACACACACACACACACACACACACACACACACACACACACACACACACACACACACACACACACACACGCACACACACACACACACTCACTCACTCACTCACTCACTGATTGCTTCTGTCTTCCCCCATTCCAGCTAATTTGGCGGTTATTGTAATACTGTTACGCAGACGATGCGGTCTCTCCAGATGTATCACTGCCTACCTGCTGTCGATGGCGATGACGGATCTCCTGGTCATTATCACCGGTGTGATATTAAATCGAATAGTTCCGATGAACTTCCCGTCAGCTTCCTTGACCAACATTCCAGCCTGTAATGTGAACTTCATGCTAGGTTATACCGCCAGAGACTGCTCTGTCTGGGTGACGGTGATGTTCACATTTGATCGCTTTGTGGCCATTTGCAGCCAATCTTTGAAAACAAAATATTGCACGGAGCGAACAGCGTCTATTGTGATTGGAACGGTCTGTGCAATAGGCTGTCTAAAGAATATATATACGGTTTTCATATTTGAACCTCCGCATAAAACAGAGCCCACACCGTGCATAATTATTTCAACGTATTATACCTCGCCGGTCTGGATAACATATGACTGGATGGAGAGCATTTTAAACCCCTGTCTACCATTCGTTTTGATCTTGCTATTCAACTTTCTAACTATCAGACACATTTTAGTGGCCATTAGAATCCGCCGGAGACTCCAGGGCGGTGGCAACAGTGAAGATCAGAGCGACCCGGAGACGGAGAGTCGCAGAAAGTCTATCGTCTTGCTCCTAAGTATCTCGGGTATCTTCATCCTCTTGTGGCTCTTTGAACTGATAAATTGCATCTACGTCCGCATTGCTGACATCGCTTACTTCTCAGGTTCCAACATCGGTGACTTAATTTTCCCTCTGGAAGAAAGTAGGTTCGCGCTCCAGTTCCTGTGTTCTTGCGTGAACCCGTTTATTTATGGAGGAACGCAGAGTAAGATCAGAGACGAGATAAAGCTGGCGTTCAAATATCCACTGACTCTCGTTAATAAATTAATAAAGTAAACAATTTTTGGAACAATTCACGTTGCAAAGCTTCCTCATCTTCTTTTCTGTCATCTCGCTTGCTCACTTATAAAGTCAGAATTAAAGTTAAAGGCAAGATTATTGACGTATGCATAGATACCTGTTTGCACAGCTGCACACTCGCAGTAGTATCACAAACAAAGCATGCAATTAATAGATTTTTTTCCCTGTTATCACATGTTCGAAAGCAAAGTGCAAAACGTTCCTTTGTATGTCATCATAAGATCATTTTATTTCAACAATACATAGAGGTTGTACAAAGGAATACAATAAAAGAATGCAGAATAAAGATAATGTCGTTACAGATAAAAGTGCACTGCATGTCGAGAAACGTACAAGCCGTTCCCCACACAAGCAGCATCAAAGCATCAACACTCCCCCTCCCCTCACCCCACTTGATCCAGCAGAGAGTTTGTGTTAACACCACTCACCAGGCAAGTAGAAATAGCGTCCACAAAAATACCATTATCTGGATTCTAAGAAAAATAAATGCTCATCCCAACCGTTTGACATCACATGACTCTCTCTCTCACTGACGACTGAGAGAGGTTTATCACCCCTTTGACAAGGAGGAGTGATCAAATGACCTTCCTGGTGTCTGCTCCACCCAGGCGTTCCTTCTCTGCTACTTGTCCCACAACCCTTACGCTGCACTTCACTCTTGCCGCTCCCAACATCCTTCGCTCACGCCTGATTTTCAAATACACCTTCTGCTCCACGTTGACAAATATAGTGCTTGAGCCTTAGTCACCCTAGTGATATATATGTGCCTGAGAGGTTTGTACTGTACTGTCAGTCCTACCCATGGTTGACTCTCCAAAATGCATCATCTCTTTTTTTATCTTAGTGGCATCCTTTGTCCGTTCTTTCTTCTCCACAATGGTTATAATTCTTCGTAACCTGCTTGACATTGAGCTGCTTAAGCTACCTATTTAGCTGCATAATCTTCGCAGTTCTAATATGTGGCATGGGTAGCAATCCTGAGATTAAAACCCTGACAGTCCTGCCCTTTAAATTACCACCTAACTCCCTGAACTCCCTGTCCAGAACTTCGTCACATGTCCCACTAATATAACTGGTAGCTACATGGAACACGAATTCTGGCTCTTCACTCTCCCAGTTAAGAAAACTGATGACGGGATCCAAAATATACTGGCACTTGGGAGGCAACATACCATCCGGGAATCTCGTTCTAACCCACAGGGCCTCCTATTTTCTAAACGGGGAGAACATACAAAAATCAGAGGTGCAAAGGAACTTGGAGTCCATCTGTCAGATTCATTAAAGGTTCAATTACAGGTTATGTCAGTGGTAAGGAAGACAAATGCATTTTGAGAGAACTAGAGTATAAAAGCAAGAATGTAATGGCGAAGCTTTCTAAGGCATTGGTCAGACCACACTTGGATTATTGTGATCAGTTCTGAGCTCTTATCGCAAAGATGTATTGGCATTACAGAGTGTCCAGAGGTGGTTCATGAGAATGGTTCCGGGAATGAAAGGCTAACACACGAGGAGCGTTTGATGGCTTTGCCCCTGTGTTTCATGGAGATTAGAAGAATAAGTGTGGGGGGATTTATTGCACCTTTTGAATACTCAAGTACCAAGATAGAGCGGATGTAGAGAGTATATTTCCGATGGTTTGAGAGTCTAGGATCAGTGAGCATAGGCTCAGAATAATAACCCTGGAGAACAGAGATGAAGATGAATTACTTTAGCCAAAGGGTGGATCTGTGGAATTCATTGCCAAAGGTGGCTGTGAGTGAAGTTATTCACGCTATACTTAAGCGAAGGTTGATAGCCTCTTGATTAGTAAGTGTGTCAAAGGTTATGGGGAGTAGTTAGGAAATTGGGGTTGTGAGAGATAATAAATCATCCATGATGGGAAGGGCGGAACAGACACAATGAACCAAATGCCTAATTCTGTTCCTCTGTCTTATGGTCTGATAGTCTTAACTGAGGTTTGATTAGGTCAGGAATTGTTGGATCGGTATTTGAACTGAAGGTTTAGTCATTCAATGACCTGGCTGCTGGGTGTTGATAATAGTGAATTTAAGGAAAGCACAATGTAGTAGAAAATTCCTTGAGTTATTCGAATGGATAGGAGTTTTGCGCAGGAAGCAAGCGAAGACGTACATGTTGTTACAGGACATGAACTGTTCCTCTTGAGAAAGCTTGTGCGTTATCTCAGACTACATGTAGATTGGACAAAGCTGGAACTCGTGTTGTATTTGGTAAAAGTTCAGAATGAGATACTTATATCAGTTTCACTCTTCTACCTTCTCGAACCAGCATGGGTAACTTTAGCACTGAACTGATGAATGATCACAAACTATGGACCGACTTTCAAGGTCTCTACAACTTATGTCGTAATGGTAATCATTTGATTATTATTATTTTGTATTTACACAGTTTACCTTTTCGTACAGAACCACTAACCCACTGACACACATGCACTCGCACACCCATCCCAAACCCTCACCACATTCTCACTCCCACCATTTTCCTCTGTTGCAGCTAATTTGGCCATGGCTGGGGATGAGATTTCTCTAGATACATTACTGTCTACCTGCTGTCGGTAGCAGTGACTGGTTTACTGGTCATCATCAGGGGTTTCATTTTAAAACAGAGTACCGTCATAACTTTGCCATCCCAGTTACCTGATCATCGCTCTGGCCTGCAACGTGAATGCTGTGGGATCTTGCACCGTAAGAACATATTCATCTCTCTTGGCTTTGTGGCTACTTGCTGCCGAAATTTCAAAATTAAACTTTGCACAGAACGAACAGCAGCTGTTTTGATCGGGACGGTTAGAATCGTCAGCTGTTTCAGAAACATATCTGTTGGACCATGGGTTTTTATCAATCAAATATGCAACTTGTTCTTGTAACATCAACTGTAAAACAAATAGCAGTATTTGTTGTCAATGTGACCCTACTTGTTTGCAGTGTAGGAGTAGCACATACGAAATATATGCCTATACCCAAACAGCAAGTAAAGCACACATCCTTGTGACAGTGTAACACCTTGTGGACCTGGAGACCTGAAGCTTACATTACTGTTTCTGAAGAAATCGCAACAGAAAAGTCTATCAAGAATGTATCATTCCCCGGGATAACCGTCCTTCTCCTCCTGGAAATTCTTTTGTCATTGTAAAACATGACACAAACGAGAAAGTAAGAGATACCGATGACTTTGTGGCCATGTTTGTACGAAGGTAGATGGAGGGGCAGCTAGTGTTGAGGAAGCAGGGAGGCTGCAGAAGGACTTACACAAATTAGAGGAGTAGGCGAAGAAGAGGCAGATGGAATGCAGTCTTGGGAAATGTATGCTCATGTGCTTTGGTAGAAGGACTAAAACCATGGACTATTTTCTAAACGGAGAGAAAATTCAAAAATCCGAGGTGCCAAGGGACTTGACGGATCTCTAAAGGTTAATTTCCAGGTGAGGAAGGCACATAGGATGTTACCTTTCAGTTTGCGAGGATTACAATATGAACGCAAGGGTGCAATGCCGTGGCTTTATAAGGCACTGGTGAGGCCTCACTTGATTATTGAGAGCAGTTCAGGGAATCTGCTTAAGAAAGGATTCAGAAAAGAGCAGGTTCAGAGGAGTTTCACGAGAATGATTTCGGAAATGAAATGGTTATCATATAAGCTGTGATTGATAACTCTGGGTCTGTACCCTATGAAATTTAGAGGTATGGGTGTTCGTGTGTGGAGGGGGGGGGGGGTGTTCTCACTGCAATCTACCGAATGTTGAAAGACCTAGAAAAGGTTGATATGTAGAGGATGTTTCCTATAGCGGGAAAACCTAATTCTTCTTCTATGTCTTATCGACTTATGATCTTATATTGATTGGAATCGAAAAATTAAAGGTGTAAGCTATGATAATATAATGACACCATTAGCAGTGAACGACATATTTGAAAAGTATATTCTTTTCATTTTATTAGAAGTTACCTATGTGAGAAAATGAACAAGTAATATCCAAATAGATGATTACAGATTTGTTTGTCGACTCATTGTTCTGTGGGAATATCTTATTAGACCAATACTCTTTTCCCGACTTCCCTCAAGATAACTGAAAAACATGCATATCCGGACACAACTTTAGTGATCAGGACTAGTTCATTCTTTGCCCCATTGCACAGAACACCACGCACTCACACAACAAACGAACGTAACAAGCACACCACATTCGCAAAAAGTAAACACTGACCACTATTACATCTCACACGCCCATACCAGTAAAATACTTATGCCATTATCACATAATGTCGTTTACATCTTGGCGGCAGACTTTAATCAGGCTTGCTCGAAATCTCTCCCTAACTAGCAAGCAGTGCCTGCAATACTGGAAAACGCAATTATCCAATTCTACTTCACCATCAAAAACACAATGCCTTACCAACACTTTGTTAAATCCGACCACCTGGCTGCGCTTCACCTGTGTGCGTATAGGCAGGAACTGAAGAGCGGAGGGCCAGCAAAGAGCCAAGTGGTAGAAAAGAAGATAACATTCATCTGGATTGGACTGGATCACGTTCAGGGATTCATCAGTGGACCTGAATACCAAAGTTATCTCTGATTGCATGAGAATGTGTGTAGATGTGTGTATACAAATCAGTCCAATTCTTTCTCAAATAGAAGCCCTGAATGAACAGGAAATGTATAACCTGTTGAGAGCTAGATCAAAGTGAGATTTAAGACAGTTGATTCAGAGTCAGATAACAAATCCCAAGCAACCACTGGTACGTACTACAAGAACAAAAATTCAATTTCAGTTCAAACTGAACACAAATGGACACTGGACAGCTAAAACTGGACTTGCAAAATATAACATCCGACACAACGCGATCGTGAAACTTAAATGGCGGCGACTTCCGGATAAGCTCGGTGCATTTTACGCACACTTTGAGAGGAAGAGCTATGACACACCCACTCGAGTTCCTCATTTCTAATCATGCTGTTATCCTAGTCTCTAATGCTGAGGCCCAGGCATCCTTCAAGAATGTCAATTCAGGTTAAATAACGGTTTAGCAGTTCGAGTGCGAGAGATCTGTGGAGGCCAAATAACTGGACCTCATATGGACGGATTCCACCACTCACTTCAATAGATGTGACTTGTCTGGAACTTCAACCTGCTCTGAACCATCTGGATAATAGGCACTCTTAGGTCAGCCTGCTGTTCATCAGCTACAGCTCGGTACCCAACACAATCATACCATCTAATCTTAAAGCCGATCTTCAAGACTTGTGCATCTGTTCCTCCCTGTGCACATGGTTATGTGATTTTTTGCAAAGCAGCATGAGAATCTGAGAGGGTCGGAAAGCCCAAGATCTTTTACTGAAGGTAAAACGCATCAGTTTGAGTCAGCAGATAGAATATATGTGAGATCGGTGAATAAAGGTTCATTCTTTCCCTACCTAGTGCTGTTACCAACCCGCACGGCTGTTAAGGTGAAGGAGAAACCTGGCTAGATATGTGCCACCAGGTGCAAGTTACATCACGATGAAGGAGAGCATGAGACTACAGAGAGATTCGCCCTTGGAAAAATCTTTGACTGGTCATCTTCCAGAACAGAATGACCCTTGACTATGTTTTAGCCAGAGAAGGTCTGTGCATTAGTAGGAAAAGACTGCTGCACCAAAACACCCGATACTTCAGAAAATATGACCCATGTGTTAATAACATAGGACCCAGCTGCGAGATGAATATATAGACTGAACTCTCAGCCTCCACCAACCCCCTCCCGGCCCCAGAAGGCTGGGATTTATTTAGGTGGATAAAATCAGTGTTAGGAGATGGAATATTTTCCTGTTTACAGTCTTATTACAGTTTTACGGGCTTATTGCCTTGATCTTCTTACCGGTAGAGCATTGTTTCATACGACTATACCATCGCTAGGTCTGTGCCCTTCCAAATTCCAAGCCAGGGGAGACGGTAACATTATTCTGCGCTCAATCTCACAACGCGGGAAAGGGGGAAGAAGACGATAGTTACGATGAAGAGGAACGTTTAAGAACGCACACTTACCCAATGGGTTATGAGCCCCGTTTTCAGAAAGAAGGGAATACGTATATTTAGTTGTTCATCAGAAAGATCAACAAGGAAGGATTTGTGATAGAAATGGTTAAAACTGGTGTATGATGGGATACCTGCCTAGTCTGGAGCAGCTGTGCTTACGACTGCTGATGCGAGTCGAGAATAACTTTGGATGATAATTGCAGTGCCAGGAATTCAAATAAAAAATACTACGAGACCCCTGGGACTAGGAGGGAGGATGCGTCTGGGAGTAAATTGTGACTCCTGATAACATAGGGAATTGTTAGAGTCACACTGAGAGACAATTGACATATCTAGAATATTGTATACAGTTTTGGTCACCGAATTATAGGAAAGATGTCAACAAAATAGAGAGAGTACAGAGGAGATTTACTAGAGTGTTACCTGGGTTTCAGCACATAAGTTACAAAGAAAGGTTGAACAAGTTAGGTCTTTATTCTTTGGAGCTCAGAAGGTTGGTGGTGGGACTTGATAGAGGTATTTAAAATTATGAGGGGGATAGATAGAGTTGACGTGGCTAGACTTTTCCATTGAGAGTAGGGCAGATTCAAACAAAAGGACATGAGATAAGAGTTAAGGGCAAAAGTTTAGGGTAACACAAGGGGGAACTTCTTTACTCAGGGACTGGTAGCTGTGTGGAACCAGCTTCCAGTCGAAGTCGTAGAGGCAGGTTCTTTATTGTCCTTAAAAAAATGGATAGGTATATGGACAGGAAAGGAATGGAAGGTTGTGGGCTGAGTGCCGGTCGGTGGGACGAGGTGAGAGAAGCGTTCGGCACAGACTAGAAGGGCCGAGATGGACTGATTCCGTGCTGTAATAGTTTTATGGTTATATGGTTTTCAGTGATTGATCATATACTGAGTGTGGGATGCTGAATAAAGTTATGCGAAAGTTCTTTGTCATGCTGTATCAATATAAGCTCTGTGTAACCAAAACATCAGAGCTCTGGTGGTGGTGGAGACTGCTGCAGACCCTTCATGATATCTTAAATCTCGAAGTCAGTCTGATGTTCTTAGTGTTTCCCCCACAACAGTAAACTTGACTTCGGCTTTGACAGGGATTATTCCATGATCTAGATGCAAGGGGTCCTTACGTTTTTAATTGTCAAAGACATCGTGTTCCACAGGGCTGTTATGATAGGCTGAGGACAGTTTTCCCCAATTATATCGGGCCTCTGAGACTTCCCTTATTTTCCTTGGACGACAGAGAAGCAGGATTACACAATAAACATAATTACTGATGAAACATATATTCACAACAACAATTTTAAGTTGTTTGTTTCAATTAATGTATCTAGCATAATAACCAGTGATGCATTTCTAATAAGCTCCGTGGTGAATCATATTAGGTATAAGTATAAGAATCTCTGAATGCAGTATATTGTATGCTGAAAAGTTTCAATAGCAATGCACGGAGTTCCACGAATCTTGGGGTTGGCCATTTACTATTGCATTATTGCAGTTATCGGCATTCCAGGTAAAGCTCTAGTTTTGAGTTTGAATCTTCAAAATATTGTGTGAATTGTATCACGGTTGTGTTTACAAGCATTTATGTTTTCTATCAATTATAGATATTCTTTTTGCCTCTTTGCTATTCTACCAAGATCTTTAATAGTTCTCCCCCAATTGTCGTAACATTTTTTTCTTGAATATTTTATTCCTTTCAAATGTTTATTATTTATAATGCAAATGATTGCAATTAGTAGTAAATGGTATTGTTGCACGGTTTCTCTTCCACAGATGGATGCTCCTGTAGGATCCAACATCATAGCGCGGTTAAGCACATGATAGAATTCCTCAGGGGGAATATTTTGTCAACTCACGTCAAATGTCAAAGCAACAAAAGTCGAAAGGTGTACCGTCACGTACAATTTTAGCTGTGAATTCCAGTTTTACTTCTTAGTAAAACACACAATTTCAAGAATAAAATATACGCCACTAATGACAAAAAAGTTCATTGATATTCAATATAAATGACGCAAAGAAAATCCACAGCATGTAAAATATAGAAAATACAAACGCGCGCGCGCGCGCGCACACACACACACACACACACACACACACACACACACACACACACACACACACACCACCACACACACACACACACACTCAACACACACAAATGCACACGACACTCTCACATATAAACATACACACGGATTTTACCATGCGCGCACTCTCACAATCTCACTTACGTTGGTCGCGCAATCAGACATAGACAGAATTCGCAACCTGACCGCACTCACTCTGTCTTCCTCTGTTGCAGCTAACTTCATCGTGATTGGGGTGATGCTCCGCAGACGATGCGGTCTCTCCAGATGTATCACTGTCTATCTGTTGTCGATGGCTCTGACTGATCTCATTGTCATCATCACGGGCGTAATATTAATCCGGATTGTTCCCATTACTTATCCGTCCAATTTACTTAAAATCTCTCCGGCTTGCAACGTGATTATCGCGCTAGCTCACGCCGTAAGAGACTGCTCCGTCTGGGTGATGGTGATGTTCACCTTTGATCGTTTTGTGGTTATCTGCTGCCAAGAATGGAAAATGAAATACTGCACTGAACGAACGGCGGCAGTGGTGATCGGAACGGTTGCTGCCCTGAGCTGTTTCAAAAACATATTTATGTATTTTGTATATGAACCTTCATACAAAACTGAGCCAAAACCATGTATAGTTAAAGCAGCATATTATACATCGCCTAGCTGGATAGCATATGACTGGATCGACAGTATTTTAGTCCCCTGTCTTCCACTGGTTCTAGTATTGCTGTTCAACTTCATAACCATCAGGTTCATTGTCAGGGCCATTAGAGTCCGCAGAAAACTCCAAAGCGGCGGCAACAGCGACAGACAGAATGACCCGGAGACGGACAACCGCAGGAAGTCAATCGTCCTGCTCCTAAGTATCTCCGGTGTCTTCGTCCTCTTCTGGATAATGGCACTGGTATCTTTCCTCTACATTCGCATTGCCAGCGTCTTATACTTTTCTGGCTCCAATTTCAGTGAATCTATTTTTCCACTGGAAGAAAGCGGTTACGCGCTTCAGTTCCTGTGTTCCTGCGCGAACCCATTCATTTATGCCGGGACACACAGTAAGATGAGAGACGAGATAAAAGTGGCGCTGAAATATCCACTGACTCTGTTTAGTAAAATTGGTAAGTAAAAAAAAAATCAGTTTTTATTCTTGAGGATCTGTCCAGGTTGCGAACCATCTTCATCTAGTTTTCCATCATCTCGACTGTTCAGTCGTAAAGTCAAAAACGTGTGTACAAGCACATGTATGTGCAGGTGAAATGGATATCTGACTTGCAGCAACATCACATGTACGTATTATCAGATATGCATCATTCACACTGAAAATACATTAAACACACGTGTTGACAAGAGTACGTTAGAACATTTTAGTTCAAAGTGATCAAAGCAATCATAATGTTGGCATAGTATGGGGATTGTAGAACATGTAGCCGTGGACTTTTAACCATCCATATGCGCATCCTGCCGATGACAACAGCGAGGAGAGGGTATGGCCTGGATGGTGGTGATATTTGATAATGGATATTGCCTTCTTGAGGCAGTCGTCGAGTCAAGGGGCTCCATCGGTCAGACTTGACCATAGACTTTGCTGTCTAGATACACAAGCCTCTGCATTGCGGTGTGGAGAGCAACCTGTTGCCCATGCAGCAAGCTCCCCCTCTCCACGCATTTGATGAACCCAAAGGAACGGCAGAGACCGATGCAGCTTGGTACCAGTAGTGTCGCAGCAGTTAGCAGTCAGCACTAAACAGACTGCCTGAGGGCCTCCACCTCCGATATTTCGCTCGGGGTTTACTTGCGAAGCCGTCCCCATGAGTTGGTATAGCCACAAGGCGGTGGAGGTTTGAGAACAATGTTTTCCTTCTCCCAGATGAGCTGCTAACCATGGCTGTAGAGTCCTGTCTGCCCGAGGCGACTGGTTTTGAGGCAGTAACCCGCCTTTGCCTCTTCTCCTGTTAGTAGAAAAGGTGCCGTCGAGATTAATAGCTAAGCCAGACGTGGACAGGAGCTAGACTTAGTTGTCAGAGAATATTTGAGGCGCACGCCATAAGGAACATTTAACAGGTTGTTTAAACTTGTCAAAATACTAGTTAAAATATTCCTGTCCTAGATTATCCTCGGACTGTGGTTTTGGTTGATGCAAAAACCAATTTCACTGTATGTCTGGGTGTGCCGATGTACATGTGCCAAATTAAGCTAATGCTAAATTTATTTTATGAAATACTCGATGTTTGCCCGTCAAGAACCCATTGAGAGTAATCCATTTTTTATTCTCTCCAAACTCCATAATCGCCCCCCCCGCCCCCCGATTCAACCATACACCTACATATCAAGGGCTATTTCGTGGCAAGTCATCGTACCGACTTCCACATCTTTGTTGTGTGGGTGGGAACCGATGCAATGACATGGAAAATGAGAAACTTCCACATAGGCTGCAGCTGAGTTCAGGATCAAACCTGGTTCCTTGTTTCTGCTGTCACAATGTTCCGTCCACTTCAAACATTATAGATGAATCTGACTACAGAGGTAAAAGCTACAAGGTGGCACAAAGTGAGAATGTACATGGTTGATTGTTCCATTTTTCACTGAATGCTGAACGAACTGTTTAGTTTTCTGACCCTCTTCATGCCGAATGAAAGACAACAGTTCTGCCCTCACAGAATCAGAATTTACAGACCTGCAATACTCTCCATCTTCTGAGTCACTACAGTCCCTGTCTCTTTAACCATCTTTCGTTTTACGCCTGATCTCATTTGTTTTCGGGAACACTCCCTATTACGCAAACCGACATTATTTCAGTTATTTGATACCCATATACTCCAGTAAATAATTATTTGAATCATTGAAATGTTTCGACGATTCTCTAATTCTGTCGAAGAATAGCTCTTGATCATCTGATGCTACAGCCTTAATTAAAAGATAACTTATTTTTTGCAATCTTCCTCCTTATACCTCATTTGTTACACAGCACTGTAAGTCCCACCCTTGGCTGACAGTCCAACATACATCACCGCGCAGTTATCTCAGTGGGCACCCATTTACCATTCTGTATTCGCTCTAATGGTTACAATTCTATGTAACCTGCTTCATAATCATTAAGAGCTCCCAACATCGTATTATCTACAAAATTAGTAATCAGGCCACATGCTTTCAAATCCAAATCATTTACAAAAACAAAGATTTCATGTATTAATCCATCGCTGAATTTTCTCATCCCTCTTTTCCTGCCATCCATTTGCATCTCTTACCGACCCGTTCAAAAATTTAGCACCTCTGCCTTAAATAACTTGGTCTATATAATTATTTGGCAAAGAGTTCCTCAGAATCACCCCCTCTGTTTGAAATTAACATCCTTTCCTACTATCCATTTCCTTCACATCCGGTACATTTCAATGAGATACTCTCTCATTCCTTTCGACTGCATCGAGTACAGATACAGATACATCAAATGCTCCCACAGGGTAAATCCTCCACTCCTGGGATAATTCTGGTCAACTTCCTCTGTACGTTCTCCAGGGATAGCCCACCCTTCCTAGATATGCGACTCAAAATTGCACACAATATCGATCTGACCAAAACCTTATAAAGTCACTAAAGTCCATCCTTGGTTTCAAGTTTGAGTCATCCCGAAATAAACGCGAGTTATCCACTCTTCTTCTTTTTATCCAATCAGTCTATAAATGAAAATCTTCAGGAAAACCAGCATTGGCACACCAGGACGAGAAACTCTGCACATGTTGGAATCCATGAAACGCACAGAATATGCCGGAGGAACTCAGCAGCGCAGGCAGCATCTATGGTAAAGAATTATCAGTGGACCATTCGGGCTAAGACCCTTCATTGGGACTTGAAGAAAAGATAAGAAGTTAGAGCAAGTAGGAAGAAGTACAAGGCGGTAAGTGATAGGTGAAACCGGGAGACGGGAAGAGGTAAAGTAAAGAAATAAATGGCTGGAGAAATGGTGAATCTGATAGGAGAGGGAAAAGGACCATGGATGAAAGGAAAGTGGTAGGATCACGGAAATAGGTGATGAACAGGCAAGGAGATAAGTTGAGAGAGCGAAAACGGAATGGGTATGAGTTGGCCAAGGAAGAGAATTGGGGCCGGGAAACCTCAAGTCATTGACTACACCCAGAGTGTAATGTTGGTGTGGTTGATAATAGGCTGGTACCAAGTGGAGTCCTGCTGGAGATGTACGTAACAGAAAGGCTCTGAGAGTTCTCGTTTGGCCTCAGCAAAGTGGAGATCAGTAGAGTCCGCCAGACTGCTACAGCAATCTCGTTATAGGCGGGTTTGATGGTGAGATTAGGACTATTACGGGGAGAGTGGAGAGCATTGCGTTCGCATGTAGTCAAATTAGAATTGGAGAGAGGAGTGATTAAGTCGAAACGGTTGACATCTCGTCCGCAGTTAGCAATGAAAAGATCGAGAGGAGTAGTCCAGAAGGGGTGTCCAGGAAGAGGAGTAGAATTGAAGATGGAAGATAGGGTAATCAGTGCGGGCTGGAGAGTCCTTGCCAAAGACGTAGGCACGGCGAAGGAGGCGGTGGAAGAAAAATTCAGCATCATGGCGGACTCTGAACACACTGAGAGTGAAGACCAGTTCCACTGGACGGAGGAGATCATTTCTCCTTCGGCCACTCTCACTCCAAACCAAAGGAAAAGCCGTGGGCATTCACATGGTTTCCAGCTATGCCTGCCTTTATGTTGGCTACGTGGAAAAGTTTTATAGGCCTATATCAGTCCTCAACTTTTCCTACGCTACAACGACAACTGCATTGCGTCTGCTCCCTGTACCCACGCTGAACTCGTCGACTTCATCAACTTTGCCTTCAACTTCCAACTTGTCCTCAAATTTACTGGTTTACTTCCGACACCTCTCCCCCCTTTCTCGATCTCTTTATCTCTCTCTCTAGAGACAGTTTACTAACACACTGATTCTCACAGCTGCCTAGACTATCCCTCTTCCCGTTCTATCACTTGTAAAAAGACCACCCCATTCTCCCAGTTCTCGCGTCTTCGTCACATCTTCTCCCAGTATGTGGCTTTTCATTCTAGTACTAATACGATTGCCTCCTTCTTCAAAGGAAGTGGCTTTTCTTCCTCTAAAATCAACACTACCCTCACACGCATCTCTTCCATTTCGCACAGGTCGGGCCTCATCCCATCCTCTCGCCACGACAGCAGGATAGTGATACTCTTTCCCTCACCTACCACCCCAGTAGCCTCTGTCTCCAGCACAATATTCTCTGAAACTACCATCTTCAAAGGTATCACGTCACCAGGTACATCTTCCGCTCTGAGTCCGCCACATCCGCAATCCGCAATCTGCAGGGAACGCTCCCTATGCGAATCCCTTGAACGTTCATCCCCTTCCCACTGATCTCCTTCCTGGTACTTATCCTTGAAAGCGAAATAAGTGCCATACCCGTGCCTACACTTCCTACCTCACTACCATTCGGTGCTCTAAACAGTCTTTCCAGGTGAACACTTGGCAACACTTCACACGTGTGCCTTTTTGGGTCATCTACTATATCCCGTGCTCCCAATGTGGCTTCATGTATATCGTGAGACCCGACATGGACTGGGAGACCACTTCACAGAGCACCTATCTATGCACAGTCCACCAGAAAGAATCACGGGATTTCCTGGTGGCCACCCACATTTTCTACTTCCCATTCCCACTCCGACATGCCAGACCATGGCCTCCTGTGATGTTGTGATGAGGCCACACTCAGGTTGGAGCACACTTTATATTTCGTCTGGGTAACCTCCCAACTGATTGAATGAATATCGATTTTTCGACTTTCTGTTATTTGCCCTGCCCCTGCCCCCCAACCACCTCTCATTCATTCCCATTCCATTTCCCTTTCTCAGATAATCCCTCTACCTACGCATCACCTCGCTTTGGCGCTCCCCGACCGGCCCTTTCGTCCATGGTCTTCTACCCTCTCCAGTCATATTCCCCATTCTCCACCTCTTTAGCTCTTCCACCTAATAGCTTCCGAGCTGTTTACTTTACCGCATCCCGTCCCGTTTTCACTGTTCATCTACCACCTTGGACTGCTTGCTCATCTTCCTCATCTTCTTGCTCTAACTTCTCATATGTTTTTCTAGTACTGATGAATGGTCTCGGAGCAAATATTGAGTATGTTCTCTTTTCTGTAGATGCAGTCCTGCCTGCTGAGTTCCTCCAGCATTTGCGTTAACACTCCAACGCAAGATTGCACCTCAGATTTCTAAATTTTCTCATCATGTAGAAATTAATCTACGTACTTATTGTTCCTACCAAATTGCATAGCACTATACGTTCCTGGTTCTTAATGTTGCCACAGTCGGAGGTGGTAGAGGGGTTAAGCTTTCACTATCTATAAAGTGCTCCAAATGGCGTACTTCTCTAATACCCTCTGACAACCATATAACCATATAACCATATAACAATCACAGCACGGAAACAGGCCATCTTGGCCCTCCTAGTCCGTGCCGAACCCTTAATCTCACTTAGTCCCACCTACCCACACTCAGCCCATAACCCTCCACTCCTTTCCTGTCCATATACCTATCCAATTTTACCTTAAATGACACAACTGAACTGGCCTCTACTACTTCTACAGGAAGCTCATTCCACACAGCTATCACTCTTTGAGTAAAGAAATACCCCCTCGTGTTTCCCTTAAACTTCTGCCCCCTAACTCTCAAATCTTCCCTACTCTCAATGGAAATAGCCTGTTCACGTTAACTCTATCTATCCCTCTCAAAATTTTAAATAACTCGATCAAATCCCATCTCAACCTTCTACGCTCCAATGAATAGAGACCTAACTTGTTCAACCTTTCTCTGTAACTTAATTGCTGAGACCCAGGTAACATCCTAGTCAATCGTCTCTGCACTCTCTCTAATTTATTGATATCTTTCCTACAATTCGGTGATCAGAACTGCACACAATATTCCAAATTTGGCCTTACCAATGCCTTGTACAACTTTAGCATTACATCCCAACTTCTGTACTCAATGCTTTGATTTATAAAGGCCAGCGTTCCAAAAGCCCTCTTCACCACCATATCTACATGAGTCTCCACTTTCAGGGAACTATGCACAGTCATTCCTAGATCTCTCTGTTCCTCTGCATTCCTCAATGCCCTACCATTTACTCTGTATATTTTATTTGGATTATTCCTGCCAAAGTGTAGAACCTCACACTTCTCAGCATTAAACTCCATCTGCCAACGTTCAGCCCGTTCTTCTAACTGGCATAAATCTCCCTGCAAGCTTTAAAAATCCACCTCATTATCCACAACACCTCCTACCTTAGTATCATCGGCATACTTACTAATCCAATTTACCACCCCATCATCCAGATAGCCTCCAACCTGATGGCATTAACATTGACTTCTCTAACTTCCGTTAATGCCCCCCTCCCCTTCTTACCCTTCTTACCCCTGACATATTTAGTTGTTTGCCTGTTCTCCATCTCCCTCTGGTGCTCGCCCCTCCTTTCTTTCTCCTGAGGTCTCCCGTCCCATGATCCTTTCCTTTCTCCAGCTCTGTATCACTTTCGCCAATAAACTTTCCAGCTCTTAGCTTCATCCCACCCACTCCTGTCTTCTCCTATCATTTCGTACTTCCCCCTCCCCACTACTTTCAAATCTCTTACTATCTTTCCTTTCGGTTAGTCCTGACGAAGGGTCTCGGCCCGAAACGTGGACAGCGCTTCTCCCTATAAATGTTGCCTGGCCTGCTGTGTTCCACCAGCATTTTGTGTGTGTTGTTGTTTGAATTTCCAGCATCTGCAGATTTCCTCGTGTTTGCTCTCCAATGTAATTGATTAGTTTTAATGCCTAAAATGGAAACGGTATTACACAATTTGTACAATTATTCAGCAAATCAATTATAGACATCATCTACTTTTAGCAGTGAGTTTCAATTTATGTAATTAGAATAATTCCCCTTGGTGAATGCTATTGTGTACAGATATAACAAACACTGAATGCAGTGCATTTTATAGTTAAAGAATTTGGAAGCAATGCATGCACCTCCGAAGATATTGGCGTTGGTTATTTACTATTCCATCATTGCAGTCATCGGCATTACTGGTAAGGTACTGGTATTGATAATCAATCTGCAAAATGTTGCGAAAAGTCGAATCTCTGATATATTTAATGGAGATATTGATGTTTGTCAACTGTAGATTTTTACCACTTTTCTATTCTCTCCGTCTCGTTAATACACTTTAATTGCTGTCGCTCTTTGACTGTACCCTTTTGTGATTTAAAATTCTATCTGGTGCATTTAATCACAATTGGAGTCGGAGAATTTGTTTTTTCTCTCTAAGGCTTCTAATATTCAATGTTTCTGATGCTTATTGTATTATCGATTCTCAGCATGAAGGTACACACGCAAGTGAAATAACAGCAATTTCAATTCTTATGCCATTGCTAAAAACAGTTTCAATCAAGATATAGAGCCAATTCAACATCGGGGTGTATGACAGACCGGGGAGAGTTGAAGATTGAAATACTGTGAAACAGAGTATCCAGTAACTGGAAGAATAGATGTTATAGATACATGGAAATGATTCCCCTTAGCAAAATTAGATAAAGGTAGAAGGTCCAGGCTTAGTCTCAAGAAGCAGAACCGTAGAATGGATCTAAGGAAGATTATTTTCAGCTTGAGTTTGGTTAGAGTCAGGAATACCCTGTCTGAGAGGTAAGAATACTCACAGCATTTAAGAAATATCGTGTTGGCTATTTGAATTGCCACGACATAAAAACCGACAGAAGGTACAAATGATTGTGAATAGTGTCTCTGTTAATCGGTCTGGTCATGGTGGGCTGAAGTGCCAATTTCCAATCAGCATAACTGGAAAAAAATAGATTTTTCTCCATGGAATTGCCTGATTCGGATGAAATAGCAGAATTGATTTATTTTTGTCACAAGTACCGAGGTACGTGTCTATCACATCAGTTTTAAATACACCCAACAACGTGGCCTTATCACCTCACTGTGGAAATGTATTCAACAGACTCACTACCTGAATAAATCCCTCCCCATCCGTTTTAAGGGGACTCCGCTTTATTTGTTGGATGTACTTCGGATAGTGTACTCGGGTTTACTGCTCATTTAATCATCCTCAGCCCCCCGTACGTCAATCTAGACTATATAGTACCTGATAGGTTTCAATGAGAGCACTTCACCCACCAAGAGACCATCCCAACCACCAATCATTTTTAAATCCTTAGAACACAGACCCAGAAAAATAAAGCACTCTTTGCAGGCTAAATATTTCACTCTTTGAATAAAATATTCTCTGGATCATAATTCTTATATTACAGGACCCCAAATTGATTCCAATTTGCAAAATGCGAATTGACCAATGCGTTGTGTAACTTCAGCAGTATAGCCTTGCATTTATATCCCAGTTCTTTGAAATTGCATGTTAACATCTCATTTACGTTCTTTTCTGCCCACTCAACCTGAAAGTAAACCTTAAGGGACTGGTGCACCAAGAATCCCAATTCTCAGTGCACAACCTATTTCTGATTCTTTCCATTTATAAAATATTCTGCAGCTTTATTCTTCTTGGTGCATTGTATTCCATCTCCTAACCTGCAGACTTCCTGTCTCCTCATCGCAAGCTGTCTCTCCGCCTATCTTGGTATCATCTTCAAACTTGGTCAGAATGCTAACACCCAGTTCATTCATGTGTCAAGAGAAAGTTACGGTTCCTACACTGACCCCAGTGGAAACCCATTAGTCAATTGCAGCCAATTTCAAAAGGACGTCATAATCGCAAGTCTGACTTTTGCCGATCTTTCATCCAGGCAAGTACTGCCTCTAAAGCCATCGTGGAAATTCTGATCGTCCTTTTCAAATCATCCTTGGCGATAAAAGAGGGTGGTGGGTAGTAACAAAAGAAGAAGAATTGATTCCATTGTTTCAACTGAGAACCACGTAATTCTAGAGCAGATGCTATACAGCACAAACAAAATACATTCTGCAGATTTCTCAAACTTCTAGTAATGCCCGCCAGCTTCTCCTTCACCAGTTTCCACTCTCACCTTCACTCTTACAGTGCCCATCACCTCTCTCTGGAACTCTACCATCTTTTCTTTCTTCCATGGCCATCTTCACTCTCCTATCAGATTTCTCTTTTTCCAACCCTAGATCTCTTACAGCAATCAACTTCCCAGACCTGTAGTTCACCCCTCAACCCCTTTTGGTTTCACCCATCTTCTTGCGCTTCTTCCTCCAGTCCCAGCTTTTTTTATCCTGACTACTCGTCTTTTTCTTTCTCCAAACCTGAGACTTGGCCCGAAACATCGGCTGTACTCTTTTCCATTAATGCAGCCTGGCTTGCTGACTTCTTTCAGCATTTTGTGTCTATATATCAGGTGATATGGCGAATGTATTTTAGCAGCTTCCCTAACAGTTTGAAAAAAAATTCAGTGACTCAAACGTATAACAGAAGTACAAGTTTGTAAAATCAATGAAAAAAATCACTTTAAAAGACGGCATCCCAACAAATACAAACACACACACACACACACACACACACACACACACACACACACACACACACACACACACACACACACACACACACACACACACACATACACACAGACACACACACACACTTATTGAGTCTGTCTTTCTCCATTCCAGCTAACTTGGTCGTGATTGCAATACTGTTGCGCCAAAGATGTGGTCTCTCCAGATGTTTCACTGCCTACTTGCTGTCTATGGCTCCGACGGATCTTATGGTCATTATCACCGGTGTGATATTAAACCGCATAGTTCCGATGAACTTCCCGTCAGGTTCTTTTACCATGATTCCGGCTTGCAAAGTGAACTTCGAGCTAGTTTACGCCGCAAGACACTGCTCCGTCTGGGTTACAGTGATTTTCACCTTCGATCGCTTTGTGGCTATTTGCTGTCAAAATTTGAAAACAAAATATTGCACGGAGCGAACAGCGTCTATTGTGATCGGAACATTCTGTACATTAAGCTGTCTGAAAAATATAACCATGGCTTTTAAATATGAACCTGCACATAAAACAGAGCCCACACCGTGCATAATGATGTCAACATATTACACCTCTCCTGCATGGAAAGCAGTTGACTGGATACAAAGCATTTTAAACCCTTGTCTGCCATTCATTCTAATTTTGCTATTCAACTTTTTAACTGTCAGGCACATTTTAGTGGCCATTAGAATTCGCAGGAGACTCCAGGGGGGCGGAAACAGTGAGAGACAGAATGACCCGGAAACGGACAGTCGCAGGAAGTCTATCGTCCTCCTCCTAAGTGTCTCGGGTATCTTCATCTTCTTGTGGCTGCTTGAACCGATAAATTTCCTCTACGTTCACTTTGCGGACATCGCTTACTTCTCAGCTTCCAATATCAGTGAGTTAATTTTCGCCCTGGAAGAAAGCGGTTATGCACTTCAGTTCCTGTGTTCCTGTGTGAACCCGTTTATTTATGGAGGGACGCAGAGTAAGGTTAGGGGCGAGTTAAAGCAGGGGCTAAAATATCCATGGATTCTCCTTAATAAACACTTTTCTTCGTTTGGAACACAATTTATGCTGATAAGCACCACCATCCTCCTTTCTATCATCTCGCTTGCTCTGTGATAATGTCAAAATCAAATTCGAAGTCGAGATTATTGACCAATACTCAGGTTTACAGCAACATCACTGGCATATGGCATGGAATGAAAAATGTTTCTTTCTATTGTCACATGTTTGAACGTATGGGGCTAAATTTTCTTTTGCATGCTGTCGGAAAATCTTTGCTTTGCAGCTGTAAAAGGGAATGCACTGACAGAATGGAGAATAAAGTTATAGAGTTACAGATGAAGTGCACTTCAGGCCGACAAACTGTCAAACCCCTCCCAAGCATAGGCAACCTCCAAACCATTTGTTCCAGAAGAAAGAATCAGCTTCCTCCAACCGCCCATCATGTAAGGAATAGCAAAGACCCTAAAAGGAACATGACCTGTAGTTCATCTAAAACCGCTGTTCATCTCAACAGTTTGTAATCCCATAGGCTCTGTCTATCTAACGCACTCCCTCCACAGCGGGACGGGAGACCAGCGACTCGGTGTTTCGCTGTTACGGTCTGCAGCCTCACTTTATTTTGAGTTTCACCCACTGGAGAGTCAGAAACACTCGCCCTCACCATGTGGGAGAGAGGAAGGGAGGAAGAGAGGAGGAGAGGGAGATAGGGAGAGTGGGAGCGTGGGAGCGTGGGAGAGTGGCAGAATGGGAGAGTGGGACAGAGGGAGAAAGGGAGAGAAGGGGAGAGTGGGAGAGAGGGAGAGAGTGCGAGAGAGATACAGAGAGAGACGGGAGGGGAGGGTAAACTATCTCTCCAGTGTAGAGGTGTCCGACAAGCTGCACTCGCTGTCTTGAGGTTCGCTCTCATACAGAATAGTGTTATAGTTACAGGTGGTTATAATTCATCTTTCTGGAGTAAGCAGGGTTTAATTAGAGTTCAACAGCAGCCACTGATTGATTAAAAAACTGATTGTTGATTTTAGGAAGATAACTGGTTCGAACACGTGCCAGAACATATCGGTGGAATTGCCGGTGCCGAGAATCAGCAGCTTCAATTTCCTGATATTATCGTATCGAATGACCTGCCACATATAGTAGTGCAACTAAAATAAATTTGCTTCAGCATCTTCACTTGCTTTTGTACTTGTTGATACAAACAGTAGCATCTGCAGGATCTTCCTCTTGTCTCCAACCCTCCTCCTCTTTCTTGACACAAAACTTCGGTTCAATGCCTAACTTGGATCCCTTTGTCTATAATTGTCAAAGTGACATCAATCGGCTCATCTTCAGCGCTCTTTTCTCCTTGTTGAACTTTACCCTTCCTTTATTCACTGCCTTCCGTTCTCTCTGCATCAATCCTAAATTTACAATCAGACCCTCAGATAAAATGGGCTCTATTGTAATAGAGTGGGGGACTGACCTCTACATTGTTGAGGCCAGCGGCAACTCTTAAACAACCTCTTCTAACCTATTTGTTGAAAAGAACCCCACCATAAACCATCAGAAAACTGCCTCAGACACCATAATTGACATAATCAACTCCTATCCGCTACCACGAAACTCAGTCCCTTTAAGCCACACTGCTTGTTTCTACCCACTAGCTTAATTCCACAAACCGGTTTATCCTGGTATGCCTGCAGTCTGTGCTTGCTCCTGCTCCACATAACCGGTGTAATTAAACTTCGACTCTATTCATCCATTTCGTTCTGTCCCTCCTTACTTACATTGGCGACTCTTCCCATCCTCTCGATCTCCTCAATAAATTTCAATTTACAGGCTCTAACTGCCTCATACCATTGATGTTCAGTCACCATATAATTCTACCCCCTCAAGAAGTCCTTAAAGCTTTCCACCTCTTTCTCAATGAAAGAATGAACCAGTTCCCCTCCACCACCAGCCTTCTCCGTCCAGCAGAGCTATTCCTCAACTCAACTATTCCTTCTTCTGTTACTCCTACTTTCTCCAAACTTGAGGGCCATCTATGGGCAACGGCATGGGTCCCAGGTATAGATGACTTTTTAGTGACTACGTAGAGCAGTCCATGTTCCAAGCCATCCTTGGTAATGCTCCCCAAATCTTCCTTCCCGACAATGAGGACTGAATTGGGGCGCAGCTTCATGCACACATACTGAGCTCGTCAATTTAATCAACTTTCCATCCAACTTCTACCCTGCACTTAACATCTCTTGATCCATTCATGACGTTCCCCACCCTTTCTTAATCTGTTTCCGTCAGTGGAGACAACCTAACGATCTCCCAGGCAATTCTGAAGATATCTCTTACCACCTGATCTCCAGTAAAAAATGTCTTTACGTTTTTGGAGTCATTTGCCTCCTCAACATCTATTACCAGGATGAACCATTCCTTTCCAAGACATTACAAATGTCCTCTTTCTTCAAAGGATGGCGTTTCTTTTCCTCCACCATCGATGCTGCACTTACCCGCATCTCTTCCATTTCACCAACATCCACACTCATCACATTTTGCCGCCGCCTTAGCAGTGATAGAGTTCCTCTTGTCCTTACGGAACACCACTTCAGCCTGTGCACTTAAAACATCATTATGTGGGTACAACCCGCCATCTGCAAAGTGTGTTTAAACCTCATTACCTCACCGGCCCCAACCTTGCACTTGAGATATAGTTGGATCATTCTTTCCGTGTTTCCCTTGTCCAATCATTCCTCCCAAATAATCCATCTCACTGTACCTGCCCTTGCATGTGGCCAAAGTGTTACAACTACCCATTCGCCTCCCCCCTCACCTCCATTCAAAACCCAAAACAGTCCTTGCAGGTGAGGAACCACTTCACCTGCAGATACGTGGGGATTGTATATTGTATCTGGTAATCCCGATACGACATCCCATACATTGGTGATGGGGGGGTCACTTTGTCCGGCACGTCCATTCCATCTATCACAAGTAGTTTCTTGCAGTCAAGGGTAGATCATTTTCCAAAGCAAGCCACGATGCATCTAGATAAGATGATTTCAATGGTGTGTTCAGAATTATTGGTAAGGGGACATTTCTACAGCCTTCCTAGGTGAGCTACGAGATCATTGTGCTCATATGGTTAAACCAGAGATAGGCTACTGTTGAATTGCATTCCAAGGAACTTGAAACACTCAGCGACTTCAGTCTCTGTATCCGTAAATAGAGAAGCTGAGGGGATTCTGAAAGACATCCACAACTGATAGATAGTCCTCATTTTTTTCAACACTCCGAAGAATATTTGTTATCACAGCAGTAGACGACGTAAAATGTGCTGTTTTCTAAAAGTACTGTAGTGCAAATAATAAAACTTCCAACAAATAATGAATAAATAAATCAATAAATGAAACAGAGTAAAGAAGTAGTGTCATTAGACCATGGAAATTTCAGTCATCTGACGCTCGAGGGGCAGACGCTGTTCCTGAATTATTGAGTGCAGCTCTTCAGACTCCCGTGCCTCCTTCCTAACGGTAGTAATAAACAGAGTGCATCTCCCGGATGTTGATGGCCCTCAGTGAATGATACTACCTTTTTGAGCAGATGTCCATTAATGGTTGCGTCTGTGCTGGAGTTGTGTGAACCTAGAACCCTCTATAGCCCCTTGAAATCATGTGTTTTGGAGGCTCCAGAGCAAGGCTGTGATACCATGATCCAGAATCCTTTCCATCTATATCTATAGAAATTTTCAAGAATCCATGCCACCACACAGTATCTCCTCAAACTTTTAATGATCTACATAGACGCTAAATGATTCATTGAGTTGTGCCTGGGGTAGATCCTCAGCTAAGCTGACGTCGGGAAACTTGAAATTGATCAGATTTTCATAGCACATAGAACATAGAATAGTACAGCACAGTACAGGCCCTTCGGCCCAGAATGTTGTGCCGACCCTTAAACCTTGCCTCCCGTATAACTCCTCACCTTAAATTCCTCCAAATAGCTGTCGAGTAGTCTCTTAAATTTCACTAGTATATCTGCATCCACCACTGACTCAGGCAGTGAATTCCACGCACTAACCACTTTCTGAATAAAAAACATTCTTCAAATATCCCCCTTGAACTTTCCACCCCTTACCTGGAAGCCATGTCCTCTTGTATTGAGAGGTGGTACCCTGGGGAAGAGGCACTGGTTGTCCACTCTATCTATTCTTCTTAATATTTTGTATACCTCTTTCATGTCTCCTCTCATCCTCCTTCTCTCCAGAGAGTAAAGCCCTTGCTCCCTTAATCTCTGACCGTAATGCAGACTCGCTAAACCAGACAGCATCCTGGTAAATCTCCTCAGTGCCCTTTCCAATGCTTCCATATCCTTTCTATAGTGAGGCGACCAGAACGGGACACAATACTCCAAGTGTGGCCTTACCACAGTTTTAAAGAGCTGCATCATTACCCCGCGACTCTTAAACTCTATCCCTCGACTTATGAAAGTTAACACCCCATAAGCTTTCTGAACTACCCTATCTACTTGTGAGGCAACTTTCAGGGATCTGTGGACATGTACCCCCAGATTCCTCTGCTCCTTCACACTTCCAAGTATCCTGCCGTTTACTTTGTACTCTGCCTTGTAGTTTGTCCTTACAAAGTGTACCACCTCACACTTCTCTGGGTTGAACTCTATCTGCCACTTCTCAGCCCACTTCTGCAACCTATCAATGTCTTTCTGCAATATTCGACAATCTTCAACACTATCCACAACACCACCAACCTCTGTGTCGTCTGCAAACTTGCCAACCCACCCTTCTACCCCCACATCCAGGTGGTTAATAAAAATCACGAAACGTAGAGATCCCAGAACCGATCCTTGTAGGACACCACTAGTCTCAACCCTCCATTCCGAATGGATTCCCTTTACCAGGACCCTCTGCTTTCTGCAGTCAAGCCAATTCTGAATCCAACTTGGCCAAACTTCCTTGGATCCCATGTCTTTTGTCTTTGTGAATAAGCCTATCGTGTGGTACCTTGTCAAATGCCTTACTAAAATCCATGTAGATCACATCCACTGCAATATACTCATCTATATGCCTGGTCACCAACTCGAACAACTCTATCAGGCTTACTAGACACGATCTGCCCTTCACAAAGCCATGCTGAATGCCCCTGATCAGACCACAATTCTATAAATGTCCATCGATTCTATCTCTAAGCATCTTTTCCAACAGTTTTCCCACCACAGACGTAAGGCTAACTGGTCTATAATTACCCGGACTATCCCTACTACGTTTTTTGAACAAGGGGAAAACATTCGCCTCCCACCAGTCCTCCGGTACCATTCCAGTGGACAACGAGAACATAAAGATCCTACCCAGAGGCTCAGCAGTCTGTTCCCTCGCCTCGTGAAGCAGCCTGGGGAATATTCCATCAGGCCCCGGAGACTTATTCGTCCTAATGTATTTTGACAACTCCAACACCTCTTCTCTCTTAATATCAACATGCTTCAGAACATGAAACTCACTCATATTTTCCTCAGGGTATCAAGTTCCCTTTCATTGGTGAATACCGAAGAGAAATATTCATTGAGGACTTTGCTCAGTTCCACAACTTCCAGGCACATTTTCCCACCTTTATCTCTCATGGGTCCTTTCTTCACTCCTGTCAACCTTTTCTTCTTCACATAATTGAAGAGTGCCTTGGAGTTTTCCTTTACCATACTCGCCACGGTCTTCTCATGCCCCCTTCCTGCTCTCCTCAGCCTCTTCTTAAGCTCCTTTCTTGCGACCCTATATTCCTCAACAGACTCATCTGATCCTTGCTTTCTAACCCTCACGTATGCTGCCTTCTTCCATCTGACTAGATTCTTCACCTCACTTGTCACCCATGGTTCCTTCACACTCCAATACTTTATCTTCCCCATCGGGACAAATTTATCCCTAAAATCCTGCAAGAGATCCCTAAACATCGACACATGTTCATAGTACATTTCCCTGCAAAAACATCATCCCAATTCACACCTGCAAGTTCTAGCCTTATAGCCTCATAATTTGCCCTTCCCCAATTTAAAAAAAAATGTCCTGTCCACTGATTCCAATCTTTTGCACGATAGTGTTAAAGGCCAGGGATCGGTGGTCAGATGTCCCCCAGATGCTCACCCACTGAGAAATCTGTGTCCTGACCCGGTTCGTTACCTAATAATAGATCTACTATGGCATTCCCACCTGTCGGCCTGTCAGCATACTGTGAGAGGAATCCGTCCTGGACACACTTAACAAATTCTGCCCCTTCTAAACCATTGGAACTAATCAGGTGCCAATCAATATTAGGGAAGTTAAAGTCATCCATGATAAAGACCCTGTTATTTTTGCAGCTTTCCAAAATCGGCATCCCAATCTGCTCCTTGGTATCTGAGAGCTACTACCATGGAGCCTATAGAGTACTACCAGTAGAGTAACTGCTCCCTTCCAGTTCCTGACTTTCACCCGTACTGACTCAAAGGAGGATACTGCTGCACTACCCACTCTTTCTGTAGCCGAACTAGTATCCCTGACCAGTAATGCCACCCCTCCTCCTTCTTTCCCACCCCTCTATCCCTTTTGAAGCACTGAAATCCTAGAATATAGTGAATCCATTCCTGCCCTGGTGCCAGCCAAATCTCTGTAATGGCCACTACATCATAATTCCATGCACGTATCCAGGCTCTCAGTTCATCACCTTTGTTCCCGATGCTTCTTGGTTGAAGTACACACACTTTAGCCGTTCTACCTTATTACCTTTACACCCTTTCTCTTTCCCCAAAGCCTCTTTATGTATTAGATCTGGCTATATTATACTTGCAGCTGTCGCATGACCTGTATCCTCCTCCACCTCACTATCTGCTTAACACTCTGGTTACCCCACCCCCTCCCCCACTGCAAATCCAGTTGAAAATCTAGTTTCCCCATTGAAGAGTCAGTTAAAAGCAGCTTGTGCAATTTTAGCAGAAAGGAAAATAGGTATAGAATGTTTCACAGGGAGATAATTTTTAACTTGAGGTTCGTGGAAATCTGAAATACCCTTATTGAAACGGAGGTAGACATAATCACAACATTTAAGAAATATCCATTTGGAAATTTGAATTGCCACGTCTCCAGACTACGCTGTGTAATTTGTTTCCAAATTCTGCATCAGAACCCTGTTGCAGGCATTGACACGGTGAGCTGAGGAGCCTGATCTGAAACTGTAGAATTCCTAATGACTAAGGTGTTTCTTTTTCAGTGAATCAGTTTCGTGATCGGGATAACAGTTTTAAGTCAGATATACCAACATAAAGTGAAAATGTAATGACATCCACGCTCATCTCATCTTTTCGCCGCCTTAACAGCGTTAGATTTCCTCTTGTCCTTACATGACACCCCTTGAATCTGTGGAATTTTTTTTGTGTTATTTATTTTTGTTATAGAAGTTCATCATCAAACAAACATTTCCATAAGATGCAGTTCAGACATTGTACATATATATAATATATGTCACAAAAATCTCCACATAATATTTATCTGAGGTATACACTTAAAGAAGAGTGGAAAGAAAAACACAAGCAAAAGGAAAAAAAAACTATATACAATTACGGAGTGATCTTTTTTTATAACATATTCATTTATTTTTGAGAATAAAATCAGGCCTATGAGGCATTATGTAGTTAAACCATTTTCCCCAGTATGAACCAATTTGTTCTAGGTTATGATTAACAGATGCTGTTATCTTCTCCATTTTGTAGGTTTCCATTGTAATTTCCATCCATACATTTAAAGCTGGGCTCCCCTGTGATAACCATCTCCTAGTAAGAGTCTTTTTACCAGACACCAATAAGTATATTCATTAAATATTTATCTCTTTTCAACCATTCTTGAGGTTAATATATTAACCATTCTTGACCAAAATATATGGTCTTACTCTCTAAGGGTATTTCACATTTAAAGATGTCTTGTAGGGTATTGTGTATCCCCATCCAATAGTGTTTGATAACAGGGCGGTCCCAAAAATATGAAAATGATTTGCATTTTGATTTCCACAATTTCTCCAGCAAACAGTGAGTTTACTATCATAATGGGATTTCTGAGAGGGTGAAACGAAATATCTTATCAAGTTTTTCCATCCAAACTCCCTCCATTTCTGTGAACTGGTACACTTCGATTGATATCTCCATATTGTTGTCCATTCTTCCTCAGATATAATTATCCCTCCTTCCTTCTCCCATTTTGTTTTAATGTATGAAGTCGAATGTGTTTTAAAATGTAACAACCCCTTATACATGCTTGAATGATTCTACTATTGTTGTCTGAACCATATGCTTTTCTAAATAGCTCTATCAAACATGTACTTGCCTTGGTTACATTTTTAAGCGTCTTATTAACATATTGTCATATCTGTAAATACCGACAAAAATCTTGCTTTTTCTAGTAAGTGTTTCTCTTATTAAAACTACACAGACACTATATGATAACCCTACTGCTAGAATTAAAATCAATGGATATTTATCAAATAGTCTTACGCTAGAAATGGGCACGAGACAGGGTTGTGCATGGTCATCGCTATTCTTCTCATTATATCTGGAACTATGAGCTCAATACATCAGACAACATGAAAATACCAAGGGAATTAATATTAAAGGGGCAGAGCATAAATTGGCCTGTTACCCGGATGACATTTTGATCTATCTAGGGCAACCAACATACACTTTACCTAAATTGAAGCAATCCTTTGAACAATATGGTCAATTATCAGGATACAAGATCAGCATAGATAAAACCCAATTACTTTCATAAAACTGTAGTTTACCAAGAGAAATTGAAAGTAAATATCCCTGGGCATGGCATACAGTGCCCTTCAAATATTTGGGCACCATTATGCCAAAGGATTTGGCAAAATTATCAGAATGTAATTATCAGCATTTATAAAAAAATTTAACGAAGATATGGCAAAGTGGAACCTTTTTCGTTTTTTCATTCTCAGTTCTAGGATTGAGTCTATGAACGTGTATATACTGCCCAGACTGTTATAACTCTTTCAGGCCCTACCAATAGAGATTAACCAAATCCATTCAATGAATGGAACAAGATGTTATCAAAGTATATTTGGCAGGGTAAAAGGCCTAGAGTTCGTCTCAAAACTTTGCAATTAGTCTGTGCATTTCAGGCATCATTTTGTGTCCAACCCGCCATCTCCAAAGCGTTTTTATACATCTTTAACTCACCACCCCCGCCGTTCTACTTGAAATACAGTTGGATCGTTCACCCCGTGATTCCCTTGTCCTATCATTCCTCCCAAATAATCAACCTCACGGCGCCTATCCCTGCACGTGGCCGAAGTGCTACAACTGCCCATTCACCCCCTCCCTCAACCTCAAACAGTCCTTGCAAGTAAGGCAACACTTCATGTGCAGACCTGTTGGGGTTGTACATTGTGTCTGGTGATGTCGATACGCCCTGCCATACATTGGTGGTATTGGGGAGCCACTGCGTCCACCACGTGCATTCCACCCACCACAAGCAGTTACTTGCAGTCAAGGGTAGATCATTTGCCAAAAAAAGCCACGATGCATCTGGATAACACGATTTTAATGGTATCGTGATACTAATTGGTAAGGAGATCTGCTCGTTTCTTCAGCTTTCTAAGGAAGAAGGAGCACTGGTGAGTTATCAGTCCGTCATGTCCATATGGTTACACCACGATTGGCTGCTGTTGGAATGCACTAAACGATTCATTGAGTTGTGCCTGGGATAGATCCTCAGCTAAGCTGACGCCGGGAAACTTGAAATTGCTCAAAGTTTCCCCATAAGAAGAGTCAGATAAAAAACAGATTATGTAATCTTAGAAAGGAGAAGAGGTTTAGAATGTATCAAAAGTAGCTCACTTTTAAATTGAGGTTGGTGGCAACCTGAAACTCGCTGCTCGAACCGATAACGGAGGTAGGCATAAGCACAGCATTTAAGAAATATCTACTTGGAATTTTGAATTGCCTCGTCTCCAGTCTACGCTGGCAATTCGTTTCTGAACACTGCATCGGACTCCTGTTACAGGTTTTGACACGGTGAGCTGAAGGCCCTGATATGAAGCTGTAGAATTCGAAATGACTAAGGTGTTTTTGTTTTCAATGAATCAGTGTCGTGATCTAGATAATAGCTTTATGTCAGATACACCAACACAAAGTGAAAATGCAATGTTTTCCTGTCACACTGCTGCATCATGGTATATATAAATACATCGAGCTGTTAAGGGAAAGCAGAAGTTCAGACATCAACATTTAAAGGCATTTTATGTGACCATAAACCACACCGAGATTTATTTTCTTACAGTATTCACAGTAGAATAAAGAAACACAGTAACATCACTGAACTCCTGCTCACAAAGGCTGACAAATAATGAATGTGCAAAAGATATTGAGAAATATACCTGACATAATATCTATATATACTTGAAATATAATCACTAAGTATTAGCTATTTACTATACTATGTAATCACTTCTAGGTACTGAGTATTAAAATGCATTATTTTACTAGACACATTTTGCTATGTGTTGTTTTCATTAGATACTTTGTACTCTCTTAGCTGCGCACTGTGGCACTTACAGGACACCTGTTTAGTTAGCAGCACTATTAGCTGAAATGTACCCCATGTATTACACTCAGCCTTGGTTTAGTAAGAGATAATGGTGGCGGACAGGATGCAGCGAGCAGGAATGTAACGTGACGGAGGTTGTCTGGAAAACATAATCTTGGCCACGAATAAGGCCCCAATGCGAACGGGTGAAATATAATGGTGGCGCACCGCGGGCTAGGCAAGAGTGATTAATTAATTAATATATAGATGATATGCAATTAAAACTTGATTGGGTATGCTGATGAAACCAAAATGTAACTGAGATAAGAAATTACTATAAAGAATGCTGTACACCGGAGCTCGGTGGGCTTTCGGTGACAAGTTCATTGATTGCCTCAGCTTTTGTTTGCAAATAAAGGTTTAATTTTTCTTAAAGAATTGTCTGTGTCTCCAGGTCATTTCGAGTAATCACGACAAAATTGGCGACAGCGGCAGGACCGGAAAGAGACCAGCCGAAGAGATTCGACTGGTTGAGGCTGCTTCCCGGTCCCTCGGGAGCCCTTACAGAGCTAACAGAATTATGGGTGCACCCAGTAAAATGTAAGCGCTTTTTGCGACAATTTGGATTAAAATCCTGTTGGTTTTGTGTGTCTAGGGTACTCAGCAGTCTGTAGCAACTGCCGAAGGGTCTCTCCGATCCAAATAACCTGGCAGAATTGAAGGTTCGACAGGAAGCTCAGAGGATTGATCGAGAACACTGCAGTGGGGGTAAGTACGAATAAGGTAATAAGAAGTTGAGTAAAGAAAATTCCACGTGGTGTTGGTAAATCCCTGTGGATACCGCTTCGCACAAAGCGAAGGACTGAACGGGCAGGGTAAGGAAAAATAGAGAAAATCCCTGTGGATACCGCTTCGCACAAAGCGAAGGACTGAACGGGCAGGGTAAGGAAAAATAGAGAAAATCCCTGTGGATACCGCTTCGCATAAAGCGAAGGACTGAACGGGCAGGGAGAGTGAAGAGAAACTTCTGTGAGTACTGCCCTAGGTTGAAGGCTGTTCGGGCAGAACGGAATAGAAGGTAAGAAGAATTTGACAAATTGCTTAAACACTGGTAGAATAAACTGTAGTGCTAGGCGTCAAGATTGGATCGGGGAAGTATTTGAACTGTGAGACTTTTAAGAAATAGTACCTAAGAGAAGGAGAAAATAAAATGGCAGAAGAAAAAGGAACATGAGTAGACATACTGTGCAAGAAATACCCGGTAAATAGAGGTGAGATTACTGTAATTTCAGAGAAGTGGGGAAAAAAAAACAAAAACCTGCGCAGGAAATGGCCAAAAGAAGGGACATTCGATGTAAGCTCGTGTGAAGAGATGGAAGCACTAATTAAAAATCATGAACCAAACGATAATTCCAAGGAAACGGAGGAAAGGAGAGATCAGGAGATGGAAGATTTGAAACTTTTTAGGAGGGAGGGAGAGAGATTGAGAAGGACAGACAGGATATTGATAATAAACGTAAAAGACAAAAGGGAACAGGAAAAACAGTCGGGTGATGGAGATGAACAACTTAACAGAAGCCCGGCTTCAGCTCTATACCCGGATCTGAAAGAAGAAGAAAGACCCCCTCCCTATCATGAGCAGGGAACACCCAAGCAATGCCTTATAATATGAGGAACAGTAAGCCTGCAGGGGGAAGTAGAGATCTGGGACCCTGAGGAGGAAAGAAGGAAATATGAGAAGGTGAGAGAGGTGCTGAGGAATGAGTTAGAGGGAGAAAGGATAAGGATGGGACAGGATAGAAGGGAGATGGAAAGAGAAGTGGAAAGGCTACAGCAGCAGAGAGAGAAGAGGGATTATGAGGAGTATCGGTTATACTGTAGAGACAGACAGACTAGAAGAGAACAGGAATCATCTAGACTGCAAGAATGGAGTGTGTTGAGAGGAAGTTGGAGGAAGTTAGGAGACGAGAGTTTGGAGGAAGTACGGGATAGGACGGAGAGGCAGATACTGGAGATGGAAGAGGGGTCTAGAGTGGAGAAGGAGCAAGGAAGAAGGTATACCCCAGGAAGGTATGAGTGGCAGCCAGTCGTACTTGGGCCAGAAATAGATGAAGAACCAAGTGAGGAAGGAAGTTTGATTACATTGAATGGGGAGAAGCAAATGCTGCCACTGCTGATAAAGGGATCGGAACAAGTACAGTATATCCCCTGGGGATCCCAGGACCTAGAAGGGCTGAAAAATACTCTGCCCAGTCTGCACGAGGGGGCAGGAAAGTGGATTACAGCCTTTGAGGAGCAAACAACTGGACGACTTTTGGCTATGGGAGATTTGAAGGCACTGCTGATAAAGTTGATGGGAACTACCAAGTTGAAAGAATTGATGGAAATGGCTGGCTTGCAGAATGTGGACAGCCCACAGACTGATGGGACCAAATTTGATCCAGTGAGGCAGGCCCTCAGGAAGCTTTATACACCCAGAATAGACCACAAAGCCTTAAAGGGGGAACCACTGGGAGACACTGAAAACCCAGCAGCCTATGTATAAAACCAATTGAAAAGATGGAGACTGGAGACTGAGCAAGAGGTGGAAAATAGCTTGTTTCTAAACTCCCTGTTCCGACAGAGCATTTTGGATGCAATGCCTCCGCAGGTCAAGTCTAAATTGGAGGAAGTGGTTGGGCTGTCATCAGTGACCCCACGAGCATTCCGTGATCAGGTAGTCCACGCGGTGGAGAAATATCGGAAAGACAAACGAAAGCTGGCTGAGCAGCAAGAAGAGGTGCAGCGGGAGCTATTGCAAATGCAGCTCGAAGAACTGAAAAAGAAAGATGCTGCCAGCCACCACTAGTTTGAGTACAACGATTACACCATTAAATGGACAAACCGGTCATTCTATCAGTCAAGGGCCAGAAAACCCCATGCCAAGAATGAATGTCTTCGGCGGAGCATTTCCACAGATGCCCTATTAGGGACAGAGTAGAGTTAAGCAACAGCCCAGACAGGACTGAAGTCCCAAGGAGGGCGGCAGAGGAGTTATGGGCAAAAAGGATTAGAGAAGAGACAGGGGGAAAGAGAGGAAGAAAGATTGTGTTGGGGATGCAGCCGGCCTGGACACATGAAGAGAGACTGCCCATTTAAACCATGGCCTGTCTCGTATCAGCAGGTGCCGATGGCAAGGGAGCTACAGTTAGGCCACATGCCGGCTCCTGGGGGTCTGTAAGCCCCTATGCAAGGTATTAGTGGTGCCCCGAGAACTCGAGTGGGAAGGGACATTACCCAATGATAACGAGGGAGACAGAGGAGGAAGCTATGGTTCAGGTTATGTTAGAAGGGCAACTGACACCAATGATGATAGATACTGGAGCCACGTACACTTGCGTACAGCCACAGTATGCCCTTCAGCTTCCCATGTCAGGAAAGTTTATTAAGACGGTAGTGTTCTCGGGGAAAACACAGTGAACACAGTGCACGGCTCCAGTGCATTTGAAAATGGGAAATAATGGAATTGTTTTACCAGTACTAGTATCTAAAGGAACTCCGATTAATTTGTTAGGCAGAGATGCTCTATTGAAACTGGAATTAAAATTAGAATGCACCAGAAATGGGTTAATTGTGGAAAGAGCAGGTGCTCAATTAATAGTGCGAGAAGATAAGAGATCCAATGTTTTTTGGATAGGGGACATAGAAGATCAGATCTGGGATACCTGGGAAAAGTGGAAACAGGGCGAGCAGGCCATATTACCTAAGGCTGTAGCGCCCAAATTTGAGTTACAGTGTACTGTAATTTTCGATGAGGCTCAGAATAAGGAGGTAGAGAGGAGATGGAACATCAGGACAGATATCTGACAACACCTCAATGGGGAAGCCTTAGTAATTGGGAAGCGGGGAGAGCCCTGCAAGACAGGTGGAATACCTCCTTGAAGTAATGGTGCAGGATACCGGAAGCTGTACCCCACATAACCCTGCTGGTAAATGAGGGATACCAGTCTAACGACTTAGGTCCCCGACGAAAGCAGGAAATCACCGTAACGGTTTGGAGAAAGGTTATGCCTGAGTTATGGATATCCGGAGACAACAATTACATTAAGATAGGTGTAAACATAGATGTGACAGGAACTATGGAGGAAGTTGAAGCAACTCCTCATCCACACATGCCGTTGTTGGGGTGTTACTTACTCGTGACACATGACAGTGGTACCCTTGTCACGTGACTGGGGCTGAAGCTATACTGGACTTGAGGTAATGGTCTTGTGATGGTGGAGTGATGTCATTTTCCCGCCAGTGGCGATCATGTGACAGGTTTTTTTAAAAAGATTATAAAAGGAAGACCCCACCATGTGAGGAGGGGCAGTTCGTGGCTGGATTTGCCAAGTTGACTTCATGCCACTGCGTGATTTAATGTGATGACGCAGTTTAGTTGAAAGATGAAGTTTCATTTAATGCCTAAAGTTTAAAAGGTCATTGCCAGCAGGTTCTTTACAATACTGCTAGTTTGAGAATCAGTGGAGAGTGAAGATCGGAGTTCGGGAGTTTGAGATCAAGGAGAATCGATTTTCGACGGTGAAACGGGTTCTACCTTATTTAATCCTTATTTGGAAGGAATTCGTTGACTATTCTCGTGTTAATCTCTGCGGGATAGCAGAGGATTGAGGACAGTGTCATAAAGGAAAGGTCAGTGCCTTTAAGCCGTTTCGTTTTGTAAATTCTTCATGGGAAAAGTTCGACGTCGGGGATCGAAACAAAACGACGTGAAAGAGAATTTAAATCGTCTTAAAAAGTCTCTTCTTTAAATGGACCGTGAGCATTTTGATCTTGTGGCAATCCTACTATAAAGAACTGTTTTTGCAACATCGCTTTAAGAACTGTTTGAGCTGCCGCACAGCAGCTGTTTCCGGTTACGTTAGTGTTTGTTTACTTTTAGGGGGTTTGTTTTCAGTGTTTAATAAACGTGTTGTTTGTTATAAGAACCCTTGCCGAACTCATATATTTATTGTTGCCTGAATACGTAACAGGGGAAGGCCGAGGGTCGGTAGAAAAATAAAATATTGGACAAATTGCCATCTATTCTGTAGTCGCAACATGACATAGACGTGAGGTAAATAAAATCAGCCAGTCCGGTGGAGGTAAGGTTAAAGAAATTAGCAGTTCCACCTAGGAGACCACAATCTCCCTTAAGGCCGTAAGCAGAGGAAGGTACCGCGCCGACGATACAGGGACTGTTAGGGGCAGGAGTGCTTAAGTGTGTAAACAACCCCTGCAATACTCCGCTGTTGCCTGTCTCAAAAGCGGACAGGTCTAAATGGAGACTGGTGCATGACTTACGAGCAGTGAATGAGGTTGTGGAGGATTTGGCAGCAGTGGTCCCGAATCCACACACACTGCTGACTAATATCCCGCCAGGAGCAAGCTGCTTTTCAGTAATTGATTTGTGTTCGGCTTTCTTCGGCATTCCCCTAGCCGAACAGTGTCAGTATTTGTTTGCATGTACATACAGAGGCAGCCATTGCACCTACACTAGAATGCCACAAGGATTTAAACATTCACCACATGTTTTTAATAAAGTATTGAAGGAAGATTTGGATGGCATTCCGCTGGAAAGTACAGTGATACAGTACGTGGATGATTTGTTGATTTGCTCTGAAAGTGAAGAGCAGTGTGAACGGGATACTGTAGCACTTTTAGAGAAACTGGCATATGGAGGACATAAAGTTTCTAAGAAAAAGCTGCAATTTTGCAAGCAGCAGGTGTAATATTAGGCAGGATGGTATCTAAAGGCTTGAAGGCAATAGCGCCGAGTCAGGCTAAGGCGACAAAGAAGGCTCCAAAGCCCCAAACAGTAGGGCAGATGATGATGTTTTTGGGAATGACAGGATATTGCTCAGACTGGATTGGAGAATAAGCTGAGTTTGTAGCACCACTGTGAAAGATAATGAAGGAAGCAGGCCATACCAATTTGAGAACTAGCCTGCAGTGGAATTAGGAAGCAGAGATAGCTTTCAACACTATTAAGCAGAAATTGCAGTCAGCCTCGGCGTTTGCGTTGCCTGACTATGAAAAGTTTTCCATCTGTATGTATCTAATCGACAGGAAGGCTATGCCGCAGCAGTGCTGACACAAGAGACAGGTACAGGGAAAGCGAAGCAGCCAATAGCGTACTACAGTGCAAAACTGGACGAGGCGGCCCAGGGGTATCCACCTTGTTATCAGGGATTGGCAGCACTGTACTATGCGTATGTGAAGGCATCATCTGTAACTATGGGTAACTGTATCTGTAACTGTGATACTGTACACACACCACAAGGTAGCAGAATTGCTGGATAGAGGGAAATTTGTGTTAACACCAGCCAGGATAGCAGCGTATCAGATGCTGTTGACATTTCCAGATGTAGCCATACAAAGATGTACCACCAGTACCGTAGCTGATTATGTCCCTTTGAGCAGCATAGGAGAACCCCATGATTGTGTATGGAAAACGATGACATTTGCCAAGCTGAGAGCAGATTTACGGTCAGAGCCACTAGAAGATTCGAATAAAAAGGTTTTCTTTGTAGATGGTTCTTGCTATAGGGATTATGATGGAAATCATGCAGGATTCTCAATAGTACGGCAGGACCAGTCAAGCTTCAAGACCATCAAAGTGGAAGCTTGTCCACAACCGTGCTCCGCCCAATTAGCAGAATTTAAGGCTTTAACAACAGCATGTGAAATGATGGAAGGTGAGAAAGTAGACATTTACAATGATTCGGCATATGCGCATGGGGTGTGTAATCTCTTTGGGGCAGTGTGGAAACAGAGAGGTTTCAGAAAAGTAATGGAGACCCCATACAGCATTGTCAGCAAATTTCAGACTTAATAAAAGCACTGATGAAACCCCATGCACTGGCTATAGTGAAATGCCAGGCACACAAGAAAGGGAATGGTATGATAACGAAAGGAAATCAAGCTGCAGACGAAACGGCCAGGAAAGCGTCTGGGTGTACATCAGTTATTATTGCACCCCAGGTAAGCCTAGAGCCGGAACCCATGATTGAAATGGACCTGGTTGAAATGCAAGGTAGGGCAACGTTGGTAGAACAGACAATGTGGAGGCGACGGGGGGCCATGCAGAACTCAAAAGACCTGTGGAGCACGGAGGATGGTTTGTAGGTAGCACCTACTCCTTTGTTGACTATCCTAATTTCAGAAGCACATGGAGTGGACCATTGTGCAAGGGGGGAAGTAATAAGGAAATTAAAAAAAAGGATGGTTTCTGGTCACACTTACAGGCTTCGGTAGACTATGTTTTAGCACAATGTAAGGTTTGTGCACAGAATAATGTTCGAAGGGGGATTGCAACCCCAATAGGTCACATACCCGTGCCTGAAGGACCATTTCGACATCTGGTGATCGACTACGTAGACATGATAAAGACGGTAAGAGGGAAAAGATACATTCTGGTGGTAATTGATAGGTTCAGCAGGTGGGTAGAGGCAGTGCTCTCGATGGATCAAGAGGTAGGAACAGGGGTAAAGTTCCTGACAAATGAAGTGATCCCAAGATTTGGAATACCTACGGACATTAGCTCGGACAACGGTTCGGCCTTCATCCAAAATGTGGTCAATTTGGTATTACAAGTACGGAGAATAAAACAAAGGTTTGGATGTGTGTACCATCCACAATCACAGGGCATGGTGGAAAGAATCAATGGCACCCTGAAGGCCAAGCTGAACAAAATTTGTGCAGAGACTAGACTGAATTGGGTTGATGCATGACCGTTAGCACTAATCAGTTACCGTATGCAGACTAACCGGGTAACATGCATGACACCACATGAAATGCTAACCTGAAGGCCCATGCCAGTACCCCAATGGAGAGGACCATATAAGGTACCCAGTTTAGAGCAATTGGAACTTGAACTAAGACAATATATGCGGCAATTAACTATGATACATCAGTCTATTTATACACAGGAAAAGCAGAAAGAGCCGGAGACTGTCCAAAGGAAAGGACCAATCCGACCGGGAGATCACGACTACGTGCGACCGTTTCGAAGGAAGTGGAACGAACCGATAAGGGAAGGGTCTTTCACGATAATCAAGGCATCAGCCACTACGGTTCAGGTGGAAGGGCGTTCCACTTGGTATCATCTCAACCACTGCACTAAGGCAGTTCCGCAGGTACAGTCGGAGGCGGAAAACGAGGTTAAATGTTGAGGAGGAGCAGATTGCAGAGACCAGCCAGGAGGAACAAGAATCCGACACTGCATCGCAGGAATTTGATCAGGTGCTAAGGGAAGTCTTTGGTAATTCTGATGACTCTGAGAATGAAGTTGGGGATAGTAGTATTCCTCCAGATAATAGGGATGGTTTGGGTACAATCGGTTTGACCCCACAAGATAACACACCTGCCTACTATAGCGCAGATTTGGAAACCATCAACATGGAGGATATGGCATGGGAATGATGTAACCCTGGGCAACTCGGGAGCACGCAGTAAGAGAAGTAGCATACACATCGTTTTGCCACGTCAAGAGAAAACATGGTACCAATGGACGATGTATACAGCAAGCACGATGGAAAGACACAATTGCTACCTGTGCTCAAGGGCAAACCCTGCGCAATATGTAGTCCCCATGCCTTATAATTCTTCCACTTGTGCACAGTGGCGGAGGGAACACAGGGAGCAACGTGGGCAACGATGTCCTGGTCCAGTCAGTGCCAGGGCTTGTTACATGAGGATTTGTCTTAACACTGATCCCTGTTATCGAAACTGTCTGAACAATGCACCCATGTGCCCATATTGGTGTATGCTATATCAGGCGTCGTCGCAGTTTGACCAAAACAAGCTTGCCTATCACTGTAATTATACCAGACCCTGCGCTAAAAATAAAAGGAGCCAAACACCTATGCAGGAACAATTTATGATGCAGTGTCATCTGAGTTATGAATGTTTCATGCGGGTGAGCACTCGCCCGGTTGGCCATTTCCAAGGCAACTTCACTCAGGCGTGGGATGTCACCCCAGGTAAAAAACGTACAATGGGTACCCCTCCTCCTGAGGGTGCATTGGACTCTCAAACTATCCCATTAGCAGACACTTGGTGGCTGTGTGGACAGAAAGGAGGTCTGATATCTACGCTCCCCCTCAATTGAGCAGGAACATGTACGCGTGTCATGCTGCTTCAGGAAGTTATAATGTCCCCAGAAGTACAGTCCAGCGCTAACTTCCCTGAGCAGCAGACACTGCTACGGCGGAAGAGAAAATATGAACCTAACCCGACAACCCGGATTGACAGTATAGGTCAGCGGAAAGGTATACCTAACGAATTCAAGGCGCGGAATGAAATTGCTGCAGGCTGGGAAGCTCTCATACCTGTGATAAGGATAAGCAAAAATGTTGAATGGATAAACTATATATACTACAATCAACAGACGTTCATTTACTACACCGCTTATGCGCTGGAGGCCTTAGGACAACAGCTGGATGCAACTAGCAGGATGGCGTGGCAAAACAGACAGGTACTGGATTGGCTTTTGGCAGAAAAAGGGTGTGTGTGTGTAATGTTTGGAGAACAGTGCTGCATTTTCATACCGAACAATACTAGCCCAGAAGGGTCTTTCACCAGAACAATGAATAAATTAAAGAATCTGCGGAAGGAGGTCAAACAGAATGCAGGATTTGGGCATCAGTTGTTTGACTGGTTAGAAAGCAAACTAGGGGGATGGGGTGCGTGGCTGACTAAATTAGCAATGGCTGCAGGCATTGTGCTGATAAGTTGTGCATTTATTCTGTACTGTTTTCTTCCACGTCTCAAGACTTTGATAATGCGTGCGACAGCAAAACAATTCCCGATGCTCCTGGAAATTGTTGAATCTGACCCCAGACAAGGAGAAAAACCGATGATGTACTGTTACGATGCATCAAGCGGACTGGAGAGTGTTAATGATGTGGACACTAGTCTGTAAGGTAGTCTGAGTCTTTTTTCCTGTCTCAGCTACGGGAGGACCGGGTTTTGGCTCAACAGCCTAGGATAACAGCGAGAGATAATTTTGAGTATGGAAATTATAGTTGACCCAAATTTGGGCTTGAAATGCTGGACTCTATTTTGACTTTGGTACACGGCCTCTGAGTGTTCTCTTTCTGTGTGAGACCCTGTGGGTCTCAAAGGGGGGATGATATTGAGAAATGTAACTGACATAATCATTATATATACCTGAAATATAATCACAATGTATTAGCTATTTACTGTATTATGTAATCACTTCTAGGTACTGAATATTAATATGTATTAATTTATTAGACACATTTTGCTCTGTGTTGTTTTCACTAGATACTTTGTACTCTCTTAGCTGCATACTGTGGCACTTACAGGACACTCGTTTAGTTAGCAGCAGTATTAGCTGAAATGTACTCCATGGATTACACTCAGCCTTTGTTTAGTAAGAGATAACGGTGACGGACAGGATGCTGCGAGCGGGAATGTAATGCGAGGGAGGTTGTCTGGAAAACATAATCTTGGCCACGAATAAGGCCCCAATCCGAACGAGTGAAATATAATGTTGGCGCACCTCGGGCTAGGCAAGAGCGATTAATTAATTAATATATAGATGTTATGCAACTAAAACTTGATTGGGTATGCTGATGAAACCGAAATGTAACTGAGATAAGAAATTACTGTAAAGAATGCTGTGCACCGGAGCTCGGTGGGCTTTCGGTGACAAGTTCATTGATTGCCTCAGCCTTTGTTTGTAAATAAAGGTTTAATTTTTCTTGAAGAATTGTCTGCGTCTCCAGGTCATTTCAAGTACCCACAACAAAGACGAACTTAAAATACAAAAAATGCAAATAATAGTCATTATAAATACAATTACAATATCCGGCATATCTAAAAGAAAGTCTGCAACGAAATTTGGAAACGTTGTTAATACACTAAACAATGTTATATTACCACATTACTTAGGAAAACTTGAAACATTTGAATAACTGCACATGATAATGTACTGCGTAGCCTTGACAAAAGTGCAGTGCAATTGCTCCAAGCTATAGGCAGTGCTAAATAGAACCCAAACTGGGAGTGACATATGAACACCAAAACGGCAGAAGATATTAAGAAAAAAATTAAACCTTTAGAGCAGAACTAGCCCACCTAATACTAAACACCTCTGGAATAGTTCTAACAGTCCTAGTAACAGAGAAATGAGTTTGCTTAGATATGCCCGTATCTCATGTTTTACCAGCTTGAGTTGAGAAGATACATTCCTTTATCAGTTAATCTGCAGCAACTAATTCATATCGTAATCCAATCACAATCAAGAGAATGTCTGAAAAAGCTGGAAGGCCAAGCAAAATACGCAAAATGCTGAGGAACTCAACCGGCAAAGTACCATCCATGAAAAAGGGTACAGTCGACTTTTTCGGGTCGAGATGTCCACTGTATTAATGCCATGGAAGATTCCTGACCTGCTAAGTTCCTACATTATTTGGCGTGTGTTGCTGTAATTTATATAGTAGAACTATATTCTAAAGATATGAAGATGAACTTTGGACTAGATAATTGCAGAATATTAAACAGAGAAACGTGCAGTAGAAATTCTAGAACAATAGGTTACATTACAGCTGATGGATAAATACGAAGCATCGGTATCTGGGATATCAGCAGGCAAAAAAAAAAAAGATCATACTGCATTTCATGGAAAATTTAGACAGTAATACTTTCGGGTTGAAGAAATTCAATTTTATTCCGGCAGGCCAAAATAAGCTACTCCTACCTAATGGAGTATAAAATGGATAACGCGGAAGAGGAAGTAAAGAGAAAATCTGAGGAAATACGAAGGATCACAGTAGAATTTATAGATACACTAAAACAAAAACTTTGCGTATACAGAAACAGACTAAATAAATACATGCAATGATCTGTATGAAAAAAATATCATTATTTGTTCAGGACCAATGCAAAAAAGTTTATTCTTTGCCGAGAGTCCTTGGCGAGGTCGGCTTGTTCCCAGATGACGCAGCATCAGAAGGAAGGGACGAAGCACGGTATCAAACTGGATTGAGAACTGAGCACAAAACGAATGCTTGCTGAAATCATCAGTAGGGCTTAAGATTGAGGACCGAAACTCAACTCAGATACTCTTTAAATACGAATTATTGACGTCCAAAACGCGATCGCCAATCAATGGGACCTCCCTGAACCCTTAAAAGAGGCGCGCCAGAAATCCATACTCCGGAGGTTAGAGCGTCGAAATCTCGGAAGCTGGCGCGGTTGGGAGCGTCCCGTAGAATATAGAGAACTTTTAAACTAAATTCAACGCATCAAAATGTTACCAAGCCTAGCACAGAATTACCAACAAACAGAATGATAATGAACTTTCGGTTTCATATCTGGCCAAACCTGGCGATGCATGGTCGAAAAGCAAGCTAGATTAGAAAGGAAAAGGAATGCACTCACACAGTCTCAAAAACATGCAGGCTCCCGAACTCACAATGGATGTAAGAAATAATCACAATTGAAAACCGTCCCGGAAGTAATAATATTAATCATTATTAGTATAAATATACAATTGCCTTCATTCATGCCTGTTAATACATGTTAATATTTTTCTCAAAATCCTGAAAATGTGCCTGGATTTTTCACAGAAGGTAAAGTATGTCCATTAGCTAAAGGAGAAATCACAAATGATCCATCGAAATACCGGCCATTACTTGTTTACAAACTCTATATGAAATTCTAAGATCATGCGACTCACAACTATCACTCACCTAGATAACCACAGTATACTTACAGAAGAGCAGACAGGATTCCATAAGATTATGAAAGGATGCAAAGAACAACTGGCAAACAAGGGAACATCTGGAGATTCTGGAAATCCGAGCAACAAACAAACACACAGCTGGAGGAAAGCATCAGGCCAGGCAGCATCTATTGGAAAAAACGTAGAGTGCACGTTTCGGGACGAGCCCCTACGGCAAGACTGGAGAAGAAAAAAGTTGAGGAGTAGATTTGAAAGGTGGGGAGAGGGGAGAGAAAAACGCCGGATGATAGGTGAATCCTGGAAGGGGAGGAAGATGTAAAAATCTGGGAATTTGATTGGTGAAAGAGACTGAAAACAACGGAAGAAAGAACAGGCAGGACGATGTGTGCGTAAGGATATAATGCGAGGGAGGGAAAAGGTTATAGTGAAGGGGAGACGTGGATGAAATTACTGTAAATTCGAGGAATCGATGTTCATGCTGTCGATTTGCAGGTTACGAAAAATATGGTGCTGTTCCTTTAACCTTAGTGTGGCCTCATCATGAGAGTGGAGGAGGCCATGGCTGGACATATCGGAATAGGAATGTGTAGTGGAATTAAAATTGGTGGGCAGTGGGAGTTCTCACTTGTTATAGCGGGTGGAGCTTAGACGCTCAGCGAAGTGGTCTCCCAATCTGGGCCATGTCTCACTAATATACAGGATGCCACATTGGGAGCACCGAACACAGTAAATAGCCTCAGCACACTCATCGTTAGAGTGTCGTCTCACTTGCAAGGACTGTTTGGAGCCCTGAATAGTAGTGAGGTTTATGTGCAGGTGTAGCTCCTGTTCAGCTTTTTAGGATAAGTGTCATGAGAGAGGTAGGTTAAGAGGAACGAATTGACACGTGATAATAGATTCTGTAATTCTAAATCAAGCCCGACGGGAAAGCAGAAATATTTCATGTTCTTATATTGACTACCAAAAAGCATTCTGTCCCACATTCATGGTTGATATAAATTCTTAAGATATATAAACTACCCCCAATACTTGTGAAATTTCTCCAACTTTTGATGAAGCATTGGCGCACGGTAAGCACAGCATCTATTAGCAACCAGCAAATAAACAGCAAACATTATTAAAATGAACCAAGACATTTTCCAGGGCGACTCTCTGAGCCAACTATGATTCTGTCTAGCTTTAAATCCGCTCTCTAATTTACTTTATGGGATGAAAAATTGGTATCAAATTATAAAAAAAGAAACAAATTATATATTGAAAACAAGACCTTGTGCTTTCCCATGTTAGTGGATAATTAAACTTTTCTGGGGCATCCAACCTGGTCGAGTTATCGATTAGCTGTCGTTTCTTGGGCATGTCGTTTCTTGGGCATGTCTAGTCTGGTGGTATTTGTTCTCCCGTCCTTCATCCCTTCTGAATGGTTAGTCTCTATCTAGTCAGGTTTCATCTGTTCGACTTTTTACAATCGAATTCCAATCCTGACTTCGAGCAAGATTTTCAGCTTTGTTATTTTTTTCCTCTAGTTTCAATTCATCAGGTGGTCTCAAAAGCGTTTAGAATCCTGGCGATCTTTCCAGTAACCCTGGAAATATAGGGGAGACGGAAGGTAGCGACCGGTTTCTCCTCGTTGTTAGGGTGCCTAGCTTTTCTGTCGGATCTTTTAAAGGCCCAGTTGATTTCCTTCAGGGAGCAGCCATTTTGGAGGAGTGCCATGCGCATTCGTCTTCATTTCTCATGGAGACTCCCTGGATCTGAAATAGTTTTCGGACCCGGAGTGTAGCTGCAAAGTGAAGGAAGTCTAACTACTAACAGAAGTATTCTGTGTAAGTTGACGTTTGGCAATAGATGTTTCAGGAAGGCCAATAAAAATGTGTATTACTCTCGTCCATTCGATTTGAAGGTGTGAATTAGTTTCGCAGCACAGTCACGTGACATGAACGCAGGTACCCTTGCAATATTTCTTAAGTGTAGAAATACAGATGTGATATTGAATTCGTATCATTGTTAGTACTTTGCTCCTTATTTAGCTCAATTATGGATCATATGTGAACTAAATCCAATATACCTGTTCAGTTTTAATGCTAAAAATGGAAACAGTATTTCACAATTTGCACAATTATTTATCAAAACATTTATTGGCATCAACTGCTTTCAGCTGTGTGTTCCAATTTATTTAACTAGAATACATAAACAACAATACCTACGTTATATTCTCTCTGGTGACTGTTATTGTATATAAATACAACAGGCAGTGAAAGCAATGCAATTGATACATACAGACTTCAGCAGCAATGCATGCACCTCCAAAGATCCTGGCATTGGTTATTTACTATTCCATCATTGCAGTCATCGGCATTATAGGTAAAGTATTGGTATTTATTATCCATATGCCAAATGTTGTGAAAAATCGTACCTCTGATGTATTTACTGGGAAAGCTGGTTTCAGTAAATTATAGATTTTTACCCATTTGCAAATTTCCCAGTCTCGGTAATAGATTTTTGTTCTTTAGGTAATTTGATTGTACCATTTTAATTGAAAAAATACAATTTCAAGTTTTATTTCTTTATAGTGTATTTCATCGAGGTTAATTGTAGATTTTTTTTTAATTTAAAGGTTCTAATCTTCAATGGTTCTGATGATTATTGAATCATCTATACTCAGTTTGACCCAAGTGATAAAAGTGCAACTTCAATTATTATGTAAATACTCATGAACAGTTTTATTCAAGATTTAGATTCAAATCCACGTTGGGAGCTTAAGATGTGATGTGTTAACGAAAAATAAGTACGGGTATTGAAATACTGAGAAATGGAGTGTCTGAAAGGTCACTGTACAGGATAATAACTTGATATGCAAATGTTGTATATCCGATTCTGATTACGTCACTGTAAACAGGACTTACTTGCTCTGAAAAGAGTGAAGAAGGGATTCAAAAGGTCATATGGTAGTGAGTTTCAGACTTGAGGAAAGACTGTATAATGTGTTTGTATTCCATGAGTAGAAAGTGTTGATGAGATTGGGAAGAGGGTATAAATAGGACAGATATTTGGAATTTATTCCCCATAGAGCAGGATCAGGTAAAGGCAGATTGTTTAAGCTTCCTCTAAAGGGAAGGATATTTAGAATGGATCTGAGGAAGATAATTTTCACCTTGAGACGGGCTGGAGTCCGGAAAAGCCTGTCTGACAACAGGCGTACTGTCTGCATTTAATAAAAATCGAGTTGGGCATTTGGATCGTCACGACACAGAGACCTAAAAACATACTGATGATTGAGAATAGGGGCCCTGTTGATCGACCTGAACATGGACGATTGACGTTTCAGCTTCCAGCATGAGGAACTCAAAGCGACTGTGGAGGTTTTATTTTCACTGAATCGCCTGATTTGGTTGAAATACTGTCGTGGAATTGGTTCATTGCGTCACGTACCAAGATATGTGTCTATCACTACTGTTGCAAACGTATCCAGCAACATGGCGTCTACACCCCACTATAGAAATGAATCCTACAGACTCACAACCCTATGGCTGAATTAATTCCTCCACATCTGTGTTAAAGGACCTCCACCTTATTCGTAGGTTGTACTTCGGATACTAGAATTTACTGTTCATTTAATCACAGTCAACACGTGCACTCAATCCAGATGTTTCAGTATCTGATCGGTTTCAATGAGACCACCACAAGCCGCCAATTCTTCTAACTCCTTAGGACACAGGTTCAGAGATATCAGACAATCTTCACAAGTTAAATTTTTGCTCTTGGAATAAAAAAAAATATGGGTCATATCCCTTGCCAACATAATTCCTTTATTTCAGAGCCCCAAATTGCTTACAATATGCAAAATGCGAATTGACCAACGTGTCATAAACTTTCAGGGGAATAGCATTAATTTTATATCCCAGTTCCTTCAAGATAAATGCTAACATTGCATTTGCAATTGTTTCTGCCCACTCAACCTCAAAGCTAAACTTGAGGGAATCTTGAACTAATAATCCCAATTCGCTTTGCAAAACGGAGTTCTTATATTTTTCCCCATTTAAAAATATTCTACAGCGTTATGCTTCCTACTGAGTTACATAACTCCACCCTTCACTGAACTCCATTCCATCTGCTCACTCTACCAGTCGTGAAAATCCTGTGCAGACTCTGTAATACAAAACTTTCCTCCACTAATCATGGTATCATCTTCAAACTTGGTCACCTTGCGAATATCCAGTTCATTGGTGAATAAAGTGAAAAGTTACGGTCCAAGTACTGACCCTTATCACTTGCAACCAACCTGAAAAGGACCCGCCATCTCAACTCCGACCTTTGCTTCTCCGCCAACCCTGTATCAATGGAAGTAGTATTTCTAACACGACGGTCTCCAATTTTGTTTATTAACCTTAATTTCCGCATTGTCAAAGGTCTTACAGAAAATTCAAGCAAGTATGATCCAGCGAATTCCTTTGTCTAACCTGCTTTTTATGTCCTTCAGAAATAAAAAATGATTTTTCCTGGCAAGATCTCCAAGTAAATAACCTATGTTCTGTTTATTGTATTTTATTATGTACTTCCAAGTACTCCGAAATTTTATGCTGAATAATGAACACGTTCAGGTGCACAATTGTAGAAGAAAGGAAGGGCCATAAAGTGTGGAGGTTCTGATTGCCCTTTTCCAATTATCCTCGACCACAGGGCGAATGGTGTGGTAATATCATTAGAAGAAGAACCGATTCCAGTGTTTAAATAGGGAGGAACTGGTTAACCATGTTATCCCAGAGCAGATAGACGACGTTCAGTGATGTGCCAATTGTACTTCTGCTTCCTCCCCAACGTTCTGTGGAATAAAGCCAGCAATTCAAACTAATGACAAAATAACAAGGGTTAGAAAACAATTAAAAAAAATCACAATAAAACCGGTTATTTCCACCGAGGCCAACCTATCGTAAGATTCATTGTGAAGAATGTTGCAAGATCTCAGTGCAGTCAATCACATAATTCTGAAGTAGCGTACAGATTGACAAAGCATAAAATGTCACACTGAATATCGCAACAACAACATTTATTTGTGAATCCCATTACTTTACGCTTTGGTCAAATGCACATACTAATACACACAGAACATAAGCACACGGCGGACACTAAATATGCATACACAACTGTCACACCACACCACACACCACACGGATACTATTCTCTGACCATCCTCTTATAAACACGTACACACATACAAACGCGCGCACACGACAGTTAAGACTCTCACAGCTATCCAGACACGCATCAAACACATACAACCTTAAGTGGTAATTTAAACACATTTTAATCCCTTGTCTGTCATTTGTTCTAATTTTGCTATTCAACTTTCGAACTGTCCGGCACATCGCATTCTCATACCAGCCACAAAAGGTCCCTGACTCCAAATGTCCCTCTCTATAGCGGCAAACACCACACATAAACTGAACACCAACACAGCACTACATCCTCTCAGCACACACCACATATACCACTGTCACAGCACCTCCACACAAATACAAAATACCAGTACTCCAACTGTCCTCCACTACCATAAATTTCATACAGTGCTATACACACACACACACACACACACACACACACACACACACACACACACACACACAAACAATTATTTATTCTCTCTTTCTTGATTTTAGCTAACTTGGTCGTCATTGTAATACTGCTGCGCAGACGATGCGGTCTCTCCAGATGTATCACTGCCTACTTGTTGTCAATGGCGCTCACCGATTTCCTTGTCATTCTCACCGGCGTGATATTAAACCGGATAGTTCCGATGAATTTCCCGTCAAGTTCCTTGACCTTCATTCCGGCCTGCAAAGCGAATTTCGCGATCAGTTACGCCGCCAGAGACTGCTCCGTCTGGGTGACCGTGATGTTCACCTTTGATCGCTTTGTGGCTATTTGCTGCCAAACTTTGAAAACAAAATATTGCACGGAGCGAACGGCGTCTATTGTAATCGGAATGGTCTGGGTATTAAGCTACTTGAGAATTATATATATGGTTTTCATATACGAACCTGCACATAAAACAGAGCCCACACCGTGCATAATTATGTCAACATATTATACCTCGCCTGCATGGATAGCAGTTGACTGGATAGAAAGCATTTTAAACCCTTGTCTGCCATTCGGTCTGATTTTGCTATTCAACGTTCTAACTATCAGGCACATAGTAGTGGCCATTAGAATTCGCAGGAGACTCCATGGCAGCGGGAACAGTGAGAGCCAGAACGACCCGGAGATGGACAGTCGCAGGAAGTCTATCGTCCTGCTCCTAAGTGTCTCGGGTATCTTCATCCTCTTGTGGCTCTTTGAACTGATAACGGTCCTCTACGTTCGTGTTGCCAACATCGCTTACTTCTCAGGTTCTAATATCAGTGATATTATTTTCCCTCTGCAAGAAAGCGGTTTCGCGTTTCAGTTCCTGTGTTCCTGCGTGAACCCATTTATTTACGGAGGGACACAGTGTAGGATCAGAGATGAGATAATGCTCGGGTTGAAATATCCACTGACTCTCATTAAGAAATTAATTTAGGAGCAGTTCATGCTGCCAACTACCCTTATCTTCCTTTCTGCCATCTTGCTTGCTTTGTTATAAAGTCAAAATTAAAGTCAAACCTGATGTATGCAGAGTTACTGGCAGTAGCATCGCAGACGCGGATTCAGTAAATTGTGTTTTCTACTGTCACACGTAGAAGTGTACAGTGCAAATCTTTCTTTTCAATGCCTTTATAAGTTCATGCAATTGCAATAATGCTTTGAGGCTATACAAGGGAACTAAATAATAGAATGCAGAACAAAGTGCAGTGCAGGTCGTCGAATTGACTGCCTGCTCTATGAGAGGTAGCTGAAAGAACAAGAGTGCATATTTATTTTATAAGAGATCTGTTCGAGAGTATGATAATGTCGCGCTTGAAGCAGTCCTTGAGCCCTGTGGTATGTGCAACAGAATTTTGCATCATCTGTCCAAGGGAAGGAGAAAGAAGAGACAATGACTTGCTGAAAACTATATACCCAACTCCTACTGCTCTACCTTCATCAACGTGTTTAGTTACATCCTCAAAAAAATCAATCTGGTAAAGGCACGGCCTGCCTTTGACAAAGCCATTTTGACTATTCTTAATCATATTATGCCTCTTCAAATATTCATAAATCGTGCCTCTCAGGATATTCTCCATCAACCCACCACCCACGGAAGTCAGACTCACTGATCTACAATTTCCTGGGCTACCTTTCTTGAATAAGGGAACAACGTCAGAAATCCCTCAGTCCTCCGGAGCCAACCCGTCCCCATTGATGATGTAAAGATCATTGCCATAGGATCAGCAATCTGCCCTCTCGTTTCCTAGGGTATAGCTCGTTCAGTTCCGGTGACCAATCCTGCTCGATGCTTTCGAAAAGCACCAGCACATCCTCTCTCTTAATGTCCATATGATTAAGATTTTTGGTTCGTTGTAAGCCATCCCTACGATCCCTAAGATCCATTTTCAAGTGAATACGGAAGCAAAGTGCTCATTAAGTACCTCCGCTACCTCCTCCAGTTCATACATTTCCAATGTCACACTTGATTGGCCCTATTCTGTCACGACTGATCCTCTTGCTCTTGTAGAATGCCTTGGGGTTTTCCTTAATCCTGCTCACCAAGGCCTTCTCATAGCCCCTTCTGTCTCTCCTAATTTCGTTCTTATGCCCCTCCCTGCCAGCCTTATAATTTTCTAGGTTTCTATCATTACCTAGTTTTTTGAACCTTTCGTAAGCGTTTCTTTTCCTCTTGACAAGATTTTCAACAGCCATTGTACACCACGCTTCCTGTACCCTACTATGCTTTCCCTGTCTCATTGGAACGCACCTATGCAGAACGTCACACAAATATCCCCTGAATATTTGCCACATTTTTGCCGTACATTTCCCTGAGAACGTCTGTTCCCAATTTATACTTCTAAGTTCCCACCTGATAACTTGATATTTCCCCTTGCTCCAATTAAACGCGTTCCTAACCTGTCTGCTCCTATCCATCTTCAATATGATAGTAAATGAAGTAGAATTCGAGTGACTATCTCCAAAATGCTCTCCCACTGAGAGACCTGACACCTGAACAGGTTGATTTTCCAATACCGGATCAAGTACAGCCTTTCCTCTTGTAGGCCTATTTACACATTTTGTCAGGAAGCCTTCCTGAAGCTTTCGCTGATCATCAACATAGCAGGTGTTCATTAAGGTTGCGTGCTTAGCACCCTACTGTACTCTATACACTCTATGTCCCTAACCACAGTTGCATATACAGATTTTCTGAGGACACCAATTGTTGTTGAACGAATCACAGGTGCGGACGAGTCATTTTACTGGAGAGAGAAATGATATTTGCTTGAGTGGTGTTACAGCGACAGCCTCTCACTGTATGGCAGTAGGACCGTTGAGCTGATTACTGGCTTCAGGAATCGGAACGAGGACGAACATGCAATCGTCTACATTGGGGGCTCAGCGGTAGGAAGTGTCACCAGCCTTACGTCCGGATAACATATCGATTCAGATGTCTTGGGCCCTGCACATAGATGCAATTACGAACAAAGCGCGCCAGTAACTTACCTGGTATGGAAGGTTAAACTGGTTCAGCTTGTCCCCGAGTGCTCTGACAGATTTCTTCTCTGAAGCTAAACCATCAGTTGAAATTACCTTGAGACGCTGCAACTCAAATGTGCAACTGTAGAGATTCTAAATGTAATAACCTGCAGGGAATAGTGGATTCTGCCCAACATTATATTCCATGTCATCTACATCGGATTTAGCAAGGCCTTTGACATGGGCCAACATGGGAATTTGATTAAGAAGATGCAGTCTTTTGTCATTAAAGATGAGGTAGTAAATTGGAATAGGCATTAATTTCAGGAAGAATCCAGCTGGTCATAGTACATGGTTGCTTTGCTGACTGGAAGACTTTGACTACTGGTGTGCAGTAGGGTTCAATGTTGTCCGCGTTGTTATTTGGTCTTCTATATCAATGATCTGCATGGTAATGTATTAAGCTGTAGGTGCACTCAGAATGGGGCTGCAGTGGACAAGGAGTAAGTCTAACAAAGTTTTTGGGGGGTCCTAGAACAGCTGAAAAGCAGGCTAAACTGGCAGATGGAATTTAATGCAATTAAGCATGAAGTGTGACACATTGTGAGAACAATCCACGGTGGGAACTAAACGATGAATTATGGGGCACTGCAGAGTGCATCTGAACAGAGGGATCTAGATATACAGATCCATAATCTTCGAATTAATTAAATATAATTAAATAAGTATTAATTAAATGAGCAGTGGTGTTATGTTGAAGCTGCTTCATAATCTTGTTGAGTCTAATTTGGCGTAATATGTGCAAATGTGGCCACCTGTCAATAAATATAGATGAAGCCTGACTCAAAGCATCAGAGATGATTTAACAGTAAGTGATCACTGTAATACAAACTGCAAAACAACGAGCCACAAAGGGATCACGAAAGAAGAGAGGACAAACTGGTTTAAGTGGGTTTATGGGCTGCAGGCAACGTCTGAAACTAGTAGCAGCTGGAAGGAGACTGGGAAGTTCCCGCCTGTATATGCCAGTTAGATACTGTCACCACACCCCCAGCCCTCGCGAGATCCCCTAATAGCCCGGGACAACCCATATCGGTCAGGTGGAACTCCTCGATGAGGGATGGATCTAAGTTGTATGGCAGCCAAGACTTCTACTCTGGGCCCTTGACATCAGTTATTTTGGGAATTATCTGTTCCACATATGGAACTTCTTCACGGAACTTTCTGTGTCTTGTGAAACAGATTCAATCTTTGCAGTCTTGAACCCAATAATCCTGCTTCTGTCTTTGACAAATTCAAGTGTCTGATCAGGTTAGTTGATTTTGATTGAGTTATCAGATGAGGCTCACTCAATATAACGGGGTCAAATCATTGTCAGTGTTTTTTTTCCATTCCTAGATTGTACATCATGGCACTTGTCTGCCTCCTATAGACTGTATGTCCTGATTTTGTGAAACCAGTCGTGCCATTCATAAATGAGATTGAATTTGCCTGCATTTGACCCATGTCGCCATGAACCCTTCCTATACCTGCCTAAATACCTCTTAAATGTTGTTATTATTCCCATTTCCACAACGTCCTCTGACAGTTCTTTCCATATACTCACCACTAATTGTCCTCACTCTTGGATTCATACTGCATTGTGTTGGAACCTTTTTCGATCCCGCTTTATTTTCATCTTGTTTTCTACCATCTCGCCCGCTCAGACATATGTACCGGATACAAACCCTTAACCTATCATATACTTCCCAAGTTATTTCGATGAAGCTACAGTATATTTTTATTTCCTCCATATTCCCAACAGCTTCACCCAGTTTCACTGACCTACAAATTAGGGCAAAATTATTGAGAACAATTAGCCTACCAAGTCTACGTGTTTCTGGAGTGAGAAAAAAATCATACGGTCCTGGAGACAACGTGCAAACTCCTCACAGCTGGCACTGGGGGTCACGATCCAAACCAAGGCATTTAGAGCTGTGAGACAACAGCAGGAACTTCTGTCCCACTCTGCTATTCATTTGCAACAAGGTAGACGAAATAGCACGATCAACAGGGTTAATTTATTGGATATTATTGAGGTCTGGTCAGAAAAGGGCAGAGCGAAAGAAAGCACCTAAGGGCGACTCACCCAGCCCATGAGCGAAATTATTCCTTCTTCTTTTGCTCTATTTCCCTTATTAGAGAGGCTGGATCGTGTCGGTGACTTTGATCGACAGCGGCACTTAAACCGCGGATCTCTGCTGCGGCACGTTCCCTTACTTGGAGCTCGCCGCTTGTCTAGGTTTGGTCTGAAGTCGGACGCCGTCGGGGTGCGGCCTTGTGCGGTTCTGTGGACACTAATTCCCGCGGGTGTTGATACAGAAGCGTAGCTGGAGCTGGAGCCGAAGACAATGAGAGCGGCTGTTGGAGGCCTCTGCACACCGTAATAGATCGCTTGCTTTCTCTCTCTTCTCGACGGTGAATGCGAAGTTGCTGCCGATTCCCCCAAGGGGGAAATCCAAAAAAAATAAAGCAACAAAAACACTTCAGACGGACTTTAACATCGAAAGCGCGAGTCTGTCTCCCCTCTCGCTGTGGAAGGAAAAATATTTCTCTCCCTCTTGTTACTATGACAGAGAGATCCTGAACGATGTCAAAACGGGGTAACATTAGCTTTGGATGTACTGTAGTCTATTGTGTTTCTCTGGAGGCTTTGGCGTTGATTGCATGGTGGGCAATGGGAATGCAGATGGTTTATACCAGAATAGGTTGATGCTGCTTGCTCATACTTGTGGCGGAGGGTCGGGTGCTTTGGGGTTCTCATGCATTTTTTTCTGTCGTTCATTCTATAACATGAAGTTATAGCATAACTTAAAGAATAACTTATAGAAGTATTAGCAGTTCGAATCATGTTAGGCGGTAAAGGGAGAGAAAAACATAAAGTGATAGTTCTCCAGTTAACCAGATCAAAAAAAGAATTGGGGCCTGAAGTCAGGGAAAATCTATAATTATGGACTCGCCTTGGATTTGGACATTCATTCCATCGATGCATTTGAGTCGCTGACCTTCTCCAGAAGTGTATGAGTTAATCCACATTCGAACAATTCCAGCTCATAGTATATCATGTCTCAATGCTTTGAGGAGGAGCATGCTGGTGGGACGGTTTCCATGAGCATAGCTTTGGAGCTGCAATCGGATGTATGCTAACTCAAAATAAAGACACTTCAAATTCTGCAAATAAGACCGTAAGTCATAAGGGCAGCGTTAATGCATTTATGTCGCTGAGTCTGCTCTGCCATTCCATCATGGCTGATCATTACCCCTCTCATCGCTAATCTCCTGCCTTCTCCCCAAAACCGTTGACTCCCTTACCATTCAATAACCTATCACCCTCTGCGTTAAACTTATCCAATGACTTCGCTTCTATCGTAATCTTTAACAAATAATTCCAGAGATCCACTAACATTTAGCTAAAGACAATCCTCCTCTTCTCTATTCTAAGGATGTCCCTCTTTTCTGAGGCTGCGCACTTTGGCTCTGAACTCCATTGGAGGAAACATTCTCTCCACGATCACTGAATACAGTCTTTTCAATATTCGATAGACTTCAGTAAGATATCCCGATTCTCAAATATATACAGAAAATGCAAGGAACACCTGGACAAGGTAATGTATACGTAGAAGAAAAATGTTAAAATTTTACAACAAAAGTTATAAATGTGGCAGGGTGGGGAGAGCAATCCCAGGATACAAAATGGATTTTAAATTTCAAGCTGCAGTCTTGCCGTTATTTTTTGGTGTGCGTTTGGTGAGGTGCAGTGACGCAGAGATGTGCAGGATAGCTGGACTTTTGAACGTCACCTCAAAGGGTAAGCAGTCTCCGAGTTAACCAGCCCAGCGCTAAGTTACGATATAATATATGTAGCTGTCTCTTTGAACTTTCCCTTCGGTGGCGATTCGTATGCCAGTGAAGTGGGAGATTGTGCAACGCTATTGTCATTCATGTCGAGCAGAGTGAAATACAAGGTATCGAAATATCAGCTTTAAATAAAAGCAAAATTCAGTGGAACAAAATATCTGACTGAATAATGACACATAGAAGGAAGTTCAGCCGGCAGTTTGCAAGACATTTATATGGGTTTCTTTCATGCCTGATCACGTGCAGCAAAGGAAAAGCTTTGCAGGGTAACTTACAATCAAGAAGTCCAGTATTCCCTTTAAGCTGGACAAGCGTGTGACTGCCCGGAATCTGAAATGCTCTGGCATACTTAGCCCTTGTTGCTGCATAGCTGGAATTTTCTTTTATATAATACTTTATTGAAGGGCTACTCATTTTTCAGGTGTTGTGAAAATCTCCTGCCCAGAGCAAAGATTGGTCATCACAGATGTAAATTGGAAGGAGCATTGAAGGAGTCTCAGTTATTCAGCGTTAGAGTGAAGCGAAGTCAACTTCATGGTTCTTCCCATATAAAATATAATATCCAGCCCTGCAAAACTCACAGTCCGCTGATTCTCTACAGCACCAGATGATCGATTAATCTTTCTTTGGTTTTAAGCCATCTCCATTACTCAAGCTGATGAATTTTCTTTACATGCCAAGCTTCCTTCATTTAGTGATTACATAAGTATTGCAGTAAATAATTATTGAAATTTGAATCCTTGAATGATCTCCCCTTTTACAATCTTTTAATACTGCATTACAATCATGTACAAGCATCTTTCTGACTACTTTTAAAAAGTAAATCAAATCTGTTTGTCCAGTTCTGAATGCCAAAAATGGAATCAGGATTGTGCAGTTTAACTATTATTCATCAAAAACTATGACATAAAAACCTGCTTTTAGCTTCGTGTTTCAATTAATTTAATTAGCATCAATTAACAATGAGTCTTTGGTAATATTCTCCCTGGTGAATTATATTGACTATAAAACAATACAGAGAATGCAGTGTATCGGCTACTTCAGGAATCCTTTGGCAATGCATGCGCCTCCAAAGATTTTGGGATTTGTCATCTACTACTACACCATTGCAATAATCGGCATTCCTGGTAAAGTATTGATGTTGCTTAGCATCCATTCATATTTTGAGAACTGTTGTGTTACTGATGTATTTTCTATTATTATTGGTTCCTGCCAATTGGAGATATTTGCCCATTTGACACTCTCCAAGTATAATTCGTGCACATTAATAGTTTTGGTCTTTTGCTTAGACCATTTCAACTGAACGCATATCACTCGTTAGTTTTTATATACATTATAATGCAGTTTAGTATATTTAGTTGCAGTTTTTTTAACCGTAAAATTTTCAATGATTTTCATATGTATCGTATCATCTGTCGGTATACCGTCAAGTCAAATCGAGGTGATAATGTTCTTCTGTTACTAAAGTAGGATGCAGAGTATTAATGCAAAATAAGCATTAAGTATATCGAAAAAAAACTCATCTGAGTATGCAGCCGGTCAGTAACGTTAGTATGACGGCTAGTCCAAGACGTTTCTGCGTACATTTGTGGTTACTACACTAATAAACGATGATTACACTGAGGAGAATGCAAATGAGATTCAGTGGGATGGTGCCTGGGAGAGTGAGTTTCCCTTATGAGGAGAAACAGTGCGCTTGTATTCCTTGAACAGAGAAGACTGAAGAGATCCCGGAGGTAAAACAGAATAGACGTTACCCCATAGTAGACGTGGGAAGAAAAGAGCGGGTGTAGATTTGAGGAAAATTATATGAGGTCGAGAATAGATTTGCAGAAGATCATTTTCAGTTTCATGTTGGAATTTTGAAAACAGTGCCGGATGTGATGGTGGCGACAGGACGTCTTGCAGCATTTAAGAATGGCCCAGTTGGGCATTGGAATTACGAAGGTATAGCAGTCTACATTGGGTTGGTGATTGGAAATAGTACGGAGGAGTGCCTGTTGTTTGGCCCAGACGTGGTTGGTTCAAGGACTCGAGTCCCTCATATACGACTCCAAATGATCGAAGTGTTATTTTGAAAGGGATGAATTAACCGACTTTCAGGAGCTGATGGAACAGAAAATATTTCGTTTGCATGAGCTTCAGACAGGTCATTTAACCTATAAGTACATCAACATAGTAGTGAAGAAAATAGAATGGAGGTTATAAAGTCACTGTGGCAGAGAAAGTACAGTTGAGGCAACTAAATCAGAAGTACGGGGAACGTTTGACCATAATCAAAAGATCGCATTCAATTTTTAACATATGAGAGGGATTTTAACCTGTTTGATAAAAGTGTGATAGAAGTTATCATTGTGCCTCAGCTGTACGTGTTCTCAATTTATTGTATCTTCCACCTGACTGGAGCAGGGAGGAGAACGAATGACTGGGGCGGGAGATAGTTGCTATTTTACACAGGCAGCAAAAAATGCAGAAAGATCATGCAGGGCAGGCTGGGAGGTTGGTCTCCCTGATGGACTGATTTGCATTCATAACTCCTCCCATGACATTGTGATGGGAAGCACAGCACCTCACAGCATCATGAGCTATAAGAGCACACTTAGAACATTCAGCCCATAGGCTCAGCATATTGAAGGGCAGCCGATCTGTCATTTAATCATGTGTGATGGAGTCATTCATTAATTTGAACAGAGACAGGTGATTGAACCAATTGGTCCATACGGACTAGAGTATTCTCCCTAGAAGTCCAGGTGCCCTTGTTTAGTCCATGCCGTCAAAGCCACTCCAGTCCATGTTCCTATCCAAATGTATCTTAAATGTTACAATTATACCGGCCTCGACAATCTACTCTTACAGCTTATTTTTGGTACTCACTAAGCTCGTGCAAAGAAGTTACGTTTCAGATATCTTTTGCATCTCTTCCCCCTTAATTTGCATCCGTGCTCTTTGGTTGTGGACTCTCCAACACCAACGGAATAGCAATTCAAGTTCACCTTATTCATTCCTCTCCTGATGTAATAAGTTTGTATGAGTCATCCTTCATTTCCCTGTGCTCCAGGGAAAAACTCCAGTGTGGACGACCTCTCCTTAAATGTAAGACCTTTCTGTCCAGTCCGCATCCTCCTGAATCTCCTCTACACCCTCTCCAGCTTGACAATGCATTTCTTATAACAGTGCAGCCAGAACTGTATATAATAGTTTAAGTACAGACTAGCTGACAATTTATGTATTTACTCCGAAATTTAATGCTCTGACTTATGTAGGCTAGTGAACAACCCTTTCTTTACTACATTGTCCACTTGTGTGTCTGCTTTAGGCGAACTTTACTCTTTTACCCTTAGGTTCCTTTGTTCTACAACACTAAGTGCGTCCTGTCATTCACCGTAAAAGTTCTACACTGGCTTACCTGAATAAAATGCATTAGGTCACACTTATCCAATTTGACATCAGTGTATCATTTCACTTTCTTTCTCACTAATCAAGATCTCTCTGTAATCCGTTGCAACCCATCGAATGATCAATAAGGCGGTCTAATCTAGTATCATCAAAACACTTCCTAATTGTGCCATGTGCATAAACATCCATAAGACTTATAAAAATATTGGATAACCACACATTTGTTTTTTTTTTAGCTCTATTCCCCACCTCGCTTCTCCCCATAACCACATTACTAATCAGAAACATATAATCTCTGCCTTAAATGCACCCAATAAACGAACTTCACAGATTAACTAACCACTGGAGCAAAATTCCTCATCATTTGCTCTAAAGAAATCCATTAACTTGGAAGCTCTCACCTGAGATTCAACTCTCCTACTAATGGAAACCCTCTCTCCAAGTCCACCCTGTTCAGGTCTTGGCGATTTCAATGAGATGCTACCCCCACCATTCCAAACTCCGACAAGTACATGTCCAGAGACATCAACGTCTCCTCCTGGTTTATGTTTTCATTCCCAGGATTATTATGGTAAACTTTCTCTGGACATTGCCAGTACCAGCAGGTTCTCGCTTTCATACACAGCTCAAAGTCTCTCACAAATTACTCATACGAATTCATCACATATTATAAGGCAATAAGACCATAAGACCATTTAATATATGAGTAAAGCTAGCACACTCGGTATTTCATTTGTTCTGCTATTCCATCATTCCCGATTTATTATCCCTGTCAACCCTATTTTCCTGTCTTCTATACGTAACCTTTGATGCCATATTGAATCATGAACTCCGTTCTAAATGTACTCGATGAATTGACATCTGCAACCATGCTTTGGCTAAAAAGCTATTCCTTCTTATCTCCGTTCTGAATGGACAGTTCCATCAAATGCTTCCCATATGTTAACACTTTGATTCCCCTCATAGTTCTCCTGAATTTCCTCTGGACTCTTTCCAATGTCAGCACATTTTGAATGAAGGGCCGGAAACTGCTCACAGTAGCCCAAGTGCGGTTTGGACCAATGCCTTAAAGTCTCAGCATCACATCCATGCACTAATATGGTCGCCCTCTCGAAAAAATGTTGAAATTGTATTTCCTTTCCTTACCGCTTACACAAACTGCAAGTTAACCCTTAGGACATTCTGCGCAAGAACTCCCGAGTCCCTTTGTACCCCTGATTTTAGAATTGTCTCACTGTTTAGCAAAAAAAAGATTCGCCTTTATTCCTTCTGCCAAAGCGTTGGACCATACACTTCTTCACACAATATTCCATCAGCCAAATATTTGCCAATTCTTCCAATCTGCCTAAGTCCTTCTGCAGACACCCTTCATTCTCAATGCTGCATGACCCTGCACATATCTTCGTACCGTCTGCAAATTTGGTCATAAAGACCTTAATTTCTTCAACCAAATTGTTGACATACAACGTGATCTGACCCGGTCCCAACCCCGACCCCGGCAGAGGACCACTAATTAGAGGCAGCCAACCAGAGTAGGCCCTCTTTATTCCCACTCTTAGTGTCCAGCCAGATAGCCAAGCTTTTATCCCTACAAGTATCTTTGCTGTAACAGCACGGGCGCTTTTCGTGTTGAGTCTCATCCTGGATAGCATCTTGTAAAAGGTCTTCTGAAAATCCGAGTGAACAACATCATCCGATTTTTCTTTGTCTATCCTGCTTATAACTTCTTTAAAGATTTCGAATATATTTGCCAGGAAAGCTATCCCCTTAGGTAACCATGCTGACTTCGCCAATTTCATCATGTTGCCTCAAGTACCCCGAAACCTCATCCTTAATAATGGACTCCAATATCCTCCCAACCAGTGAAGTCAGACCAACTAGCCTATATTTTCCTTTTTTCTTCCTTCCCTTTTCATAAATGGCAGAGTAGCATTTATAACTTTGAACTCCTTTGGCCCTTCCAGTCACGCCGCCTCAGCAACCCCATAACCCGATTAACCCAGACCTAATCATAGAACCACAGGACATTACATTACAGAAACAGGCCTTTTGGCCCTTCTTGGCTGTGCCGAACCATTTCCCAGCCTAGTCCCACTGATCGGCACCTGGCCCATATCCCTCCATACACCTTTCATCCATGTACCTGTCCAAGTTTTTATTGAATGTTGCAAGTGAGCCTGCATTTACAACTTCATCTCGCAGCTCATTCCACACTCCCACCACACTCTGTGTGAAGAAGACCCGCCCCTAACTAATGTTCCCTTTAAGCTTTCCCTCTTCACCCTTAACCCATGTCCTCTTGTTTTTCCTCCCCTAGCCTCAGTGGAAAAAGCCTGCTTGCATTCACTCTAACTATACCCATCATAATTTTAAATACCTCTATCAAGTCTCCCCTCATTCTCCTACACTCCAGGGAATAAAGTCCTAACCTATTCAACCTTTCCCTATAACTCAGTTTCTCAAGTCCAGGCAACATCTTTGTAAACTTTCTCTGCACTATTACTCCAAATTCGGCCTCACCAGTGCTTTCTACAACCTCACCATAACATTCCATCTCCTATACTCAATACCTTGATTTCTCAAGGCCAATATACCAAAAGCTCCCTTTACTAACCTATCTACCTGTGAGGCCACTTTTAGGGAATTTTGTATCTGTATTCTTAGATCCCTCTGTTCTACGTGCCCTGCCATTTACCTTGTATGTTCTACCTTGGTTTTTCCTTCCAAAGTGCAATACCTCTTAGGACAATTTACAATGATCAATTCACCTACCTAGTAAATCTTTGAAATGTGGGAAAAGTAGTAGGATCAGGAGATCACCTACGTATTCCACAGGTTGGAGGTACAGACACCCCTTACAGAAGAGAGTGGAATTCAATTCCGCACTCCGAACGCCCGAGCCTTCTGCTCTACTGTGCAGCGTCGAGTAAAAAAAAAAGTGCCACTATGTTACTCGTTTTGTCATACATTGTGTATGCTCATACACGCACAAGATACAAACATACACAAACCAGACATACACCCCAAACACAACACACACAAACGCTAGCACACACAGACCCACTCATTTTCGCCATCTGTTTAACGCACACACTTTATCGCGTAAAAACATGGCTTACATTATACGCCCACATATATAAACCCACCACAATTTGCTTCCCTCCTCCACATCTTCCCCCCCACTCCAAGATACACATGTTCACTCCATTGTCGCATTACTGATACTGAAGCCCCATCCGTCTTGCTCTGTTGCAGCTAACTTGGCCGTGATTGCGGTGATGCTCCGCAGACGATGTGGTCTCTCCAGATGTATCACTGTCTACCTACTGGCGATGGCGGCGACAGATCTCCTGGTCATCTTCACGGGCGTCATTTTAAACCGGATTGTTCCCATCAATTTGCCATATAATTTCTTGACTATCATTCCAGCCTGCATTGTGAACTTCGCTTTAGTTTACGCTGTAAGGGAGTGCTCCGTCTGGGTGACGGTGATGTTCACGTTTGATCGCCATGTGGCTATTTGCTGTCAAAAACGGAAGACGAAATATTGCAATGAGCGAACGGCGGCTCTGGTCATCGGGATTGTTATTGTCGTCAGCTGCCTCAAAAATGTATTTTATGGTTTTATATATGAAGCCCCACATAAAACAGAGCCTACACCGTGCATCATTAAGTCATCGTATTATACCTCGCCTGGCTGGATAGCATTTGACTGGATCGATATCATTCTAACCCCTTGTCTGGCATTCGTGCTAATTTTGCTGCTCAATTTGTTAACCATCAGACACATTGTAAGCGCCATCCGAATCCGCAGGACCCTCCAGGGCGGCGGGAAGAGTAACGTACAGAGCGACCCCGAGACGGACAGCCGCTGGAAGTCTATCGTGCTGCTGCTAAGTATCTCAGGCATCTTCATCCTCTTGTGGTTGTTGGTTGTAATAACTTTCCTTTACATTCGCTTTGCCAGTGTCTCTTATTCTGCAGGTTCCAATTTCAAGAACTCGATTTTCTCTCTGGAAGAAAGCGGATACGCGCTTCAGTTCCTGTGTTCCTGCGTGAACCCATTTATTTATGCAGGGACACAGAGGAAGATCAGAGAAGAGATAAAATTGGGGCTGAAATATCCACTGACTCTCTGCAATAGATTACTAAGTTAGACAATTTTTATTCATTGGTAACTGTTTATGTTGCAAAACACCCTTATTTTGTTTTTTAATCAATAGTGAACTTTGATTTTTATTATGTCTCAGTTGCCGAGCAGTCAAGAAAAGGTTTTAATAAAATCAAATTCCAATGTATTGATCTATCGCCAGTACATGGATGCACAGGTCCATAGGAGATCCTGTTTTCAACAAGATTACAGGCACAAAGGATCAAACTGTGAATTGCTTCGTCGCTGCAGTTTTCCCAGGCAGAATGAAAACCTTTGTTCTGCAAGCTGCGCATAAGATAACTTTATTATCAAGAGTATATTCAGGCACTGCTAGGGAAAGCAATGACAGTATGCAGAATAAACGACGTGGCCAAGGAGATCAGTTCAGAATAGAAATGAAGATGATTATACGAAATAATTTGACCACGTAAATAAGCTTTTAATGTATCCCAAATTACTAACTTTGGGACGTTTCCTGTATTATTAATGAGAAAAAAAACTCTTTTATCTGAGTTTCAATAAACTCAACAAATTTCGAACTTTGTAGTAAATCTTCTAGAATACACCAAAATTGGCTGGTAAAAGCAGCATCTTTCAGTTCAAATATTATGTTTAAAGGAGCATGATCAGAGTCAGCAATCGCATCATACTCACATCTCTGAACATTACATAAAAGTCGACGGTTGACAATAATATAGTCAATTCTCGAATATTTGTTATGAACATGTGAGAAAAAAGAGTTTTCTCTGTCACTAGGGTGCATATACCTTCAGATCTCAATTAAACCATAATCAATTAAAAAGGAATTAATAAGTGGTGCAGAACGATTAGGGAGTTGATGTTTGGATGATGACTTATCCATCAAAGGATTTAAACAAGTATTAAAATCACCAACCATTAATAACATATATTCATTTAAATCAGTTAATAGAACAAAAACAGCCTTAAACATGACGGATTATCAACATTTCGTCCATAAATATTGACCAAAACCAGTTTCCTATTACAAATTATTAATTTATCCTTCAAAAATCTACGATTAATATCGGCTATAATATCACCCGATTAAAAGGGATATTGGAATCAATAAAAATAGAGACACCTCTAGTTTTAATCTGGGAGTTTGCATGAAACTGAGGATCCAAAATTAAAAACAAAATCGATTTTTATCGCATAACCTGATATGTGTCTAATGAGCAAAGATTATATCAGGCTGGAATCGGTTAATAACTTTAAAGTTTTCTTATGCTGATTCCAACCGCGAACATTCCAAATTAAATCATTTAACTGTTTAGATATCATCATGAAACTTTGTATCTAAAATAAAGTAGTTTGACGCATGTCAGGATAAGGTAGTCGAAAATAGCGGAGATGAACAACAAGAAAAAATAATTAGCATATGCTCCGGGATTGCATAATAGGGATAAAAAATGGGAAAAAAACACGCAAACTAAAAAGCTTAGAAACAAGTCGATATCAATCGACGCAAGTCCCAAGAAAGCATAGATGCAGATACAAACTCGGGCTACCAAGGTAGTAAAAAAGTGGGAAAAAAGTAATCTCTGTCTCCCTCTACTGAACAAAAAATCTCATTACTGTCGGCTTTTATCTCAATATAATTAACGAAGGAAATTGTCCTTCTTTTAAAACAAAACCTTCAATTTGAAAGAAACCTTCATAATATTAGATAAGGGAAGAAAAACACATCCAAAACAATTCTTGAAATATTTGAAAAAAAATATTTGAAAATATTTGAATAAAAGAAAAAAAACAATCACCATCTTTAAACTGTTCAATCTATTTTTAAAACATTAGGAAACCCAAATACTTACTTAAAAGATCTTTACTAAAGCATACAGAACAAAACAAAACAATTAATTCATTTAAATGCTGCAGAAAAAGTTTCTAGATGGTTCAAATTTATCGACCTTCTATCAACAGTTCTCTGAGGTAACATGCCTTCTGAGGTAAAAAAACATCTAAACCAGTCTTTCTCAGATATAAAAATGTACTATAAGGTAAAGGCTTTCTGTAGCCATCAAAGCTTCCAATTTTCAAACTTCAAACTTCAGGCTTCAGACTCGTCGTCGGATTCATCAGATAAAGAGTTAATAAAACACAATGCTTCGGCTTGATCATCAAAAATATGAGTGCCAGACTTTCTGACTAAAAGCCTTTGTTTAGATGGAGAGTAGAGCAGAGGAATACGCTTTTTTGATATGCTAATTTCGTAACCGATGCAAATCCAGCACTCTTCTTAACAATTTCGCGTGGAAAATCTTCAAAAACGAAAATCTGAATCTTGATACTGAAGCAGTCTATTTTTTCGCAAGCTTAATAATATGGTCTTTATCTCGGAAACGGAGCAAACGCACAACAATATGTTTGTTTTTACCTTGATTCAAAAGTTTTAAAGTGTCGATTCTGTGAGCCATTTCGATATGCAGAGCCAGCGTACTAACCTCCAGAAATAAAGATTGAAACATTTTTGCAAAATAATCCAGTGTGTCGGCCGATTCTGACTTCTCTTTTAATCCAACAATTCGAATATTATTCCGCCGTGATCGAGCTTCGAGATCAACTATCCGTTGTTGAGCTTTTTCCAAACAAGAAGAAAGATCAGCAGCATTTCCACTAATTTCTTTAAGATCAAGGCTCAGGGAGTCAATTTTTCCTTAAAATTTCTGTTTTAATTGAGTTATTTCAATGCTGATACTGCTGATTTGAGACTCCAGTCTCTACCCGGGGGGTTCTTCTGAGAACTCATCAGTTTTTTTGGGCTTCCCATTACTCGGGTCTAGATATCTTCTGGCGCTCTGAGAGTTGCCAATCTTATGCCGTGTTACTCTATAGATCCGACTGAGTAAAGCTGAAATTTCAAAGTTTAAATCGGAAAAGGGGGAGATTAAAGGTAAAGAAACTGTGTCTTACATGTCTTTATGCGGAGGGCAAAGTCTACACTGCACGTTAATCAGTTGTTTTGGGCATGAGCTAACATCAAATAATTTTGAGCAACAGACTCAAGATACTGGCGAAAAGCAGCAGACCAGGCAGCATCTACAGGAAGAAGCACAGTGAACGTTTCGGGCCAAGACCCTTCGTCCGGACTATCTGAAAGGAAAATTAGTAAAGGCTCACAAAAGTCAATGTTGATGAATATGACAGGGTAGTGATCCCTTTTGCCAATCACTTTTCCAGCTCTCAGCTTCACCCCACCCCCTCCAGTTTTCTCCTATAATTTCGCAATTTCCCCTCCCCCTCCTACTTTCAAATCTCTTACTATCTTTCCTTTCAGTTAGTCCTGACGAATGGTCGCGGCCCGGGACGTTCAGTGTGCTTCTTCCTAGAGATGCTGCCTGGCTGTTGAGTTTCACTAGCATTTTGTGGGTGTTGCTTGGATTTCCAGCAGCTACAGATTTCCTCGTGTTTGTATCAAATAGTTTGATTTGTCCTGACGCATGTAGAAGCTGCTCTGATCCAGAAAGCTTTACTGGTGGCGGAGATCTGCATTGGTAATTCCATTCAATGTCCAGGTCAGTTGCTTAGATTCTGTTTTGTTGAATCCGATCGCTGCCTTCCTGGCCCTTGTGTAGCGTGCATATTATATAACCAATTAACAATTACAACAGGGAAACAGGCCATCCCGGCCCTTCTAGTCCGTGCTGAACGCTTACTCCCACCTTGTCCCACTGGCCCGCACTCAGCCCATAACCCTCCTTTCCTTTCCTGTCCATATACCTATCCAATTTTACATTAAATGACAATACCGAACCTGCCTCTACCACTTCTACTGGAAGCTCGTTCCACACAGCTACCACTCTGTGAGTAAAGGAATTCCCCCTCGTGTTACCCTTAAATTTTTGCCCCCTAACTCTCAACTCATGTCCTCTTGTTTGAATCTCCCCTGCTCTCAAGGGAAAAAAGCTTGCCCACGTCAACTCTATCTATCCCCCTCATAATTTTGATAGATGTATTTAAAATTTAAAAATACATCTATCAAGTCCCCCCCCAACCTTCTACGCTCCAAAGAATAAAGGTATGTACTGACTGCAATGTTTCATTTGCATAGAGCTGCTCATTGTGTAGTCGCCACAAGTATATCCATCTATGTTTTCCTGCACCACTACCGTGGGATCCAAAGTGAACCTTGAGTGCGAGACGTATCTTCCTTCTGGGTATGTTATGGCTTCTTGACTCGATATGTAATTGCCCAGTTTTAACTAACTTGTTCTTTTTATTCTGAAACATTATGAGATATGAACATCTGTCGATTTAGTTCAGGATTTCACTACATATTTAGATTGAAAAGACACGTAGATCCGAGCCCTTGTTATTAGCAACTTTGGCCATATTTTCAAGAAAAAAAAAATAAGCAGCTACAATGACTAAGAGACAGAGCTCAATACATCAGGGCCACTTCCCTTCGCACTACGTCTATCATATACTGGAGGTAATTACTTTTATACTTTTGTTACTCACCTGACTTGACATCTCACCTTCCAGATATTCCCCTGCCATCTTTTTATTGTGCCATATTTCCCCTTGCTTAATAAACTTCAGGAAGGGTCTCGGCCCGAAACGTCTTCGGTTTATCATTTCCCCAGGTGCTGCCTGACCTGCTGTGTTCCTCCAGTATTTGACGTACATAGCTTTAGTTTTCCAGCTACTGCAGAACTTCTCATGTTTATAATATATTGGAGGGATTGCCTCTGTAAATATCACGAAAGCTTTCATCATTCGTGCTATCTGATCTTCTCAGAGCTACCATTAGACAGGAGTTACAGAATCCTGGTGTCCCACACAACCAGTTCAAGTACAGCTACTTGCCTTCAACTATTTGGTTCAGGAACTAGCTGGCACAAGCCCAATCACTTGAATGTACCAACGCTATGATTTGTCAATCATTTTGTACTGGCATTAACTCCTTTCTTGCTCTAATTGTGTTCTTTCTTCTAAAGAAAGTATGTTCATTTACATTTTCCTTGAGAATGATAAATAAACAATGCTATGTATCTGTGATGCTGTTGAATGTCAATTTTCATTGCACATGTGCATTTCATACTTGTGAGTGTAACAATGAACTCGATTTAACGTTATCAATTATCATGGAATCACACCCTTTCAGAGCTATCTCCTTTCTTCCACCTATCCAACAAGTTTTCTTCAACTTAACAATGCTAATATTTTTTTTAATGTTAAAATTATCTTTTCTTGGTCATGGTGTTCAGTAGGCTGATCATAGATTTCACCTGTACTACCATCCTTTCAGGAGGCCCTATATTTTTAGAAGCCGAATTACACAAACTTCACAATTATTCATGAAACCAGTTAGAGGCATCAGCTGTTTTAAGTTGCTTTAACAATTAATGTAATTAACATCAGAACATTTTGCCTTCCTAATGTACTCCCTGGTGATTCATGTCGATGCAACATAATAGGTTGTGATTGAAATTCTCAATAATGCATTGAATTGGACCAATCTTGTGGCTACCCAGTTACTATTGCATTATTGAAATTATTGATAGTCTGGTTAAAATACTGCTATTGATAATTAATCCTTAAAATGTTGTGAAATATTGCATCACTGCCGTGCTTTCCAGTCTTGCTGTTTTAATTTAATTGTAGATGTTTCTTTGCTATTCTCCCCAACTCGTTAACACCCATTAATTTTGATATCTCAATGATTGCATAATTTAATTGAGTATTATACCTCTTTCAAAATTTAATTTCTTTAAACTGCATTTTATCACAAATAGCCATAAAGTTTATCACTTAACTACTAATAGGTAACAGATTTGATATATATAATTTTATCACTTGTATGGATAGTTCAACAACAAATGTCACCAAACCTACATTAAGGTGTGTAAAACACGATGTGAACTGTTAAAGAAGGACGAGAATATTGAAATAGCTGATAGGGTATCCAGGATATCCGTAAGTCTGGTTGAGGCTTTCACCATGGAGAAATTGCGCATATTGTTCTGATCTCTACACTATGACTAAGAACTGATTTCACAGAAGAGGGTGGAAAGTCGATTCACCAAGATGCTGCCTGAAATATGAAGTAACAGTTCGGAGGAGACTCTGTATAAGCAGAGCTTGTATTCCTTCGGCACAGTGACCGGAGGAGATCCTGACGGATGAATAAGCAGGTTAGATAGAAGGAAATGTTTTCCCATAGCAGAGCTATGGTTTAGGATAAAAACTTTACAATGGATATATGGAAAATCTTTTTAAGTTTCCGGTTGGTTGGAAGCCAGAACAGGCCGCATGAAAGTTTGATGGTGGCAGGAACTTTCACAGTGTCTAAGAAATATCTAGTTTGGCACTTAAATGACTAAGAAATGCAAGCCAGCATACCGTGCTGGTAATTGGACATAATATATGCATGCGCTTCTTGGGCAGCACAGACGTTCTGGTATGAAGGGCCAGTTTCCATCTTATACTTGTCATAGCCATTAAGGAATATATCTGATGTGTAACTTTCCGGAACTGGATGAACAAATGGAGTTAGTTTATTGTTGTAGTATGTCTTTGACATTCAACAGGAAGAGATTTAGGCTTGGTGTCCTGTCAAATTATTCCATTTATCGAGGTGATATGAAGAAAACTGGATCGATAATACAATGTTATACATACATTGACAATGCAGTGCAAGTAGGCAAGTAAAGTACAACGGCGAAGATGAAACTGTATTGGAGCTCAAGAGGCATACGAGAGATCCCCTGAAGAGTTGGAGAATAAGTCATAGAAGCTGTAATTGAGCCTGGTGACATGTGTTCTTGAGCTTCTTTATCTCCTCCTTTAATACATCCTCCTTTACATCAAAATGTCACAGCACATTAATACTCTCGGCTTCACCCTATCCTAGACCCCATTCTTCTTGGGAAAGGTAAAGTACTCATTAAGGACCTCACTCATGTTCCTCGCATTCAAGCGAATATTTCCTCCTTTATCCTTTAGTGATCCCACCCCTTCTCTAAGTGTCCTCTATCTCCTGATGGTTGTATGGAATGACTTAGGATTCCCTGAATCCTATCTGAAAAGGATTTATCATGGTCCAACATGGCTTAACTAATTCACTTTTGAAGTTCTTTGCTGGCTTCTTTACAATCCCCAAGGGCTCTGATTGATTTTAGCTTCCCAAGCTTTACATAATTTTCCTTTTTCTTATTGACTAAATTCATCAACCCACTCAACATTTAAGGCTCTCTTACCTTGTCATTACTTTTGACTGGAATATACCTGCTTTGCACTCTGTGTAGTTAAAGACCATCCACAGGCTGGATGTGAAGTTACCCACCGACAGCTGTTGCCACAATAACTCTCCTTAGTCTTCGTCTTGCCCAAATTTAATACTCCCTCGTTGGATATATGCATTTCCTTATCTTTTGCTATCTTAGAGCTTAAGGAGCTGTGCCGCTGTAACCTATCTGCTCGCAAACTGAAGATTTGTTAAACTGGCCAAGCTCTTTACGCAACACCAGATCTAGTGCAGCACTCCCATCCTGTCCCATCTATTAATTTAAGAAATCATTCTGTATGCACTTAACATATTCTTCCCCATCTAAACTAATTGCAATAAGAAGCCATTTGATATTGGGGAAGCTAAAGACACCTCAACCTAGGAAAAGAAACCGATCGCTTTTATGCCCTTCCTTAATCTAACATCATATATGTGCTCCACAGTCCCTGGGGCTACTGGGAGGTTCGTGGTACAATGCCAGCAACATGCTCGCACCCTTCCTATTCTTGAGTTCGACCCATATAACTCAGCAGACGACCCTTTGTTGAAGTCCCCTTTGAGAACAATTCTGATATTGTCTTTGGTTAGTCCAATCCCATCTCCCTTTTAACCCCTTTCTCTCTTTTTTTCCCTGAAATATTGAAGCCTCTGGGACATTAAGCATTAATTCCTGTCGCAATCTCCACAAAGGTCTGGACAGAACTATGTACTGATGAATGCTCAGTTAATCACCTTTTCCCAAAACTCACCCAGCATTAAAGTACACACATTGCAAACCACAGACATTTACAATACACGCTGCATCCCCAAAGCAAGTAGCATTATGAAGGACCCCACGCACCCCTCATACAAACTGTTCTCCCTCCTCCCATTTGGGAAAAGGCACCGAAGCATTCGGGCTCTCACGACCAGATTATGTAATAGTTTCTTCCCCCAAGCTATCAAACCCATCAATACCCAAAGCTTGGGCTGACACCTTACTGCCCTATTGTCCTGTTTATTATTTATTGTAATGCCTGCACGGTTTTGTGCACTTTATGCAGTCCTGGGTAGGTCTGTAGTCTAGTGTATATTTTTTCTGTGTTTTTTTTACGTAATTCAGTCTAGTTTTTGTACTGTGTCATGGAACACCTTGGTTCTGAAAAACATTATCTCACTTTTACTATGAACTGTACATAGCGTTTATGGTTGAAATGACGATAAAAGTGACTAGACTTGATAATACGTCCAATCCTATCGCATCTCTTGTGTGTCTTATTTGTCCTATTATATTTATTAAATTGTTCCTGCCTGTTTTTACTGGCTATAGCATCCAACTTCCTCTTTGTTTCGTAGATTTCTGACCTGGTACTTTGATTCCCATCTCGCTCCGAAACTAGTTTAAGCCCTGTCGAGTAGCACTAGCGACCATCCCGCCCAATATATCGGTTCCATTTCAATTTACATGTAACCTGCCCCTCTTGTACAGGGCATGCCTGACCTTGAAGAGGTTCCAATGGTCTAAACACCGAAACTCTGCACTCCCCTGCTCGTACCATTTCCTCAGACACTGATGGATCTGTGCGATTATCTTATTCCTATCTCGTGGCACTACAATCACTTTGAGTTTACTACCTTACTGATTACGAATTGACAATAAGCTGGACTGGTCAAAGAACACAGACCTACAAGACGGGTCAGCGGCGTCTCTATTTCCTGAGGAGACTGAGTTCCTTGAACATCTGCCGGACGATGCTGAGGATGTTCTACGAGTCTGTGGTGGCCAGTGCTATCATGTTTGCTGTTGTGTGCTGGGGCAGCAGGCTGAGGGTAGCAGACACCAACAGAATCAAGAAACTCATTTGTAAGGCTAGTGATGTTGTGGGGGTGGAACTGGAATCGCTGACGGTGGTGTCTGAAAAGAGTATGCTCTCCAAGTTGCAATTTCTCCCTCGGAGTGTCAGACACCCTGAGCGAATAGGCTGGTCCCGGCTAATTTCCACGGCATAATTTACATTATTATTTAATTATTTATGGTTTTATATTGCTAAATTTCTACACTATTCTTGGTTGGTGCGCCTGTAACGAAACCCAATTTTCCTCAGAATCTATAAAGTCTCTCTGTCTGTCTGTCTGTTTGAATTATTCAGCGACTTCCAACGTTTTCTCTTATTCAGTGCGGTTATAGTTTTCTTCATCTGATGCTTGGACCTTATTCTCCAATACTCAGTTTGCTAAAACTGGAAGTTTTTAATATTACATTTTAGCTTTTGCTCCTTTTCTTTTAATATTGGACTACTTATCATGGTTAGCACCTTTCTACCTACTTTGCCCAATTCAGTCTCATTCCAGAAACGCAATCCAATGTGGTTGTTAATTTCATAATGCCAAAAATGTTTTGTTCCAGCCTACCGTGTTCAATGCGCCCAGGAGAGCTTCATCAGTGACATTCCGCCTTTTGGGAGTTCATTGCTTTTCATCAAATATTGCAGGGAGAATACGGATTATGCAGAATTATTCATTCAGATAATTAAATACACCAGCTGCTTTTAGCTGTTTTTTTTTCGTGAATAACGTCATTGACAAATAAATAATGACGACCACATAATAATTTCCCAGGCGACTAACATGGGATATAATTATAATAAAGTGCGAATGCAGTGTATTGGATAGCTATATCTTTCAATAATCATGCATTCACCTCCAAAAATATTGGGGTTGGTCATTTACTATACCGCCATCGCAGTTATCGGCATTCCTGGTAAAGTATTACTGTTTATTGTCAATATGCAAACTATGCAAGGTTGTATAACTACTGTGGTTGCTGGTGTTATAATTTCTAAGTGTTGAAGTATTTTTCTCCCATATATTTCTCCCATTCTTATTGATACATTATGATTTTTTGTTTCATTGGCGCTGCTAATTTAATTGAGCACATTTTTCCTTTAAATTGTATTTATAGCATCCTTTGTCACAAATAGTGCTGGTGTTCTTTTACAGCATTTAATCTATCACGGTTTTGATCCGGATTATATCATCTATTCTCATTCTACTGATAAGCACCGAAGTACCATAGGAACAAATGCTACCTGATTTTTTTTATAAACAGTTACAAATTGTGTTATTGATATTGACATAGATTTTTTTATTGTCAACTGTACCAAGAGACAATGAAATGATTGTCATGCACACCGTTCATTCATACAAAATATTTACACAGTGCACTGAGGTAGAAGCTAAAACAATAACAATGGGGAATAAAGTGTAAAAACTGCTGATTATGTGAGGCGCATGAAAATAATAAAGTCATTACGAGGTCACAACTTGGTAGATTGTAAGGTCAAGAGTCACTCATCGTACAAATGGTCTAATAACAGCGGGTCGGAATCTGTTCCTGAGCCTTGTGACACGTGATTCCTTTTGGATCTTCTGTATCTGTCACAATCATGGATCTACAAAGTACTTTATTAGAAAGAGAGACTTTTTTTTGCCAGTTAGTCTGTGGATTGTATTTTCACAGTGTCACCCCGTGGGTATGCTGCGCTCATTGGCTTATTCATCTTTTATATCTAATTGTTTTTCTTTGGATTAGCACCGTTTTTTTCACTGTTTTGCAGGTGCCTGGTGGTATCATGGGAATATTTATACTCGCTGTATATTTATCACGTTCATTCAATTAAGGAATCTTTAATTAGAACGGTGCTTTCAATATCTTGTATTCATGGGATATCCAGAGAGTATTTGAGGGGTCATGCCAGCCCCATTTTGCTCGGTCGGGGAGTTTCCTTGTTGGTTGTCTGTCAAACCGAGTTCTTCTGTGTAAAGTGGATGATAAATGATTTCAAAGGCAACACGAGTGAATCTGCAGATGCTGGAAATAAATAAAAACACAACGTGCTGGCAGAACTCAGCAGGCCAGACAGCATCTAAAGGAGGAGGTAGAAATGTCGTCACTACCTCCTCCCATAGATGCTGTCTGGCCTGCTGAGCTCTTCCAGCATTTTGTGTTTTTATTTTTTGATGAATGATTTCAGCTCGACAAGGCTCTGTATAGCTTTACTGAGCTCGTGTTCGATTTTCTAGCAAATTTCTGTTATAAATCTTTAGTTTTGTTTGAATAGCCGCAGTCTTAGTGATTCCAACACCTGTGTTCACTAGGTAAAGCCGTACAGCATCTTCGTTCGAGAGAGGCGGGGCGGGAGGGGAGGTGTTGGCGAGGAGAGATTATACAGACTGGTAGATTCTTTGATTATGCTGTCCACTTTATTGAGACATAGAAACATAGCAACATAGGAAACCAACTGCACAATACAGGCCCGTCGGCTCACAAAGTTGTGCCGATCCGTATCTTAGAAATTACTAAACTTACCTATAGCTCTCTATTTTACTAAGCTCCATGTACCTATCTAAAAGCCTTTTAAAAGACCTAATTGTATCCGCCTCCACCACCGTTTCCGGCAGCCCAATCCACGCACTCACCACTCTACCCCCAGCACCATAAATTGGGCAACCATTTCAGCCCTGGGAAAAAGCCTCTGACTATCCACACGATTAATGCCTCTCACCATCTGATACACCTCTATCAGGTCACCTCTCATCCTCCTTCGCTCCAAGGAGAAAAGGCCGAGTTCACTCAACCTATTCTCATAAGGCATGCTCCCAAACCCAGGCAACATTCTTGTAAATCTCTCTGCACCCTTTCTATGGCTTCCGTATCCTTCCTGTAGTGAGGCGACCAAACTGAGCAGAACACTCCAACTAAGGTCTGACCAGGGTCCTATATAGCTGCAACATTACCTCTTGGCTCCAAAATTCAATTTCACAATTGATGAAGGCCTATCCACCATACGCCTGCTTAACCATAGAGTCAACCTGTGCAGCTGCTTTGAGCGTCCTGTGGAGTCGGACCCCAAGATGCCTCTGATCCTCCACACTGCCAAGAGTCTTACCATTAATACGATATTCTGCCAGCATATTTGCCCTACCAAAATGAAACACTTCACACTTATCTGGTTTGAACTCCATCTGCCACTTCTCAGCCCAGTTTTGCATCCTATTCATGTCCCGTTGTAACCTCTGACAGTCCTTCACTCTATCCACAACACCTCCAACCTTTCTGTCATCAGAAAACTTACTGACACATCCCTCCACATCCTTATCCAGAGCATTTATAAAATCACGGATAACAGATCCCTGAGGCACTCCACTGCTGCCCAACTTCCATGCAGAATATGACCCGTCTACAACGATTCTTTGCTTTCTGTGGGCAAGCCAGTTCTGGATCCACAAAACAATGTCCCCTTGGATCCCAAGCCTCCGTACTTTCTCAATAAGCCTTGCATGGGGTACCTTATCAAATGTCTTGCTAAAATCCATATACACTACATCTACTGCTCTTCCTTCATCCCTCTGTTTAGTCAATCCTCACCAAATTCAATCAGGCTCGTAAGGCACGACCTGCCCTTTACAATGCCATGCTGACTATTCCTTATCATACTATACCTCTCCAAATGTTCATAAATCCTGATTCTCAGGGTCTTCTCCATCAACGTACCAACCACTGAGGTCAGACTCACTGGTCTATAATTGGTTCCTACTGCATTGGTACCAATGCGTTTCCAAGCGTCGACAGATTTCTGAATTTTGTAAATATTCTACACTTTTAGTCCTCTTCCCGAGTTGCATACCCATGAAGTTTTGTGCTGTATTTCACCTGCCACTTCATTGCCCACTGTCCTAACCCATCCAATTCTTCCTGTAGACTACCTTCCACTGTAATATTTGTTCTGATAGATTTCTTGGTATTGTCTCAAACTTGGCCACAGTGGCATCATTCCTTCCGTGCAGTTCGTTTATAATGTATATGAAAAATTTTTGCGGTCCCAACCCTTAACCTTGTGTAACTTCAGTAGTCAACAATCAGTAAACTGCGTATACCCTTCCTCTGAATTCTGCCTGTCCGCTCAACTTCTAATCATGCTACGCATGACCTTTATCACCATGGGGACGTGCTTAGCAGCCACATGTACCATAAGGTACTTCATGTGTGCCCCTTCTGGCAGGCCTTCAAAAATAGACGCAAATAACAGCCAACGAATCTCTTTTTTCCTACCTGACTCTTACTTCCTCAATTAATTCTAAATGATTTTCAGGCAAGCGGTCACTCTAAGAAAAGCATGCTGCGTTTTTTTCCATTACGTTCTCGAAGAGCTCCGACATTTGATCCTTATTAATGTATAGCTAGGTAGGATATTGTTAAAAGAAGCATGGACAGAAGTGGTGAAGGACCTGTCGATAATTTCCTCATTATTCCAGGCCTCTGGTGTAATCAGTAAAATGAAGACATTATTCCATTGCTTTAACTGCTGCTGCTACACACAGTTGCATGCTGAGCCCCCTATTTTATTCCCTGTGAGAAGATTCTGCTCCAACACTGTCTGCACGTTTAGACATCATAGAGATGAGCTATATCTCAAATAACTGTGAGTTGCACTATAGGAAGGTGAAAGATAGATTCGGAACATGAAGTCATGGCAGCAATCGCCCCTTCAACGTCACATATTTCATGAAGTGGGTTGGTACACATCCTCCTGTACGTAACAGCTGAAGTTGGGAGGTTTTGAGCTTCATTTTCCTATGCGTGAATCCCAGCAGTCCCGAGGTACAACTACACAGATACCAAAGCAAAGTAGCGCAGCGCGGGCTCTACCTTATCAGGAGCGTGCTAGAAAATTGATCTGTCCACGTCAACCATGGCCAATTTTCATTGATACTCCACAAAACACAGAACCGGATGCATTGTGGAGTGGTAACTGTTGTGCACGTGACAGCAACTATCTGCAGAGAGTCATTGCCAAGTCTCAGAGAAACCTGAAACCCGCCCCCGCATCCCTCCACCTTCCATGCATGTATATTCATAACTGTCTCTGTAAAGCAGCCTTCGCAACCATTCCCCCGCACGGCCTTGATATTCTCGATCCTTCCATCTTCCATCCGATATATAAACTTGAAGGCAGGTGACAATAGGCCTAAGGATAGCATATACTTTGCTATTATTATTAAATGGTTCCATGGTACAATAAGATGGATTCTTGACTTTACAATCTACCTCGATATTTTCTTGCATTTTATTTTTACTTAAATGTCACGTTCTCTGCAGCTGTTCCTCGTTATTCTACATTGGTTGCGCTTCATCTTGTTCCTCATCAAGGCGCTGTGTGTAATTCATGGATCTGTGTGAAAAGCGTTCAAGACAGGATTTTCGCTGTAAATCAGTACGTGTGACAACAATAAATTACCTTGAATACAGTTAGATCGGAAGTGCTAACCCATACAATTGCAGAACAGCTAACATATATTGATGTGAGGATTGTGCATCAGGAACTTCGCCAAACATTCGGCAAAAGCTAGCCATTTATTCGAGTAGCAACCGTGAAAAAAGTATATTAAATCAATAGAAATTGCACAATGAAACAGGACATTCATGTACCAGAACTTTTCCACCGAGACACCCTCTGTGGGAAGATCCAGACACGGCTAGGTTACAACACTACAGCGTAGTTAATCGCATGATAGAATTCCAAAGCTAAGTAAGTCTGTTTCGACAGTTTAATTATTTATCACATACCTATAATTATTCACTCACCAAACGAAACACACAAATCCGACACAAAAGAAAAACACTACATCCACTATATTTGCGCTACCGATACGCAGAGAAACCGTAACTCATGTGCACGTGTTCATAAGCAGATGCACCGCATGCAAAACGAACACACACACACATATCCACTGTTTTCCTGATTTGCAGCTTGCGCCACGCACACACCCCAAACAGAAACATAACCGTAACATACATTAGAGGCAGATAAACATGAAGAAGTATCGATCTGTACCTCACTGCGCGCGCGCGCACACACACACACACACACACAAACACACACACATACACACACACACACACACACACACACACACACACACACACACAAACACACACACATACACACACACACACACACACACACACACACACACACACACACACACACACACACACACACACACCCACACACAGGCAGACACACACACAGTCACTAAAATTGATGTACTCCCTCGATCTTCCTCTATTTCAGCTAACTTGGCCGTGATTGCTGTAATGCTCCGCAGAAGATGCGGTCTTTCCAGATGTATCACTGTCTACCTGCTGGCCATGGCGGTGACGGATCTTCTGGTTCTTATTACGGGCGTGATATTAAACCGGATTGTGCCCATGCTTTTACCCTTCAACATTTTGACCATCGTTCCGGGCTGCAATATGAATTTAGTGCTAGCATTCATCATAAGAGACTGCTCCGTTTGGGTGACTGTGATGTTCACGTTTGATCGATATGTTGCTATTTGCTGCCAGAAATTAAAGATGAAGTATTGCACGGAGCGAACAGCCATTGTGGTGATCGGAACGGTTAGTGTCATCAGCTGTTTCAAAAATGTAGTTAATGTTTTTATATATAAAGTTCCGACTAATAATGAGCCCACACCATGCGTGCATAAAGCAGAATATTATACCTCACTTGCCTGGATAGCATTTGACCTGATGGAGAGCATCTTAACCCCATGTTTGCCATTCTTTCTAATTTGCCTGTTCAATTTCCTAACCGTCAGACACATTTTGAGGGCCATTAGAATCCGCAGGAGACTGCAGAACGGCGGGAACGCTGAGAGTGACAATGACCCGGAGGTGAACAATCGCAGGAAGTCCATCGTCCTGCTGCTAAGTATCTCGGGCATCTTTATCCTCTTGTGGCTGATACCGCTGGTAACCTTCCTCTACATCCGCATTGCCAATGTAGCTTACTTTACAGGTTCCAACTTCGGTGAATCAATTCTTCCTCTGGAAGAAAGCGGTTTCGTGCTTCAGTTCCTATGTCCGTGCCAGAACCCATTTGTTTATGCCGGGACACAGAGTAAGATCAGAGACGAGATAAAGCTGGGGTTGAAATATCCTCTTACTCTCATTAATAAATTACGGCAATAAACAATAATTATTCTTTGTGAAATTGTTGTTTATTTTTTTAAAATCATATGCAGCGTCTGATTTACTATTCCATGTGCTCAGGTCTGCAATACACTAATGCTGTTCAAAAGTACCGGGCGAAACTCATTCATGCCGACAGACTTGCATTATTCAGTTGGTCCCATTTACCAACATTTGCCCCATTTCAGAAAAGTTGGAAGATTGACCATTGGGAAGATTCAGCTGGGCAAGGCTGGTCTGAAAATACAACGGCGCGAGGATGTTGGTAAGAAGGGAACGTGAATTATTAGAACCTGGGGTGTTTTTTACTCGTTATTGGATATATAACAATCTGCTCACTTGTCCCGCCTATGTTTCCTATCCACGTACCCACCTATGTTAAGCGTTGTAATTGTTCCCACCTCTGCCACTTCATCTGGCAGATGATTCCATACACTCACCAGTCGTTGCCCTTAATACTGATCGATGCTGAAGCAGCACTACCTGCTGCCCCGCTGTTCTACATACTTGTTACATTAGGTAAAGTAGCAGTAGGGAGAGGCGTTGGCCTAGTGGAATTTGAGAGCTCTGGCCACAAGGAAGTTAATTTGAGGCACGGGGGTAGTTATTACTGTTTCAAAAAGATTGACAAATTCTGAAGCGGAAAGAACATCGATGCAAGATCGATCTGATTACACAGTGGCATGAGGGCACTGGCAAGAAGGAAACGTGAATTATTAGAAAGTAGAACCGTTTTATGGGTACCCGGAAAAGTACAAAAACCATATTGTTGGTTCACCTACTCAATACCAATAAAATATACAATACTCTACAAAAGTGATAGGCGCGTTTACGCTGAATGCAACTAACATTGCATTGACGGTCAAAAGTTTTGTTTTATACAAAATGAACTTCTTTCATAATTGGTGTATTCACTAAATTATCAGAATGCTGTGAAGCTAATTGAAATTTATCAAAACTCTTTGTGAACACAGCAACCTTGACCATGATAATTTCGGCACTGAACATGACCATTCTCTGTGGATTTACTTGTGGTGTACGGTATTGAGTAAAGGGGAAAGATAGGTGCAACGAATGATAGTATTTCCGTATTAGATGGAAAACAGTAAAAGGTGAATCATTGTTGAAAGTTTACGTTTGGAACTGGACATTAGTGCTTTCAGACTGAAGTATGAGCCAAACATGACCTGCCTTTGCACAGCAATATAGTCTGAAGTCGAAGCAGATTACGATTTAAACAATTATTTATTCGAATCATTGGGTAATCAATTAATAAGAGTTTGACATGACCTACAGCTGCAAACTGCAATTAGTTAGGGCAAAGGGACCCTCTCTCGGGCTCACCTACAGGCCGTTTTTCGATATCTCAAGGGCACGTTTAAAAATGGAATATCGACGCAATGGATCAACTGTCGGAGATCTTGTTCTTGGCAAATCGTTCTCCCTCTCTCTCCGTTGGTGGAGGAGAGTTTGCTGCTGATTCTCGAGTTGGAGAACTTCAAATAAAAGCTATGCGGCAGGCATTAACAACATAATAAGTGAGTTCATTTGTTTTTGTCTCCCTTCCTGCTCAGTGACTCCTCTCTGCTCCATGATTCAGGAGATGCGGGGCCTATGGGATGTGGAATATTTGGGTGAAGGATTTGATTTTGTTATAGTGTTTATCATGATCTCTGCTGGGGTTTAGCTACTGTTTGCTGGTGAATGGTAGGTGGTGATAAATTTTGCTGAAATTATTGTGATAAAGGGAAGGGTGCGTTGATGCTTTACTGCTGCTTGTGCGTGGGAGATGCCCGGGAGAAGCGGCTTTAGGGTTCTAACATATTTACTGTCACTCATTCATTGCGGTACGATTGTTTTTTCATGAATGTCTGCAAGGAGCTAGAATATCAAGTTGTATATTGTATACATCTCTGATATTCAATCGAACTGTTGATTGACTATTGACATGATTAAATATGTGTATAAACAGGTACAATTAAAACTTACTAAGACTTGCAGATCCAGATCTTCTTAATCTATGAAGGGAGAACTGTTGGTATTGACCTTCGTGAACGATAAAACCAGTTGTAACTACATGAGTTAATAGTGGGCAGCGGAACAACCAGTTTACCTTCAAACAGAGTGCTGTGTGCATCATTTTCTTTCGTGGTCTGGAGAAATCAAATCAACAATAAGCACTGGAGTCTCTTTCATAGTAAGTTACCTTGTCATACTTTTACTTAGTTCAATATATTCTGGCAGGACAGTGTGCCACATAATTCTCGGCAAATTATTGGAGGCTCTCTATTCTAAAAGTTAGTGAATAAAAGTCGAATGTCGTCATTCACTCTTCATATGTCAGTCCTGGAATTAGCATGGTTAAACTTTGTTGCACACCGTGCAGAGCATGCATGTCTTTCTTTTAATAAGAAATCCAAAACTTCACATTGTGGTTAACTGCAACAAGACACCCTTGCTTTAGTGCTCAGATCTATGTGTTTGAGGGCAAAAATACCCTCAAGTACCTGTCGAATCCCCAAGTCACTGGTTTACCCTAAAATTACTATCTATGCAGCTTTCAAAGTCTCCGAATATTCAGACAATCATCTGCCTCGGAGATTTTGCCACAAAGTTGACAATACCAAATTTATCAACACTAACACAACAGATCCACCTGTGCAAATCGCACTGATTTCGTTACACAGTCCTCACAGGTCAGACTCCCACCCAGTTTTGTGACAGAGCATACATGGAGATATTGCAATTATTCTTTCAAATAAATCTCTGCTGTATATTGAGAGTAGATTGGTCCAAGCAACGTATCCTGTGGTATCCCACTTGTCACTGTTTATGTTTTGCTTCGCCCACTCTGAATCCTAGACAGCCTGCCTTAAAACCATACCCTTCGGTTATAGATACGACTGCTCAGGGGAGAGCCATAGATCTGTCCAGCGTGGAAACAGGCCTTTCGGTATAATTCATCTATGCAGAACAAATTGAACGAGCCCTGTTCATCCATATGTTTCTACCCTTTACTGTACATCCAACTGCACAATTGACTTTTATAAGTTAATACCGCACTTGCTTCCATCATTTTCTCTCGCAGTTTGTTCCACGTGGATCACACTGCGTGTAGAATCTTCCGCCCGGTTGTCTTTTAAATACCTCTCGCCCCCACCTACCCCCCCCCCCTTAAAATGTGGCAGCCTAGTTTTGGACTTATCTGCACTGGACCAAAGGCTGTTACAGTTCTCCTTATCTATGCCCTTTATACCTCCTGTGTAAATATCAGAAAATTCACTGCATAGCTTCCTATACAGGACAAAGCGTCCTGGTCTATCCAGTTTCTGCTTATCAATCAAACAGGAACGTGATATTGACCTGAAGCTTTAACTATCATTTTGCCTTCACTCCAGCTCCTGACTAATTGAGTTCCTACAATTACTCAATGCTGCAACTTTTCTTTTTATACTAATCTTCGTTCTACGAAAAAAGTATCATCAGTAGTATAGCTCCACTGGAAGTGCTGCCAATTGTATGTTCACGGGTTTGTCGATTAGATTTATTATTCTGTACGGAGATCTCTGGAAGAATATTGAGTGAAAGGGCTTTTTCTCAAATAAGACTGATTGCTGTTATATTTACTCAGTGAAACCTGCGCATGGGGCCATATAGAAGGTCTCCCACACTCTTTTATATCTGTGGATTCATGCAAATGTTCATTTGGAAATCAACCCGACATCGACGGAGGCTTGCATGAAATGAGAATATGTGCTCGAATATTCATGTTATTGTTTCTTTCCCTCCGCTGGCCGATTTATGATCTTTCTATGAATCTATCAACAGTACATCAAAATTGCAACTTACAGCAGTTTGTTATACGGCACTGCACCAGCTTTACACCAGTTCGTCTTTCTCTTGGTGACCTTCACTCTTCACCAGACAATCCCAACTTTAATTATCAATTCCCCAAGTGTTCAGTAAGTTAAAAATTGAGCTCTTCAGTTACTTCGTTTGGTTTCTCTGATTCAGTGCAATTATAGCTCTTGTTCGTCTGATGCATGGACTTTAATCTTCTGATGTTCAGTTTTCCAAAAAGTAATATTTAATACTAATTTTGCTTTTACCATTTTTCTTCTAATATTGAACTACAACTACTATGCTCCATCATTTCTTTAACTCATGGACATTCTGGAAACTAAGTACAATTTGTTAGTTTTATAATGTCATAAATATCCTGCTCATGCTTACTGTGATAAGTGAGCCCAGATAAACTTTCCACAGTTGCATCTACCTTTTAAGATTTCCTTTACTCATTGTAGATTGCAAACAGGAGTACACATTATACAAACTGATTCTTTAATTACTGACATTATCTACCTTCAGATTCTTTTTGTAAATAATGTTATTAGCTCAAATACATAATGATGCCTTCATTAGATTCGCCCGATGACCACTAATGAATATGAATATAATAGGATGTGAATGCTTGGAAGCTCACAAATTTCAATAGCAATGCATGCTTCACCAAAAATCTTGGCATTCATCATTTACTACAACTTCATTGCGGTTATCGGCATTTCTGGTAACGCATCGATTTTTTTTTACCAATTAGCAAAATATGCAAAGTTGTATAACCATTGTGTTTACTGCTATGGTTGCTTTCTGAGTGTTGAAGATTTTTGTCCCGTAGTTTCCCCCCATTCTTATTTTATGTTTTTGTTTCATTGGTGTTGCTAATTTAATTGAATGCCTTTTCCCATTAAATTGTATTTCTTGTATCACAAATAGTGCTTTAGTCGTTTTAATCCGTATTATGCCTACTATTCTCATTCTGTTGGAAAGCACCCTAGTAAAATAAGTGCAATTGCTATCAGTTTGAAATAGCATGCTTAATTGGTATTGGTATTCTTTTACTAAGTTCAACTGTACAAAGATACAGTCAGAAGCCTATCATACATACTGTTCAAACATGCATATCCAAGTCATTACTCTGTGTTTTTAATGAAGCATAACGTGAAACAATAGCAATGCTGTGTAAAGGGTAGAAGTTACTGAGAAAGTGCGGTACATGAAAGTAATAATGTACGTTCAGAACGAGGTAGATTGCAAAGTCAAGAACCCCTATTAGAGGACGAAATTCCAACTAAAAATCAGAGGAGTGGGATTTATCAGACTGAGTTGGAGTTACTTCCTGTTGAACTATATGTGCCAGATTTCAAAAACAAGTGGGTTCCGTTAGAACTTGTATGTGAAATCACTATTGCCTGTGGGTCAAAATTAACTTAGCAAGGGCCAATAAAAAGTAAAGAGGTTTAAGCGGCGACTGAGGTAAAAGAAAGTGTAGGACTGTCTGTAATAATTTGAGAGATTTGACCTGCAGTTTGCTTGCCAGAAGGTAATGCCTGATGTATCAGTGGTGTGGAGTAACTGGAATTACAGAGAAGTGAGAGAAGAGCTGGCTAACGAGGATTGGGAAGGGACACTCGTAGAATGGATGTGAAGAAGATACTTCCTTTCGTGACTGAGGCTATAAACAGAACGCACTGTGTTGCATCGAAGAAAAAAGTTCGATGGGACATGACAAATTTCTTGACTCTCCTGAGGAGGAGGAAAGGTTCTTGAGCTTTCTTGGATGTGTCATTAGCGTGGTAGTACCAGTCGGGTTATTGGTGTTCTCCATTCCAATGAATTTGAAGTTCTCAACCCTCTCAACCCCAGCACCATTGCTAGAGACGCGAGCATTTGACATCAAAACGACCACGAAAGCTTTTAAAACAAGGTGTGGTGTATATAGTGCTACGTATTCAGGCAACAATAAATATATGAGTTAGGCAAGGGTTTTTATAACAAACAACACGTTTATTAAACACTGAAAACATACCCCTCAAAAGTAAACAAACACTAACGTAACCGGAAATCAGCTGCTGTGCGGCAGCTTAAACAGTTCTTAAAGCGATGCAGGTCAAACAGTTCTTAAAGCGATGTTGCAAAAACAGTTCTTTAAAGTAGTATTGCCAAAAGTTCAAAAATGCTCACAATCCATTTAAGGGAGAGACTTTTTAAGACGATTTAAATTCTCTTTCACGTCGCTTTGCTTCAGTCCCCGACGTCGAACTTTTCCCACGAAGAATTTACGAAATGAAACGGCTTAAAGGCTCTGTCCTTTCCTTTATCACACAGTCCTCAATCTTCTGCTATCCCGCAGAGATTAACACGAGAACAGTCAACGAAGTCCTTCGAAATAAGGATTAAATAAATTCAAACCCGTTTAAGCGTGGGAAATCGATTCTTCTCGAGCTTTAACTCCCGAACTCCGATCTTCACTCTCCACTGATTTCTCAACTAGCAGTATTGCAAAGAAACTGCTGGCATTTACCTTTTAAACTTTCGGCATTAGATAAAAACTTCATCCTTCAACTAAACTGCCTCATCACATTAAATCACGCAGCGGCATGAAGTCAACTTGGCAAATCCAGCCACGAACTGCCCCTCCTCACAGGGCGGGGTCTTCCTTTTATAACCTGTAAAAAAAACCTGTCACATGATATCTACTAGTGGGAAAATGACATCACTCCACCATCACAAGAACATGACCTCATGTCCAGTATAGCTTCAACCCCAGTCACGTGTCAAGAGTACCACTGTCATGTGTCACGAGTACGTAACACATCCCTCCAAAAAAAACATTTTTGGTCTGACAGGAACAAAAATTTTTAACAATTTCTTACATGCAAAACAAATGTATAAATTTTATAACATACATAATATACAATACCATTATATCACAGCTTATAACACACAATACAGTAGGAGTGTAACAATTGAAAAAAAAACACTCCATAAAAATTGCATTGTACATTCAACATCGAGATAGACAATCAGCAACCACATTAACTTTACTTTTAATATGAGTTATCACAATATTGTACTATTGTTTCATCAAACTCCAATTTAATGATCTTCTGTTTTTGTTTTTCATCTTACTCAGAAAAATTAACGGATTAATATCAGTGTAAACAACAAATGGTTTTTGAGATCTACCAACATAATACCTCAAAATATTCCAAAGCTAAAACAAGAGATAACTATTCTTTCTCTATTGTCGAATAGATTTTTGATGCGTATTAAATTTCTAAGAAAAGTAAGCTACTGGATTATCTACCTCATCACTCTCATTCCTTTGCATTAATACTGCTCCTGCAGCCTCATCACTAGCATCCACAGCCAATGAAAAAGGTTTTTCAAAGTCAGGTGCCTTAAGCACAGGTTGTTGACATATTATTATTTTCAATTTTTCAAATGCTTCTTGACAAGGCACTGTCCACACAAACTTCACATTCTGCTGCAGAAGATTAGTTACTGGAAAGGCAACATTAGCAATATTAATACAAAATTTTCGATAATATCCTACCATTCCCAAAAATCTTCTGAGAGTATTTTCCCCGTGGGAGTGGGAACCTCTAAATTTGCCTGAACTTTTGCCTGAACAGGAGCTACCTTACCTTGACCCACAACATAACCAAGGTAAGTCACGTTGGCATGTCCAAATCCAGTCTTAGCTAAATTAATAGTTAAGTTAGCTTTCCATCTGGTTTTGGCACCATTACACATGGCGAACTCCAATTCGAGTTAGAATGGCTAATAATATAATTCTCTAACATATATTCAATTTCTTTCTCAGCAAGTTCACATTTTTCTATGTTCATCCTATATGGATGTTGTTTAATAGGTTTGGCATCTCCAACATCTACATCATGTGAAGCTATAGTAGTCCTTCTCGGAACATCTGGAAACAACTCCCTATATTTAAAAACTAATTCCTTCATCTGTTGTTTCTGTTCTAGCTGTAAATGTGCTAATTTCCCATCAATATTTTCCAGAATGGTTGAATTAGGTAACCTAACAGAAACAATGTTGGATTTAGAATGAAAGTCAGATAAGTCATCTATCATGTTCATAGTTAAATCAAACTCATTCTCACTAACCACAACAGACACAGTATCAGATTGCTTCTCATAATATGGTTTTATCATATTTATATGACAACGTTGTGTTGACCTTCTACGATCTGAAGTTTTTATCACTTAATCCACATCATAGACTTTAGACACAATTTCATAAGGACCATGAAATCTAGCTTGTAAAGGATTTGTCTGCACTGGGAAAAAAACCAACACCTTATCTCCAGGGTTAAACATCCTCATCTCAGCTTCTTTATTATAGCAAGTCTTCATTTCCTCCTGAGCCAACTTTAAATTTTCCTTGGCTAAGCTACAAGCTTTATGTAACCTGTCCTTTAATTTCAAAACATAGTCCAACAAATTAGTGTGTACTTCCTTCCTAATCACTGTTCTATCAATAAAACTAAAGGTCCTCCAACTCTATGCCCAAACACAACTTCAAATGGACTAAAGCCTAAAGATTCCTGTACCGATTCCCTTACTGCAAATAAAAGTAAGTTTATACCCTCATCCCAGTCACTTCCATTTTCCACACAATATGTCCTAATCCTATTCTTGAAGGTAGAATGAAACCTCTCAAGGCACCTTGCGATTCCGGATGGTATGCAGTCGAAGTGATTTGCTTAGCTCCCAATTCATAAACTGTCTGTTGAAACAATCCAGACATAAAATTACTGCTTTGATCAGTTCGTATTTCCTTACGTAATCCAAAGTAAGTAAAGAATTTTATAGGAGACTTTGTCACAGTTTTAGCTTTTATATTCCTAAGTGGTACTGCCTCTGGAAACCTAGACGAGTACACATGATAGTCAACAAATACTGACAACCAGTTTTTGGCTTTGGTAATGGACCAACACAATCTACAATAACTTTAGAAAACGGTTAACCAAATGCTGGAATAGGTTGTAATGGAACTACTGGTGTAAGTTGATTTGGTTTACCCACGATTTGTTAAGTATGGCACGCTTTACAAAACATCGCCACATCTTTTCTTAGACCAGGCCAGTAAAAATGTTTTAGTATCTTGTCCACAGTTTTCCTTACCCCTTGATGTCCACCTAAAGGCACACTATGAGCTAAAGTCAAAATCTCATTTCGATAAACTTTAGGGACAACTAGCTGGTAAGCAACATTCCAATCCTCACGTGCAGGAATTGCAGGCGATCTCCACTTCCTCATCAACACTCCTTTTTCCAAGTAATATCCTATTGGCACCTTCTCAATTACACTACCTAGTAAAGCTTGCTCTCTTAATTTTATAATCTCAGGGTTTCTATTCTGCTCTGCTATCATCTTCCTCCGAGACAGAGATAAATCTTCATAGTCAGACTTACTCCAAGAATCGTGTTCAAACAATGAAGATAAGAAAGTCTCTGACACATCCTCAAAACTCGAATCCTGAATTGAACAGTCCTGAGTAACAACCTCATTCTGCGCATCAATCTTTTTAGCCATAGCTCTAGTCACAACACAGGAAGAATCGGTGTTAGAATTCAACTCTGGTTCCTCTGACTCCATTGACAAATGTACTTCAGGAAAAACTTGCCCACCTGCCAAGTCATTACATAACAATAAAGAAATACCCTTCAAAGTTTAGCTACGCTGTAATCCTACTTTAAGAAATCCTGCAACTAACCCTGACGTTACATTTACTTTATGTAAATGTACAGGCATAAAATCACTCCCAACAACTCTTATGTAATTTACCTCACCAGTATCAGACTCTTCATTAAACATCAACACGCTGACTAACATCTGTAATTGAGAAGCTCCAGTATCCCTAAGGATATTTATTGGCACCAGAGTAGATCCTTCTTTCAAGTATACAAACCCTTCAGTTATAAAATGATCATATCCCTTTTTAACTTGGTCAGACTCTAACAAAGCCTCATGTGTGTTTATCATACCCTGTAATTTTACAGGTGCTTCAGTATGTTGCACACAAGCATCTGGAACATCTTCCTTCTTTTTTCTTTTTCAAGCTGAAACAGTTAGCTATTACATGGACAGGCTTCTTACCATAGTTACAAATACGATAAAACTGTATTTCCTTCACAGGTTTTCCTTCCTCCTTATCTTTCTCATTAACTTCTGATTTAAGTTCTGATTTACCTTGAGTCTCCATGTTATTTTTCCTCTTAATATTTCTGCCCTGAGGAATTTTTTTCTTATGGATTAAAACATACCTATCAGCTAATCTAGCACAGTCCTGCAATTTATCAGTATCCCTCTCATTGAAGTAGGTCCGTACTTCAACAGGAATGCTTCTTTTAAATTCCTCCATTAAAATCAGCTCTCTCAATGTATCATAGTCCCAATTTACATTTTTAGAAGACACCCATCTCTCAAAACACACAGCTTTATCATAGGCAAATTCCACATAAGTTTTTTCCACAGACTTTTTCAAACTTCTGTATCTTTCCCGATAAGCTTCTGGGACTAATTCGTATGCTTTTAGGATATGTATCTTCACAATATCATAATCAAGTGCTCGCGCAGCTGTTAAAGCTGTATAAACTTGTGCTTTACGTTTAATTACACTCTGTAACAACACTGACCATTTATCTTTCGGCCACTCTGACATCCAAGCAATAGTTTCAAAATGTTGAAAATACATTTCCACTTCTGTTTCACTAAATGGAGGGACCAATTTAATTTCTTGACTAGCAGCAAACGCTTTTCTAGAACCAGAAGACTGTTTCCCAGACCATAATTCCTCCATTGCATATTCAAAGTCTCTCTGTTTTTGTTCAGACTCTAATTTACAACGCTCCAATGTGATTTGTTCGATTTGCAACTGCATCTCCAGATTACTTATTGGAAACGACTATGAAATCGATTCATCAAAAACACCAGAATCCGCATATGTGACGCGATTTTTCTCTGTATTACAGCCTTTGATGTAGTCGTCAAAATACATTTAAGTTGCAATCTACGAGTTATCTCAGATGCCTCAGTTTTTTTCGCCTTCACTAACAACTCCGCATCAGATACCAGAAACTCATCAATATTCATAGTTGCCGAATACCACTCACAAGCCAATTAAACAAAAGAATCGTGTATTCCCCGTTTCCAAAACACCGATTCAAAAGTTAGCAAGCATTTAAACTCAAACGATCCAATTTGGACACAGCCCCCATATTTATGTTATGTATTCAGGCAACAATAAATATATGAGTTAGGCAAGGGTTTTTATAACAAACAACACGTTTATTAAACACTGAAAGCAAGCCCCCGAAATGTAAACAAACAGTAACGTAACTGGAGATCAGCTGCTGTGCGGCAGCTTAAACAGTTCTTAAAGCGATGCAGCTCAAAAAGTTCTTAAATCGAGGTTGCAAAAACAGTTCTTTAAATTAGTATTCCCAAAAGTTCAAAAATGCTCACAGTCCCTTTAAGGGAGAGACCGCTTAAGACGATTTAAATTCTCTTTCACGTCGCTTTGCTTCAGTCCCCCACGTCGAAATTTTCCCACGAAGAATTTACGAAACGAAACGGCTTAAAGGCACGGACCTTTCCTTTATCACACAGTCCTCAATCTTCTGCGATCCCGCAGAGATTAACACGAGAACAGTCAACTAAATCCTTCCAAATAAAGATTAAATAAGGTCAAACCTGTTTCACCGTGGAAAATCGATTCTCCTCGATCTTTAACTCCCGAACTCCGATCTTCACTCTCCACTGATTTCTCAACTAGCACTATTGTAAAGAAACTGTTGGCAGTGACCTTTTAAACTTTAGGCATTAGATAAAAACTTCATCCTTCAACTAAGCTGCGTCATCACATTAAATCATGCAGCGGCATGAAGTCAACTTCGCAAATCCAGCCACAACTGCCCCTCCTCACAGGGTGGGGTCTTCCTTTTATAACCTGTAAAAAAAAACCTGTCACATGATCTCTACTGGCGGGAAAATGACATCACTCCACCATCACAAGACCATTACCTCAAGTCCAGTAGAGCTTCAACCCCAATCACGTGACAAGGGTACCACTGTCATGTGTTACGAGTACGTAACAATAGAAAAATGAAGGAAAGTTATGGATAGATTGAAATACTGTATCCTTTCTCCTATGATCCATTCTCCTCTCCTATCAGATTCATTCTTTTTCAGCCCGCTAAATTTATCACGTATCAACTCCCCCGATTCTTATTCATCATCTGTAACTCGGAATACCAGATAATCAACAGCTCATCATCGCCTATGAGAAGCACATTCAAGAGACTGTTACCCGTGGATTGGAACTGCCTTGAACCTGTGGGCACTTGTACTAGATCATTTTGCACCTTCTCCGATAGAACATTATACCTTATTTAAGTTGGATGTTTTACCAAGGCAGATCCAAATGTTGGCAGGCATTTAATTTTTATCCCATTGATAAAATTGTTTACGCCTTTATTCCTCCACTAGAGTTGCAAACTATATATTTTCTAATGTTGTATTTCATCTGGCCCTCAGTTACACATTGTCCCAACCTATCAAACCTTTCTGCAGATACCCTGCCAGTGTGACAGTAGTTTGTCATCTACTTTCATAATGTTCCCATACTTGGCGGCAATTCCAGCATTTTTTTTAATATAGGTTATTGATGTACGAAGAGAAAATTTGCAGTCCCATCATTGACCCCTCCGGAACTTCACAGGCCACCTATCATTCTGTAAAAAAATGACTCACTATCCACAATCTCTGAATGGTGTCAGGGCGCAGATCTCTAACTTTGCTGGTACGTTTTTTCTGTCAGCCCGACGTCATCTTCGGCAGCCTCATGCGCTACAAGGTGCCTTATGTGTGGCACCATGCCTCAGGCCGTCTGAAATTATAAGGAAATAACTACCATCAGTTTTTCTTTGCTTTCCCTGACAGGTATTGCTTCAAATAATTCTAAATGATTTTCAGGCACGCTGTCACCTCAGTGAACCAATTCAGAAATTATTTACAGCATTTTACATTATGCTCAGTTCTCCTACATGGAGTACTGTGCTCAGATCTGTTCGCCTCACTATATGGAGGATGTGGAAACCATTGAAATGGTGCAAAGGAAATATAAAACGATGTTGCCTGGATTGGGGAGTATGCCTTATGAGAACAGGTTGAGTGAACTCGGCCTTTTTTCTTCGGAGCGACCGAGGATAAGAGGTGACCCGATAGAGGTGTTTACGATGATAACAGGCATTGAAAAGCCAAGGGAGAATTGTTATTGGGCAATGAAGAAGTGTCCGAGGCTTTGATTGACAATTTTCTGTCGGTATTCATGGTGGAGGATATGTCTAAAAGAGATGTTAACGGTGCGATGGCAGCTGAAACAATTGATATCTCTAAAGAGGGACTGCTGAGCTCACTTGTGGGCTTGACAATAGCTGAGTCTCCTGGCCCTGATGGAATGCATCCCAGGGTACCGAAACAGATAGGAGAGGATATGGTGGAGGCTCTCGTGATAATTTACCAAAATTCCTTGAAATCCGGGCAGTTTCCAGCGGAGTGGAACGCAGTGTATGTCATTCCACTGTTCAAAAATTTTACAGGCAAAATTTCAGGTAACTTCAAGCCTGTTAGTTAAATATCTGTAGTTTAGAAAATACTTGAATCTATCATTAAAAAAAGAAATACCAAGGTATCTGGAAAGAAATAGTACATCAGGCAGTCGGAGCATTGATTCAACAAAGGTAGGCCCTATTTGTCAAACTTACTGGAGTTCTTTGAGGAAATACTGGCGCAATGGATAAAGGGGTATTCATGGACGTTAGTTACATGGATTTCCAGATGGCTTTCGATAAGGTGCCGCGTAAAAAAACATCTACAATACAAGGATCCACGGTTAGGTCAACAATTATATTATTAAACGGCGGAGCTGGCTCAATAGGGCAGAGAGCATACTCCTGCTTTCCTATTTCTTATGTTCTATTTCCGACATGAGATGTCCACATTTCGGAGTGAAATGGGCATTCGCGGAAATTGCCGATTGGTATGCAGTTAAATTGGGCATCTGAAGTTAATAGTTTGGAAGATTACAATGTTTTGGTAGAAATCCTAAAAGTTGCTTTTACGAGCGAGGCCGCTTCTTTTTTTTACAGATCTTAAAATATGTTTCTCAGGACTGTTGACATATTGTTTTTAGGATTGATTTTCTGGGACAAAATAGTTTTGATGCATTCATGGTGTGTGTCATGTAAACTAAAAGTGAAAGTGTACATTTATCTAACTGCTGATGGATGTTCAAATTAAAGTGTCTTGTAAAGTGAGCCTTGGCATTGCAGGGTAGGGATGTAATTGTAAAAAATATTAAAGTTTCTACCTTAGTTGCAGATAATCTTCATCGTAATGCAGTATCATGTGGGCGTCTGAATCTGTAGCAAATGATCCCGAGGGAATATATCTGTCAAAATACTCAAGGGGAATGTGAAAGGAGATCAGAAAGCAATACCCAAAAATAACGCGACGAACAAAGTAAGAAGGATTTTTTTATATATTTATAGGTTGTTCCTCATCAAAGTTCAAGCTCAAATCAGTACAGGATGGTGAGAAGAGAACTGAGTGCAAGATATATGTAGAGAATGAACATAGTCAGCAAAGTACAGTTCCTATGCAGTGAATTTTTAGAGGTAACATTATCCAGTTTCACAAAGGAAATAATCATGAGATAGTCTTCATGTTCAATTATTGATCAGGCTTCAGATAATGCTGGGCATGTTAGAATTACAGTTCAGTGAGATTACACCAATGAATATTGAGTGCGGCATTGGTTCACACAAGAGCTATCGGGATTGAAGCGGTTACACAACACAATTCCATAAAGTTGCATCAAACATTATAGACTGTCCACCGGAGGACGATATATACTGGGCGAGTAGAACGTGGAAAGCACTAAAAGGCAAACGATTTTGTCAGGGCTCAGCCCACTTCAGGGTTTTCAAAACTAACGGAAATAATTGAAACTATAGAGGAGCCTAATTGCCTGAGGCCAATCGTCATCCAAAGAATGTTGGATTAATTTTGTAAGATACAAATGAATTGTCACTTTGGTACAATGGTACCAGCACATGGAGATAACTTTTAATCAAATTAGAATAATGGCTTCCTGAATGGTGATCGCTTTCAACGAGTCTGTTACCTAGGAGAGAAGTAGCAGAAGTGAGCTTAAACTAGTCACGAATAGAGGGAAAAGAGGACTTAGTGGGAGCAGAGTAAGCATCAGCGGCAGCAGCGGTCAATAACTTAGATGTAGTAGAATTAGTAAAACACATACACTCCCTTCAGCAAAAATGCGGGACATTACTGCAGACAGTAATCGGAATCCGATACAGATGAACCAAATTGACCGGGGTGCATCCCACGTAACTCTACATACACTTAGTTTTCTGAAGGCCCTTGAAGATACAACGAATCTTATTATTTTCTGAACCTACCTTACTTCTAAGGAAACACATAAGACAGATTAATGCTACATTAACTATTTGGTTGTTTGCCATAATAGGTACAAACTCATTAAAAATTGACGCACATTAAGTGCCAAATTGGATCTTAGAAGGACAGTTAAAAATAGCTTGGAGAATTGGTATTCTTATATCACTTTAGAAGACTTACTCTTACCAGTGGAGTATGGATACCCGTCACGAAGGTAAAGAAAGGTTTTCTGTTGGCGCAGTGCTACTCATTTCGCAACAAAGAATCTTGGCATAGTGGAGGATCTGAATGATCTTGGTGTCCGAGTCCATAGGACACTCAGAGCTTCTGCACAGGTTAACAATGTTGTTAAGAAGGCGTATGGGGTCATTAGGGTCTATGCACTAGGGAAATTCTAGGCATTCTGTAGAGTAGGTTACGAGGACCGCCCAACATTGTTGGCCGAAGGGCCTATATCTTGTTTTAAATTCCTATATTGCCTATTCTATGCTCAGCACATGGCAGAAACGGACGTAGTCTATCAATATATTTCTTAAATGTAAAAATGTATCTCTAATGTCATCATCAGCATCAGTACGTATCTCTTTATTTAGCTAATGTATCTAATATAGCTAATGTACCTAATGTATCTCTAATGTCATCATCAGCATCAGTACATATCTCCTTATTTAGCTCAATTATGGATCACTTCTGGCACTAAATCCAGAGGTTCCGTTTTTCAGTTTTAACACTAATAATGGAAACAGCATTAAAGAATTTGCACAATTATTCATCAAGACATTTATTGTCATCACTTGCTTTCAGCTGTGTGTTTCAATTCATTAATTAAATAAATAAACAATGATACCTTCATTATGCTCTCTCTGGTGACTGATATTGTGTATAAATATAACAGAAAATGTATGCAGTGCATTTGACACTTACAGAATTCAGTAGCAATGCATACGCCTCCAAAGATCTTAACGTTAGTTATTTATTATTCTATCATTGCAGTCATCGGCATTATTGATAAAGTATTGGTATTTATTATCCATATGTCAAAAGTTAATAGTGAATAGTCGTGACTCTGATGTATTTACTGGTATTGTTGTTTTCTCTCTATTATAGATTTCTACCCATTTGACATTCTCCCACTCTCGTTACTACATTTTAACTGTTGTCGCCCTTTGACTGCAGCATTTCAATTGCACATTTATCACTTTAAATTCTATGTCCTTATAGTGTATTTTATCACAGTTAGTTGTAGAGTTGTTTTTCTCTAAAGCTTCTCAGCTTCAATTGTTTTGGTAATTATTATATCATCTATACTTAGTTGAAGGTAAACCCCCTAGAGAAATTGGAACAACTTCAATTATTATTTTATTATTTATGAGGAGTGTCAGTCAAGATTTAGTACCAAATCCACGTTAGGACTTTAAAATATCATGTAGAGTATCCAGATTGTCAGTAAGTACACAATCGTAACTTGATCCGTTAATTTTGATTGTACCATTATAATTATATCACTGTAAATGGGATTTAACTGCATTGGCAAGAGTGCAGAAAGAATTCAAAAGGTTCTGTGCTAGTGAATTTCAGATATGAGGAAAGGAAAACTGGATAAATGAGCTTAGATTGCATGAGCAGAAAGGGCGCAGGACATTGCAACGGGGTATAAATTGGATGGAAATTGGGAAAATATTCCCCATGTAGCAGAATCATGTTATTAAGGGTGGTTTATGTTTAGTGCGAAGGAGGATAACTTTAGAATGGATCTGAAGAAGATCACTTTTAGTTTGAGGTTGGTTAGAAACCTGAACAGCTTTCCTGAAACAGTAGTGCTGGAAGGCACACCCACAGCATTTAACGCATATCGAGTTAAGTATTTGACTTGAAATGACAGAACTTGAAATGACAGAACATACTGATGATTGGTAATAGGAATCCTGCTTATCGGCCTGAATATGCTGGAATGAAGTATTGATTTCTAACGTGTACAAGTTGGAGTGATAGAGGACGTGTGTTTTTTTCACTGAATTTCCCGATTTGGATGAAATTGTACAATTGGCTTATTTTTTTCAGAAGTTCCAAGACACGTGCCTGTAATGTCTGTTAAAAATGTACCCAACAACTTTGCCTTCACACTCCTCTGGGAGAAGGGGCTCCAAAGATTCACCACCCTCTGGCTGAACGCATTCCTCCTCGTCTGTTTTAAATGTACTCCACTTTATTTGTTGGCTTTACTTCGGACACTGGGATTAACTATCGTCAACATGTCCACTTAGTCCATACTTTTCACTATCTGATAGGTTTCAATGTGACTACGCCAACTCATTTTTAGCTCCTTGCGAAGGCGTAGATACATTAAACATTCTTCACAGGTTAAACTTTTCATCCCTGGACTAAAGGATCCTCTGCATCATATGCCGTGCCAGCTCATTATATATTTAATGCAAGGTCAAATTTGCTTACGATATGCAGAATATGATCTCTCCAAAACGTTATAAAACTTCAGTAGAATAGCTTTACTTTTATGTCCCAGTTCTTTCAAAATGAATGCTAACATTGCATTTACATTATTTTCTGCCACTCAACCTAACATATTATCTTAAGAGAATCTTGCACTAAAAATCCCAACTCTTTTTGCAAAACAGAGTTCAATCTTCTTTTATGCTATTTAGGAAATATTCTACACCGTTAGTCTTCCTACCGAATTGCACGACACATTTCACTGTATTGTACTCCATCTGCCTATTCTTTCTCCACTCACTTAGCTCCTAACTCTCTGCAGACTCCCTGTAACTGGAATCGAAGCTGGTTCTCCAGCATTCTTGGTATCATTTTCAAACACGGTCGCCAAATGAACATCCAGTTCTGACTCATTACGTGCAGCCAATCTGAAAGGCACACCACACTGACTTTTCCTATTCAGCCAATTCAGTATCCGTGCAAGTACTACCTCTAACACAATGGTCTCAAACCGGGTTTCTTTCAGCCGGTAATGCACTTTGTTAAAGGTCTTTTGAGAATCCAAGCAAGCACCGTCTACCGAATCTCCTTTGCCTAACCTGATTGTTACGACCTTAAGGATTTCTAAATGATGTTTAAGAAAACTATATTGACAAAGTATAGTTAACGAAACTATACTGTCTGTTGTATGTCATTATGTAGTTCCAAGTATTCTAAAATTCCATCCTCAATAAAATTCCACCCAGAGCAGGCAGACGGCATTCACTGATGTGATTATTATATTTCAGCTTCTTCTCCAAAGTTCTGTGGAAACAGAAGAAAAACCTCTCAGTGACTCAAACTAATAACAAATGAACAAAGGTGTTAAATCAATGAAAACAAACTACAATAAAGGACGGTATTATTGGTCTTGATTTATTTCCACAGAATCATACTCTTCAGTAAGATTCAGAATGAAGAATGTTGCAACATCGCAAGGCCGTCAATCACGTGATTGAGGATGGAATTTTACAGTTTGTCAGTTTAGGTGAAATGGCAAAGCATAAAAGGTCGCACTGAATAATGGCAACTACAAGGTATATTTGGTATTTCCATTGTTTTTGTCAAATACACACACATATACGCACAAAAGAGTAGCACAACACGGGCACTAAATATACACGCACAATTGCCACACACACACACACACACACACACACACACACACACACACACACACAAACATACATACACTCACTGCTTCTGTCTTCCTCGATTACAGCTAATTTGGCGGTGATTGTAATACTGTTGCGCAGACGGTGTGGCCTCCCCAGATGTATCACTTGCTGGCTATGGCGGTGACAGATCTCCTGGTCATTATCACCGGTGTGATATTAAACCGAATAACTCCGATGAATTTCCAGTCAGGTTCCTTAACCACCATTCCGACATGTAATGTGAACTTCATGCTAGGTTACGCCGCCAGGGACTGCTCCGTCTGGGTGACGGTGATGTTTACCTTTGATCGCTTTGTGGCTATTTGCTGCCAAAAATTGAAAACAAAATATTGTACGGAGCGAACGGCGTCTATTGTGATAGGAACGGTCTGTACATTAGGTTGTCTGAAAAATATACTTATGGCTCTTATATATGAACCTGCACATAAAACAGAACCAACACCGTACATAATTATGTCAACATATTACACCTCGCCTGGCTGGATAGCTTTTGACTGGATGGAAAGCATTTTAAACCCCTGCCTGCCATTGGCTTTAATTTTGCTGTTTAACTTTTTAACTGTCAGGTATATTGTACTGGCCATTAGAATTTGCAGGAGAATACAGTGCGGCGGGAACAGTGAAAGGGAGAACGACCCGAGACGGACAGTCGCAGGAAGTCTTTTGTCCTGCTCCTAAGTATATCGGGTATTCTCATCTTTTTGTGGATGCTTGAACTGATAACCTTCCTCTACGTTCGCATTGCTGATTCAGCTTACTTCTCAGGTTCTAATATCAGTGACTTAATTTTCCTACTGGAGGAAAGCGGATACACACTTCAATTCCTGTGTTCCTGTGAGAACCCGTTTATTTATGGAGGGACGCAGAGGCAGATCAGAGATGAGATAAAGCTGGGGCTGAAATGTCCACTGACTCTTATTAATAAATTAATAAAATAAATGTTTTTATTATTTTTAAGCAATTAATGGTGCATAGCCGCCTTATCTTCCTTTCCGCCTTCCTGCTTGCTCATTATAAAGTCAAAATCAAAGTTAAAGCCGTGTTCATTGACCAAAATACAGGCACCTTACAGCAGCATTGCAGACGTAAAACATAGACTTAGTAAATTGTATTTTTGATTGCCACATGTTTGAACGTACAGTCCAGAGTTTTACTTAGCATGCCATCATAAGATTATGTCAATTCAATAATGCACTGAAGTTTTACAAATGAAAGACCATAGAGGAAGAAAATAAATTAACATGAAACTTTCATGTCTGTAACGTCCATATGAATGTTTACTCCGAGGAACTAGAAACTTTCACCCTTTCCCATATCAGCATTGTTAATGTAAACAAGAGTAATGCATCAACACCATCACCATTCCATTCCGGAAGTCAATAATCATCTGTCTATTTTGCTGATAACACACAACCTTCACAGCAAAACGTTACCAACATTAACAACAAATTAACATATTAATATTCTAGAAAGAACATTATTCGAATACAACCATATCTACGTTATGCAAACACGAGGAAATCTGCAGATGCTGGAAATTCAAGCAACACACTCAAAATGCTGGTGGAACGCAGCAGGTCAGGCAGCATCTACAGGGAGATGCGCTGTCGACCTTTCGGGCCGGGACCCTTCGTCAGGACTAAATGAAAGGAAAGATAGTAAGACATTTGAAAGTAGGAGGGGGAGGGGCAAATGCGAAATGATAAGAGAGTACCGGACGGGGTGGGGTGAAGCTGAGAGCCGAAAAGGTGATTGAAAAAGGGATAAAGAGCTAGAGAAGGGAAAGGATCAAGGGACGGGAGGCTTTTGGAGAATGAAAGGGGGAGGGGAGCACCAGAGGGAGATGGAAAAAAGGCAGAGTGATGGGCAGAAACAGAGAAAAAAGGAGGGGGAAAAGCTAAATATATCAGGGATGGGGTAAGAAGGGGAAGAGGGGCATTATATGAAGTTAGAGAAGTTAATGTTCATGCCATCAGATGTATATGTTTAGCGTTTCACCCCTCCCCTCCTCCTAGAATTTTACCTGGGCTTCAGCACCTAAGTTACAGAGAAGGGGTGAACAAGTTAGGTATTTATTCTTTGGAGCATAAAATGTTGAGGTGGAACTTGACAGAAGTTTTTAAAATTATGAGGGGGATAGAGAGAGTTGACTTTGAAAGGCTTTTTTCCATTGAGAGTAGTGGAGATTCAAACAAGAGGACATGAGTTGGGAGTAAGGGGGCAAAAGTGTAGGGGTAATATGAGGGGGGATTTCTTTACTCAGAGAGTGGTTGCTGTGTGGAAAGAGCTTCCAGTAGAAGTGGTAGAGGCAGGTTCGATATTGTCATTTAAAGTTAAATTGGATAGGACAGAAAAGTAATGGAGGGTTATGGGCTGAGTGCAGGTCGGTGTGACTAGTAAACTTTCGGCACGGACTAGAAGGGCCGAGATAGTCTGTTTGTGTGCTCTAATTGTTGTATGGTTACATGGTTATATGGCATCGCCCGGTTGTTGGGGATCTTCGTTGATAGATGTTACCTGTGTTCCTTCGTCTGTAAATGGATGCAAGGCTTTCACATCAGTAGATCTCCAATGGGGATTCATAACATCATCACCTCCTCGCTGATCATTAATATAGGTGGCCGCACCACAGGATTGCGTGCTTACCTCCCTGCTCTACTCCATGTACACACATGACTGTGTGACTAATACAATACAACATTTCAGAGGTCACTGCTGTTGCTCGATAAATCACAGATGCTGACGAGTCAGTTTACCGGAGAGAGAGATGATGCCTGTTTGGGTGAGGTTGCAGTGATAACCTCTCACTCTTTGTCAGTCCAACTACAGTGCTGATTATTGAATTCAAGAAGGGAAAATAGAGCAACGGTCTATACTGGCGACAAGAGATAGAGAGTGTCACATGCTTTAATTCCGGATAAAATATCGGTTGAACTGGCTTGGGCCCTGCACAAGAATGTAATCCCAAATAAAGTGAGGCTGTAACTTGAATTGGGGGAAAGTTAAAGTAGTTAAGCTTTTCATCAAGTGCTCTACCATACTATTTCTCTGAAGCCAAACTATTAGTTGCAATTATTTTGAGAGAATGCCATTCAAATGTGCAAATGCAAAGATTCCAAATGTAAGAATCTGCAGAGAACGGTGAACTCTGCGCAACATATAATCCATATCGTGTGCAAAGAATTCACGAAGGCTTTTGACACGGTTCCATCTGGCAGATTGGCTAAGAAGGTCACCCTTAAGGCATTTCAAATGAAGTAGTAAATTGGATTAGACATTCATTTCAGGGAGAAGATGCAAAGCAGATGGTTGTTTACCTAACTGGAGGACTGTGACCAGTGGTGTACCACCGGCATCAGTGTTCCGCTTGTTGTTGTTTGATCAAATGTAGTAAACCGGACAAACAAATCTGCGGATGACACCCAGAATAGGGGCTGTAGTGGACAGCGAGTAAGTCTATTGAAGCTTTCAGCGGGACCGCTGGAAAATGGACTAAAATGGCAGATGGTATGCAATCCATACAATTATGATATATTGCACTTTGTGAGAACAAACAGCAGGACTTACACGGTAAGGCAATGCAAAGTACATTTGAAGAGAGGGATCTCGAAATACAGATCCATAATTTTCGAAAGCAAAATTATAGTTAGGTAGGGTCGTAATGAAAGCTTTTGGCACATCGGCCTTCATAAACCGAAGTATTGAGTAAAAGAGTAGGGATATTATGTTGAACTTGCATTAGTTTCTAATGCCCAATTTGGAGTATTGTGTGCAGTTTTGGTCTACTGCCAGGAACTACAGAGGAGGCTTGACCCAAACGCAGAGCAGCAGTGACGATTTACAGTAACAGTTAATTTTAATAACAACTGCTAAATAAAAAGCATGAGGAGATCATGAAACTTCAGAGAACAGATGCTAAGTACAACAAGGCATAAGGGTAACTGATGGCTAGGGTTATCTGGCTGTTTCGGTAAGCAAACAAGCTGTGGATGAGAAATGACGTTAATTGGGTTTAAGTGGACTTTGGGCGATGTCTGAAAGGAGTGGAAGCCGGACGTAGACTTGGAAGTGTATAGGTATGTTAGACCCTTACCGCTCCCTCCCACTCCACGCTCCGCGGGGTCATCCGATGGCCCAGGATAATATGGATGGGTCTGGTGGAACTCCGCAATGATCAATGGATCTAAGATAAATGGTAGGCACACCTCTCCTCCCGGACGACCCCTTCCCGGTCGAGAACGTACTGCATAATATGTCCATGACGACGTGAATGAGTAAACAGCAAACTATACAGACTGGACTGCGTTCCACCATCCTTCGTTCTGGAGGTGAAATCTCACGTCGGTTGAGGCAGTACATATGGAAAGTAGAAGTTATCCCGAGGAACATTGTCAAGCCATTGAAAACGTGACTGGATTAATGCAATGCATAAGCTTGGAAAGGCAGCATTTAACCGGGCACCAGCTTTCGGGAGTCGGCGCGCAGGGTCAGATCTTGGTTGCACAGCCATATAGGCTCTCCAGCCCGTAGGTCAGCCAGACGGTAAGTGGTGCGACTAGCTCTTCCAAACATCCCGACATCGGTGTTACAGCAGCGAAGCAGAGGAGAAAATTCTGCAATTTTTTGATAGGCTTTTTTCTGACTGACTGTTGATTCGCAGCTGACAGCGAGAGAGCAAACTCCCTCAGGTGCGATGGAGTTAGCAGAAGGCTTTCCAGAACCGGAGTCCGATTTCTGGGCTTCGGTCCGACATTACGTCCTGACGAAAAGCGTGGAGTCGAAATATATGATGGAAATCCAGGTCCGCCGTCTCATCGGCTTGTGGAAGCCTGAGGAGAACAATGAAGTTGGCCGCCGTGAAGAACCGTTCACCATGGTGATAATCACCGTGACCCCATTGGAAGGCGGCGAAACAATGATGAAATCTACTGTCCGACTACAGGCACCAGTAGGGGCGCAGGAGCCCAGAGGGCCATTGTCTCAATGAACAGGAATGGACACATTGAGGGAAGCTGCGACGAAATGACTCACATCGGCAATTATGCTGGGCCACCAGATCCAGTGTTCCTGACAATCAAGAGTCCGTAGTGCCCCTGGCTCTCCGTACAGGGTGAGCAGTGACTCATATGAGTGTCCTCGAGCGCACGGCGGCCGGGACCTAAATGCGGTTGGCATGTTTTTAGACCAGAGGATATTCGTGTTTTGGGGTATACGGATCTGGTTCACAAGATCCCAGATGTTTGGGGCCTGGATCAGCGAAGAAAAGAACGAACCGCGGGTTGATCTCCTTTTCGCCGAATCGGACTGTAGCGATAGGGTGTCCGCATTATTGTACTTAGAGCTGGGTTGGTACGATATAGTGAAGTTGAATTCTTCTCTCTGAAAGTGTCCAGCGAGATGGACGACTGTAGGTTGATGTGCCGGGTCTGTTGTATTGATATAGTGCATCGATTTCAGTCCAGATCAAGAAATGCTCCGTGTTTAAATAAACCAATGTCTCCATTCCTCAGGAGCCCGTTTCTCACAGCCTCGAACTCCACGACGGCGCTGACTTAGCGCAAGTAAAAGATTAAAACGCGTGTTTTCCCGTCCTGGGCACGCTGCGAGGGGAAGACCCCAAGCAGAAGACCGTCGGAAGACGCAATACAGCTAAAGACAACGCCAGAGGCCGATTGCTACCAGATCATCTGCGAACTAGTTTAAATTCTCCTCTTCAATCTCTCTTCTTTCCTTTTCAATGTGGCTTGTATCTTGTCGGAGTTTTTGAGTTCTAGATATAGAAAACTGCAAAACGTGCACCTTAGGCGTGAGGTCCTGCGGTCCTTTGGACAACCTGATCCACCACTGGTGTCGTCGAGAGATCGGACGACTGCAAGAACCAAGCAGCAGTGTAAGCTGACGTCGCAATTAAAGACGATGTAGACTGTAACATGGAAGCAGCGAGTTGTTGGTTTCCCCTTTCGTCAAGAGTGTTACATCAGTCTCCTTCATTTGCTTCAGAGAGAGCCTATGGATTGTTGAAGTGTTGGGATAAAAAGTTTTTTTTTATATATGGATTATGGATCATGGTTTCTTTGGGGGCTTTTGGTTGGGGGGTGGGTTAATGTTTTGCTACTGCCTTGCGTAAGAGGGTCGTGTTGGACTTTGGGGATCGAAATGTTTTTCTGTCATTCATTCTTTGGGGTTATTCTACTGTAATATTAAGAAGAACCATTAAACCATTGAACCAGTGAGTCAATAGCCATGATACAAAAGAGGTAATAGATAGGCTTGGTAAGGACTCAACGCTGCACACTTAGAGATCGGAGTAGAGATCGGAGTAGAAATTCACCACAATCTCCTATGTGCGTCGAACCGTAGGAATGCTGGGTAGGTCAGAGAGAGTGAATTGGGTTACGATGCTCCATGGAGGGACCAGGGGAAACTTAGTAGACAGAAGTCCGCTCAACTTCACCTGATGGTGGCGATTTCGCCAGATGCGGTGGGCATTTCATCGGCGAATCTGCAGTAATTGAAGACCTTGTTTCTCCACATGCTCTTGTGGAGTGGGGCGGTGGCGGTTAGGGAAGCACTCTGAAATTTCATGGTGTCTGGAGGCATTGATGATCAGGGTCTAGCAGTCTGAATTTTTTTTTTGGAATGGAACGGGCGTTCTGGCTGATGATCTGGAATTTCATTCCATCAGGTGCTTGACAACTCGGAGAGTCCTTGTGATGAAAATTGATCGATGGGCATCTCCCTGGTAAGACTATTCGACTTTGAAGCGCTGTGCTAGGCAGTGATGGTGATAGGCCAGAGGCACTTCTGCATTACAACCACACTCCGCCGCGCGGGCCCTGAATTCCAGCAACGATCGTGGGCCTTGTCGCAGTAGAAAATGTATCCTATCCGCCGCGAGGGAACTTCTCTCAGAGGATGTTGAGAGCGTGGAAGAGCTGGAATTTCTGCCTGCCGGTTCGATTTCAAAACCTAAGAGAAATGTAGGTACTTACATGGATGGGAGGGGTATAAAGGGCAATGGGACGGATTCAAGTCGAAGGGGTCACGTGCAATAAGATTTCGGCAGGGACTATATAGGCTGAAAGGACTGTTTCTGTTCTATGGTGTTCTACGACTCTATATCAATGGCACATCCCTCCACACCATCCACAGCATTGCAAGGTACACTGCCTCAAGAAGGCTGCATCCGACATCAAGCACATCTACCATGTAATACCATACAACCTTCATTGATGCGATAAAGTTCATTCGAATAGTCTGCAACTGAGTATCAGTAAGACAAATTGATGGTGATGCACTTTAGGAAGACCAGGCGCGCACATATCCCTGTTACTATAGATGCACAGGGCGTAAAAGTACCTGTGAGCGAACCTCGACTGCAGACATGAGTGAAACAACAACGAGGAGGTTGTGTACAAGAAGGACCAGAACCGGTTCTACTTCCTGACAAGACTGAAGTACGTTGGATGATACAGGCCTCTCCTTCACATGTTCTACTACTCTGTGGTTGCTGATACAGTCTTCTAATTGGTGGTAAAATCTGTTAATCAGTGGCATCAACACCGATGATGTCAACTGGCTTAATAAACTGACGCCCTGGCAAAACAAAAAAAAAAACTGTTAAAATCCTGACAATTCTGGACAATGATTCTCAGCCTCTGAATCCCAATTTGGCTGAACAGAGGCTCACTTTCCGTCGTGCACTACAAAACTGCTCTGCACCAAAGACCGCTGTGATATTCTTACGTTCGGTCATTAACATCTAAAAAGAGGCAAACAAAAGTCAAAGAAGTGAAGAGCACAAACCAGAGAAAATTTTCAGACTCTAGAAATCCAAGCAACGCACACAACATGCTCGAGGATCTCAGCAGGCCAGACAGCATTTATAGAAAACCTTACAGTTGGCGTTTCGGGCAGAGACACATCAGCAGGACTGGTGGACAAAAAGCGAGGAGTCAAAATAGAATGGAGCGGAGGAAGAAACACGACGTGATAAGTTAAACTGGGCAAGGAGACGGGTGAAGTACAAAGTTTGGAAGTTGTTTAATGAAAGAGATACAGAGCTGGAGAAGGGGGTATCTAATAGCGGATGAAAGAAGGTCATGGGATAAAATGGGAGGAGCACCAGAGGAAGGCTATGGGCAGGGAAGTCAATAAGGTGAGAGAGGGAAAAGCGGTTGGGTAATAAAGAAATCGTGTGGCATTACGTGTTCGGGAAATTGATGTTCATGTCATCTGGTTGGAGGCTACCTAAATGGAATATAACTTGTTGCTCTTCCAAATTGATTGTGATCTCGTTGCGACAGAAGAGGAGGCCATGGATGGACATGTCGGAATGGGAATGTGAAATGAAATTAACATGGGTGGGCACTGGAACCTGCTTTTTCTGGCAGACAGAGTGGAGATGCTCGGCGAAGAGGTCTCCCAAACTGTACCGGGTATCACCGATATATAAAAACTCACACCGGGGTACTTGATAATACAAGGCCTCCGCAGACTCACAGGTGAAGTGTCGCCTTGCTTGGAAGGTTTATTTGAGGCCCTGAATAGTAGTGAGGAAGTAGGGACTGGGGCAAATGTAGCACTTGTTCAACTTGCAAGGATGTGCCAGGAAGGAGAGCAGCGGCGAGGGACGACTGGAGAAGGGTGTCGTGTAGGAAAGCAGAATGTAGGTTTAGAGGTAGGGAGTGGTGTTGTAGCTGTCGGTATCCCACTGGAGATTGCGGTTTAAGGGGTATTATGTGACACACACTGTGGCTGGTGGGGTGACAGATGAGGACCTATCCCTGATGGAGTGGCGGAAGAATGGGCTGAGGACAGATATTTGTGAAATCATCTGGAAGAGATGTTTTCAAGTAGATCGTTGATGTTGATGTTGGACAAAGGGAAGTCCCTTTCTTTGAAGAAGGAAATCACCATCTTCGTTCTTGATTGAAAATCCTCTACCAGAGAGCAGATGCGGCGTTCACAGAGGAATTGAGAGAAGGGGATGATATCTTAATAAGCAGCAGGATGGGAGGAGGTATAGTCTAGGTAGCTGTGAGAATCAGTGGGTTGTAACAGCTATTACTGGTTAAGCTGTCACCAGAGACAGAGACAGAGAGTTCGAGAAAGTGAAGGATGTTGTCGGAAATGGATCATGTAAGTTTGAGGGCAGGGTGGAAGTTGGATGCAATGCTAGTGAAGTCGGCTAGCTCGGCATTGGTGTTGGAAGCAGCACCAACGCAGTCGTGGATGTGACGTCGGAAAGGTGGTGGAGTGACCCTAGCGTAGCCTTCTAACATAGCCTGTTTCACGTAGCAGATATAAAAAAGCGGGGACAGCTGGAAGCCATGCGGCTATCCATCACTACACCTATTGTTTGAAGGAAGTTGGAGGAGCAAAGGAGAATTTATTGCGAGTGAAGAGGTTCTGCTCGATGGAGGAGAGTGGCGGCGGAGGAGACCTAGTTGGGCTGGATGTCCGGATAGAACCGAAGAGCCTTCGTGGTGGAGAACAGAGGTGTATAGAGACTTGGCGTCCAGGACGAAAATAATAAGCTCGGCCCAGAGAACTTGAAATTATTGAAAAAAACCACGAGCGGGTGAAGTGTCACGGATATAGATAAGGAGGGACTGACGCTATGGGTTGGGGGTCTGTGTGATAAAACTGAGTCGAGGTATGTACATACGAATTCAGTGGGGCAGAATAAAAGCTGAATCAAGGTGTCTACTTGGAACAGACAGGGTGAAGTAGAAACAGAAGGGGCGAGTGGACGGAACTATGATGTTGGTGCAAGAGGATAGGAGGTCCCCAGAGTTAATATCGTTGGTGATGCTGTGTGTTGATGCCAAGGAACACCTCCATATTTCAAGACAGTTCTGGATACTGTTAATATGGAATGCTGAAGTTCTGATTCACTCAATCATTGGAAGACACCGGGGGCAGTGGTGAGGATACTGCGTGCCCCTGGCGTAGGAAGGACCAGGTCTCAAGACATGATGCCTAGGCATCTTTCGGTGCTGCCCTCTCCACCCCACACCCGTATTTGCTTAATAGAAGACAAGTTCTATTGTGTTTGACTGCAGATTTCTGCAACATTTATGTACTCATTGCCTAAGCCACGGTGTCGCCCGTTTACAGGTACCGGGAGAGAAGAGTCAGAGCTGGTGTCCTGTGGTGTAATATCCAGGTTGGTGTCAATGCAGCATCCCAATGTTTGCCCGTCAGAAGACAAGCTGCAATGTGATTGACTGTGGATTTCTTCGGCATTGATAGACTGAGAATCGGTCTTATTTTCCCACAACGAGACAGAGACTCTGGTAAGACACAAACTTAAGAATGTTACAATATTTCCGCACTGTTATACATACGGAATTCCTAAATAAACTAACTGTTAGACATCTCAGTTACAAGTATGAAAGCAATAAATGGCGCTCGGAATAACTTCAAGTCAAAATTTATCGTAGTTCGACCATCTAGCATTGCTACAAACAGTTATTCAGGAAACAAAATGTATACCAGATACATCATACACATACACCATTCTCACCTCCCCCCCCCCCCACACACACCATGATAGCACAATGCATTTCCACTGTTTCCTCATTGCAAGGAACACCACACACTCACACACCACAGATTAACGTAATAAGCACAACACACTCATAAAACACAAAGAATCAACAGTCTTACCTCTCTCACACACTGCAGAAAAGTGCTTATGCCTTTATCGCCTAACGCCTTTACGCCATGGCGAGAGACTTTAATCGTGCTCGTTTCAGATGTGTCCCTAACTAGCATCTAGTGCCTGCATTACTGAAGGCATCAACACAGTTGACCAATTCTGTTCCACCATCAAAAACACAGTCCCTCGCCCACACTTTGGTAAATCCGACCACCTGGCTCTGCTTCCTCTTCGTTCGTACAGCCAGGAACTGAAGAGCGATAAGACGCCAATAAAGAGCTTCGTGGTAGAAACGAAGAAAATATTCGGCATTGCATTGGACTGGATCAAGTTAACGGGTTCATCAGTGGATCTAAATATCAAAATTGACACTGACTTCATTAGTGTGTAAGCGGATGTGTGTATACCTGCAACATAAGTGCAATTCGTTCCATAATAGAGGCCCTGCATGATTAGACTAGATCAAAGTGACATTTAGGACAGTTGGTTAGAGTTAGATAATAAATACAATGCAATCGTTGGGAGGTATTACGAGAAAAATATGCAATTTTGGACTAAACTGAATCACAGATTAACAGCTGGTAGCTGTACCTGGGCTTGCACAATATCTCTTCCAACATGCCGAGATCGCAAAGCATAAATAGTGACGGCCTATGACTTCTGGATAAGCTCGGGGCACCTAAGCAGGATTTGATCGGAAGAGCTTTAAAAAACCCACTCGAACCGCTCATTTCTGATAATCCTGCTATCCCGGTCTCTGAAGTTTCAAGAATGAGAATTGAGGAAAAAAAAAGACGGTTGACCAATCAGAGTACGAGAGATCTGCAGGGACTATATAGCTGGACTGCTTATAGACGAATTCCACTGCTCACTTCAGTAGATCTGATTTGACTGGTACTTCGGACTGCTGTGAATCATCTGGAGAACACACTCAGTACAGTCTGCTGCTCATCAACTACAGCTTGGCATTGAGCACAATCATACCACATAATCTCAACAGCTATATTCAGATTTAGGCCTCCTTGCCTCCCTGTGCAGATAGATATGTGAATTGTCTGTATAACTACATAATAATATTAATACAGACCTCATTCATTGAGACTTGGTAAAGAATAATTCCTCACTGACCACTAATATTGATGCATTTCTATTCTAAATTTTTAGGCCCCTTCGTTTCACTCTAAATCCACATGACTCCCTGGCTAAACAAAGCACCATAAATTAACTCCTTGATGACATCACTGCTTTTGGATGAATCACAGTTGACAGTATGTAAGACACATAAAATGCTGGAGGAACTCAGAAAGGCCAGCAGCATCTACGGAAAAGAGTAAGTAATGGACGTTTCAGGACGTGACCCTTCATCAGCTGCTGCATGACCTGCTGAGTTCCTCTAGCATTTTTCTGTGTGTTGCTTTCGTTTTCCAGATCTGAGTCATTAGCTGTACATACGTGGGCGCTCGCAAATCAGATAATTGTATTGGAATATTTTAGTCTGCATATGGATAGACTCAAATGGAGCGCACCGCCATGGCTTTCCTTTCCTAAGAGGTTGAGTAAGTTTTGATGATTATATCAAAAAAGACATCTTGTGTAAGGTTACACACATAAAATGCTGGTGGAACGCAGCAGGCCAGGCAGCATCTATAGCAAGAAGCACTGTCGACGTTTCGGGCCGAGACCCTTCGTCCCGAAGCGTCGACAGTGTTTCTTCCTATAGATGCTGCCTGGCATGCTGCGTTCCACCAGTATTTTATGTGTGTTGTTTGAATTTCTAGCATCTGTAGATTTCCTCCTGTTTGTCATGTGAAAGGTTGTTCGTTTCAATGGGATAAGGGTGGTTTTCACCAATTATATCCGGCCTCTGAGACTGTCCTTTTTTTCCATTGTTCGAATATGGAGCAGGATTACACAATATACATAATTACTGAGGAAAAATACATATTCGCATCAGAGATTTCAATTTGTTTGTTTCAACTAATGTATGTAGCATAATAGCCAATGATGCCTTTCTATCTAATGTGCTCCCTGGTGACGAATATGAATATGTATAAGATACTGTGAATGCAGCGTAGTGTCTGCTGACAAGTGTCAATCGCAATGCATGGAGTTCCAAGAATCTTCGAGTTGGCCGTTTTCTATTGCATCATTGCAGTTATCGGTATTCCTGGTAAAGCACTGACTTCATTTTTTATCTTTAAAGTGTTATGTGAATCGTATCACATCTTTGTTTATGGACATTTTGGACCCTGTCGACTTTGGAATTTCTTTTTACCTCTTTGCAATTTTTCTAGAGGCTTTAATAGTACCCCCCCCCCGCCCCCCATGTGTTGTAACATTCTTCCGACTGCTTTAATCCTTTTTAATTTTATTTATTTGTAATGCAATTTATTGTTGATTGGTAAATTGTATTGTTGCCCGGTTTCGTTTGCCATCGATGGACTGTTCAGTAAGCTCCATCACCATAGTGCAGTTAAGCACATAATAGAATACTTAATGGGGAGCATTTTGCCAACTCATATCAAATGTCAAAGCAAAAGGAAGTCAGATGTGTACCGTCAAGATCATTTTTAGCTGTGAATTCCAGTTTTACCTCTTGGCAACACCTCCAATTTCAAGAATGAAGTTTACACCACAAGCGTCATAATGTACATTGAAATAAAACATAAATGACACACAGAATATATAGCTCATATAAAATAGAGGCAAAGCAAACACACACACACACACACGCACACACACACACACACACACACACACACACACACACACACACACACACACACACACACACACACAAACACACACGCACTACAGGAAAATCCCTATATAGCACTCTCAACATAGACATACTTGTGTATCGTAACTCGCACACCCTCACAAACTCACTCAATCTGCACCCAAAAACACACAAGGGGTTGCTAACGTAACCGCACTCCCGCGATCTTCCTCTGTTGCAGCTAACCTCGTCGTGATTGGGGTGATGCTCCGCAGACGATGCGGTCTCTCCAGATGCATCACCGTCTACCTACTGTCGATGGCTGTGACGGATCTCCTGGTTATTATCACGGGCGTGATATTAATCAGGATTGCTCCCATGACTGACCCGTCCAATTTCCTAAACTTCTTCCCGGCTTGTAATGCGAATGTCGCGGGAGCTTACTGCGCAAGAGACTGCTCTGCCTGGGTGATGGTGATGTTCACGTTTGATCGCTTTGTGGCTATCTGCTGCCAAAAATTGAAAACGAAATATTGCACCGAGCGAACGGCAGCAGTGGTGATCGGAACTGTTATTGCACTGTGCTGTATCAAAAACACATTTCTGTATTTTGTATATGAACCTCCACAAAAAAATGAGCCAACAATATGTGTTATTAAAGCAGCATATTATACCTCAGCTGCCTGGATAGCATATGACTGGATCGACAGCATTTTAATCCCTTGTCTTCCACTGTTGCTAATATTGTTGTTCAATTTCATAACCATCAGATACATTATCAGGGCCATTAAAATCCGCAGGAGACTCCAGAGTGGTGGGAACAGTGAGAGACAGAATGACCCGGAGATGGACAACCGCAGGAAATCTATCGTTTTGCTCCTAAGTATCTCTGGGATCTTCGTCCTTTTTTGGATAATTTCACTGATATCTTTCCTTTACGTGCGCATTGCCAATGTTTCTTATTTTTCGGGCTCCAATTACAGTGAATCAATTTTTCCTCTGGAAGAAAGTGGTTACGCGCTTCAATTCCTGTGTTCCGTTGTGAACCCATTTATTTATGCTGGGACACAGAGTAAGATCAGAGATGAGATAAAACTGGCACTGAAATATCCACTGACACTGTTTATTAAAATTGCTAGATAAAAATAAAGATTTTTCATTCTTCGGGATCGGTCTATGTTCCGAAACCTCTTCATCTACTGCTGCATCATTTCGATTGTCCATTTATTATGTCGACAGTCTGTATGCGGGCACAAAGATTTGCAGCTGAAATGGACATCTTAATTGCAGCAGAATCACATGTATGTAATTTCAGATATGCCTCATTCACATGGAAAATACATTAAACACTTTTTCACAAGAAAGAGTATATTAGAATGTTGTAGTTCAATGTTAAAAACGTGGCCCTTTAATTTATGCTGGGACACAGAGTAAGATTAGAGACAAGATGAGACTGGCGTGCATATATACACTGACACTGTTTAGAAAACTCGCGAAATATAAATACGCAAGTTTTAATCTTGGTGAGCGGTTTATGTTGGGAAACCTCTTCATCTGATTTCCATTATTCCATTCATGATTAACCAGTCATGAAGTTAGCAACGTATGTAGAAGCACACATATATGTGTACGTGAAATGATGATATTTGCAGTAAATTTTCGGTTTACCAATGACGGATAATAATCGTTTATCCGCTTCATCTCAATGAATGATTGTATTTGATACGTTAATGGCTAAACGATCTATTTCATTGAATTGGAAAGAAATTAATCCTCCAGCTGTATTTCAGTGGTTTCCTCAAACTAATTCCTGTTTGACTTTAGAAAAAAAATAGAAGTGTGGTTTTTGATCCTTCAGTTAAATTTGAAGAAACTTGGAGACCTTTTATTCAACATTTTCACTTGAGTTGAATTGTCTTTTCCTAAACCTTAATTATATTATCCTTAATTAATTGGATGGAGGTTCGGAGTTATTGGCACTATTGCATATGTACTTAATATTATTCAATGCCCCATGTTGGTTAGTGTTTTTCTTTGTTTTTTTTTTCTCTTTTTTTTGGGTTTTTTTCTTTTTTGGTCTCTTTTTACTTCTTTGTTCATGAATGTTCTGAGTTTGAGAGTTTATATATTTTTATTATTATATATCTGAATGTCTATTTAAACTATTTATTATGTACTCTCAAACATTTTGTATTCATGTTTCATTTATGTTTGTTTAAAACTAATAAAAAGATTTAAAAAGAAAAAGAAAGATATTTGCAGTAAAATCGCATATACGTAATAACAGGTATGCAGCGTTCACTAGGAAAATAAATTAAACGCAAGTTTTAACAAGTAAGAGTACATTAGAATGTTTTGGTTCAAAGTGTTCAAAGTGGTCATGTTGTTTGCAAAGCGATGGGGATTAATATTGTGCTGCTTGGTTCAAGAAAAAAAATACTAGAAGGAAAGCAGCAATTCTTGGACATGTGGCCGTGAGCTTTGAGGGATCCTGCAAATGACAACATCGCCGAGGTGTCAATAGACTGGTTGACTGGTGAGTGGTCATGTTTGATGATCGATGTTGCCTTCTTCAGGCAGCCGTCGAGAGCCTCCATTAGTCAGACTTGACCATGGATATTGCATTCTAGCTATCTATATACACAAGCCTGGGTACTACATTATGGAGTGCAAGCAGTTGCCCATGCAGCAAGCTTCCCCTCTGCATGCACCTGATGAACAGAAAGGACCGGCGGAGACCGATGCAGTTGTTTTACCAGCAGCGTGACCTCAGTTGCCAGTCAGCATTGTACTCAATGCAGAACTGCGTCAAGGACTGTAGCTCCGGAAATTTCACTCGGGATTCGCTCCCGAAGCATTCTTCATACGTTGGACTAGCCGCAAGGAAGTGGAGGCTTGAGATCAGAGTTTTCCTTCTCTGAGGAGAGCTGGCAAACACGACTGATGATGCCAGTCGCCGAAGCGACTAGTTCTCGGGCGCCAGTAACCCAAATTTGCCCATTACCAGTCAGTATAAACGGTTCCACTCCGTATTGTAGATAGGACTTGTTTTAATCATATACAATATGTCATCTGCTGATTAAATATTAAATTGTTCTTTTTCCTGTCGCTTGCACTGACAAAGATTCAATAGATATTCTTTGCGTGCCACACTGAGAGATAATACCATGCAAAATTATATTGAAATAGTATAAATTTCTCCCCTCTAATATCTTTACGTTCTGGTTTTGACCTGCCCATCCTGGCGCTGTGGGGGGTTTCGGGCGTTTGTAAAGACAGAGTGTTTGCTTTATCGACACCCTCATGATTATATAAACCGCTAGGAAGTCTCCTCCCATTCTCCCTCTGTCATTACATTCGGAAATGGCCAAAGTGCCGACAGAAAGAAAGATAGTGACTGGCACTGAATCCGGCCAACAATTCATATATTTTAATGCGAACAGAGTTAGAGGGGAGGGGGAACAATAAACGCTTGGCCAAACAGGGCGCTTAACTTTTACTCTGAAGTGGAGAAATAAGCCAACACTGCTCAGAAAGGAATAAAACAAAAACCGCTATCTTCAGAGCGAATTGAATGAAAAATCTAATTTCTCAGAGAAGGCCTAATGTAAGGAGGCAGAAAAATGTTGCTGTGCTTTGCTCAAGTTTCGTCAAAGCCTCGACGAAAAGAATAGAATTAAATACAACGTCAATGAGTTAGTATATGGCTGGCGTATGAATAACCATGAGCGTAATTGCCGTATCTGCTGGGTTGCCAAATACGTGTTTGTGACACCGTCATTCTAAGGAATCAACTTTTTGTACGTCAAACTTCTTCATGTAACACAGGGCCTCTGGCTCCAGCAGCATCCTTCTAAATCTCTCCTGCACACTCTCCATCTTGACAATATTTTCGTTATAATATTTTTCCAAAACTTTACATAATAGTCCAAGTCCGCCCTTACCAACAGCTTTGACACTTATTTCTACACTCGATATACTGACTAAGGCTAGCTGACTACAGGTAGACTCCTTGTCGACTTATTCAGCCGCTTTCCATGAACTATGTATTGCTACTGCCGGGTCCCCCTGCTCCACAACACTTACCAGTGCTATTCTTTTTTTTAAAATATTGTGCAAATGTCTTACTTGCACACATATAGACATACTGCCTAAGATGTTTGCACAGTAGTGTGGTACTGCACTGTACTTTTGCCAAAGAAAGACATTACATATTTAAGTGATAATAAATATGATTCTGTTGTGGGCCTTTATTGAGGCTGCCTAATGGAAGGGTGTAGGGAGTGGGGATCATAGTTGAGGAAAGGGGATTGGAGAGTGGAGCGACCGGAAAGTACCAGATATACACGATGTAATGATCAATAAACCAATTGTTTGGAATCAAGTGTCCTTGTATGGTCTCTCAGGCTGGGTATGTATGGACCGTCCCTTGGCATTTCTCCTTCGCCACAAGGCTCCCACGGCACTCCACCCTCGTCATTCTCAGCACCGTAGCTCCCGTCAGATTTACAGACCTAGGTTCAGAAATACAGTATTGTGCATAGGGCTTAGGTACCCCAATTACTGTATGTACTGTGTCTGTGCCGAAGACGTTCCAATATTACAATAGTTACACATTAATATCGGAGAAGCATAAACAATAGACAACTTGAAAGTTTTGCTATTCGCAATCATCCAGCAGAACAGAAACATGACCCATAAATGGGTGACAGTAAAAAAGTCTCGAAATCCAAAGACCCACACTCCTCTTTCTATGTAAAATCAGCAGCAAAGCAAATCTGCGTCCCCAACTTACTTCCGAAGAAACTGTATCAGCACCCTCTACCCAACAAGCAAGCAATAGTAAAGCGCACAAGAAGGACTATGATCCGTAGTACAAATCAAGTCAAGTCAGGTTTATTGTCATTTAACCATATACATGCATAGAACGTATACATCTATACGAAGTAGATAGAAATAGAAACATAGGAAACATGGAGCACAATACAGGCTTTTCGGCCCACAACGCTCTGCCGAATATGTGCTTATCATAGAAATTGTCTAGGGTTACCCTTAGACCTCTATTATTCTAAGCTTCGTATCCCTACCCGGAATTCTCTTGAAAGACCCTATCGGTTCCGCCTCTGCCACCGTCGCCGGCAGCCCATTCGACGCTCTCAGCACTCTCTGCCTAAAAAAAGCTGACCCCCGAAATCTCCTGTGTACCTACTTCCAAGCACCTTAAAACTCAGCCTTCTCGTGGTAGCCATTTCAGCCCTGGGAAGATGCGATTGAATATCCACACGATCAACGCCTCTCATCATCTTGTACACCTCTATCAGATCTCCTCCCAACCTCCCTCGCTCCAAGAAGAAAAGGCCGAGTTTACTCAATCTATTCTTTTAAGTTATGCTCACCAAACCAGCCAATATCACTGTAAATTTCCTCTGCACCCTTTCTATGATTTCCACATCCTTCCTGTAGCTAGGCGACCAGTACTGAGAACAGTACTCCACGTGGGGTCTGATCAGGGTATGATGTAGTTGAAACATTACCTCTTGTCTCCTAAAATCAACCGGAACCCTACGCTGGGATCCTAAGTAAGTGCCGGGCCTACATATTACATTGCTCTTTGGTCTTTGAGCAACAGCCACGTGCGTACACCTCGGACAGATCATAGATTGTGTACATCATGGGGTTGTTACGAGGGGATGCCTTGGCCTGTGTCACCGCGATCTGGGACAACCGACCAGAGTTCATTTACTCCTTCCACTGCTTCGTCTCCGTAATTAGGAAGGTCTCTGAACAGCCCATTCACGGTCAGGACGCCGCTAAGCTCTTGCTACGTGTCTGTCAGGGTTCGTGCAGTGTCACAAAATACTTCATCAAGTTTCGAACATCAGCGGCCCACTTTGGGTTGAATGACGAGGCAACAAGGAAAGTGTTCCTACAGGTCCTCTCAGATAGGATAAAAGATGAACTGGCAGCGAGTGATGACGCGGACAGCTTGGCCTCTCTCATCTCCCTAGCCACTAGGCTAGATAATCGACTTCAATGGCGCCTGAGAGAAATAAACAGTCGCCCCGCTCCTCGGGTCAGCACACGTCCCACCCTAACATCTTCAGCCAGCCTCCCTTCCCCAGCCGCTCCAAGCATAGCTCGTCCTCCGACCCTCCCCACTACCCTAGGGGAGGAACCGATGCAAATGGGACTGAACCAACTCTCCCCTGCCGAACGACGTTGGAGGCGGAGAGCTGGGGAGAGTTACTATTGTGGACAGCTGAGACATTTCTGGGATACCTGTCCTCTGCGGCCAAAAGGGAGAGCTCGCCAGTAGAAAGGGGGAGCCTGGTGAGCCGGACGACATCCCCTTCAGTCCCTCAGACCCGTATTCAGAAACCCGCAACCGTGAAAGATGGACAACAGCTTTGGTGGATTCCGATGTGGAGGGAAATATGCTGGCCAGGACATAGCCTCCCGACACGAAATGCCCTGGGAGCCGTTGAGTACCCCTCTGGATGCCCGAGCGCTGGTCGGGAAACATCTGGCTCTGATTACGCACTGTACGCCTCCCCGAAATTGGTTCTGTCAGGAAACCATCGAGAGGAGGCACGATTTAATCTCATCTGTTTTCCTCAAGCCCCATTATTTCCAGGATATCCCTGGGTGAACCAACACAACAGAAAGTATAGCCAGCTGGAGCCCGTTTTCCCACACCACCTGTCTGTGGACGGCTTCATCCCTTAGGGAGGGTATCGCGACATCGCCTGTCTTGGACATCTCGGCTTATCCGGCGTCTCTGCAGAATACCATGACCTTGAACAGATAGTTAACAAAAGACGGACACTTTCCCTGCCTCCGCACGGCCCGTCTTGTTGCGCTATGGGCCTTCTCCCCGGGGCCTCATTAACAACCCGCCCACATTATAACTTATCCTGACCGGAAAGAGAAGCCATAGAGGCAGTAGTGAGTCCCTCGCGGCGGGCATTATCCTCCCTGGTGAGCGCCGGTTTCTTCTTTGTAGAGAAGAATGATGGGTCGCTTTATCGCTGTATTGATTACGGAGGCTTAAACAATATAGCCATTAACAATAAGTGCCCACTACCCTTCATTAACTCGGCATTTGAACCACTTTACGGAGCCAACATCTTCTTCGTAGCGCCTACCATCTAGTCAGGATGAGGAAGGGAGACTAGTGCAAGACGGCCTTTAATAAACCTTTGAACCACTTCGAATACTTAGTCATGCTGTTTGGACTCATCAATGCCCCCGATGGGCTAATGAATGATGTGCTGAGGGACTTTATTAATTGCTTCGTGCACGACTACCTAGATGATATCTTTTTTTTTCTAGTTGCGCTCAAGAAAACACACACCATGTCCGTCTAGTCCTCCGGAGACTGTGGGAGAACAAGTTATTTGTGAAGGCGGAAAATGTGAGTTCCACGTCCCTTCGGTCAGCATCCTGGGCTACATCATTGAGAGTGGGCAGGCGAGAGCAGATCCTGAGAAGATCGGAGCGGTGGAAGAGTGGCCCAACCCAACGATCTGCAAGCAACTTCAGAGGTTTTTCGGATTTGCAAACTGTTATTACCGAATTATCAGGGATTGCAGTCAGGTGGCGGAGCCCCTTACTCTACTTAACTCGCCTACAACGCCTTTTAGTTGACACTCCGAGGCTGATTCGGCATTCACTGACCTGAAGAGGCGATTCACAACGGCTCCCATCCTGGTCAAATCGGAGCCCTCACATAAATCAAGATTTCCCTCACATACCCTCCAGGGACCAAGGACTGCAAGCCGGAAGCGATTACCCGCAAATACAACTCCAAGCAGGATACTTCCAGTCTAGAGGCTATCCTCCCACTATCCTGTGTGGTGGAAACCCTCACTTGGGAAACTGAACCCGTAGTCCCCATGCACAAGGGAATGACCCTGACCCCGGGAATGGAACTGCCGATCGCCTTTTTTGTGCCTGATTCCGTCAGATCTCGGGTTCTCTGGTGGGGGCACACATCTCGGTGCGCCTGCCACTCTGGGAGTGATCGGACACTGGCTGTCCTGAGAAGACACTTTTGGCGACCTTCCATGGTGACTGATATCCGTTCCTGTGTCTCTGCATGTTCCGTCTGTGCCTGCAGAAAAGCCTCCCATCTGCCTCGTGCGGGATTACTTCGTCCTCTACCTGCCCCTGGCCGTCCTTGGTCTCACGTCTGCCTAGATTTTGTCACCGGTCTACGCATTTCAGACAAAAACACCACCATACTCACCGTGGTAGATTGGTTCTCCAAGACGGTGCACTTTGTAGCCCATCTTAAACACAGGAAGGCGTAGACCTTCTCCTCTTCAGCCTCCACGGAATCCCCGCCGACATCGTGTTCGATCGAGGTCCCCAATTCAACTCGCAGGTGTGGAAAGCCTCCAATCAAGCCTTAGGTGCCTCGGTCAGCCTGTCATCCGGTTTCCACCCACAGGCAAACGGGCAAACGTAACGAGGCAACCAGGCCTTGGAGGCGACGCTACGATGTATAACCACCAACAACCCGTCTACTTGAAGCGACAACCTCGTGTGGGTTGAGTACGCACACAAGTCTCTGGTTAGTACTGCCATCGGAAGCTCTCCCTTCGAATGCTCCCTTGGGTACCAACACCTGTTGTTCCCTGCGCAAGAAGATGAGATTGAGGTGCCGTCTCTTCAGGCCCATATCGATCGGTGCCGCAAGTTTTGGGAAGACACATGGATGAGCCTGCTCAGAACATCTGGTTGCAATAGGAGGGCTGCCGATCGATGCCTGAGTATCAACCTGGGCAGATGGTGTGGCTTTCATCCAAAGACATCCCGCTCAAAAACGAGCCTAAGACTAGCCCCCGCATTCTGGGACCTTTTGAGGTCGAAAGTATCATCAATCCCACAGCAGACCGTCTTAAACTACCAAGACCTATACACATCCACACTATTTTTCATGTTTCCGGAGTAAAACCAGTTTCCATCAGCCCCTTGTGTCCTCTGACCCAAACCCTTCCACCCGCCCGTCTCACCGTCAACCATCCGGCATACACCGTCTGGAAGCTAATGGATGTGCGCCATAGGGGCAGGGCTCTCCAATACCTGGTCTACTGGGAAGGGTCCTGCCCAGAGGAGCGTCCCTGGGTTTCCCGCCCCATCATCCTCGACCCTTCCCTCATCCATCTGGACCATCCAGACAAATCTGGAGGTTCGCCTGGTGGCACCAGTTGAGGGGAGGAACATAACTGTTCGCTACGTCCCATTAGTTAACAGACGATAAAACCCAGGTGTCGCAGCCATGCTTTGCTGATAGTTGGTCGACTCAAGTGTGACAAAACCTTGTTTCCTGATTCTTTAGGGCTGTCAGTTCGAAGCTACGCATCATTTCCTGGATATGTAAACCATATCTCCATGTAATGACTCTCCTGGATACTGGTTTCCCGTTCTCGACGGTGCTAACGCCTCACGACTCTACCTCCGCGCTTGTGTCCTGCACTTGGGTTCATCCTCAGCCTCGTCGTTGCAACATTTACTTAATAGATATAACCATTACCAACACTCATTTTATCCAGTCATCAATAAGTGAAAAACATTTGAAATACACTAAAGTAAAAGATGAAAGTTCAACATTATGAAACATGAGCAGATTGTACACTGTCCCAACAGTAATATCTACAACTGGTATCTTGACGACGTTTCTAGACAATAGCGTTAAACAATTTGGCCTGCACAACAACCTTTTTAATAATCTCCAGAAATCCACAATGTAATTGTCCGAAGGTTCGCAGCAACTGCGGAATCTGAGTGCATGGCTATGTTCATGTAACATTGAATCAGCTGCGCGATTCAGCCAGGTGTGACTGAAAACACTGTCTGCGGATAACTATATTCATCTTTTATTTAAAAAGCAAAGATTCCACGAAACATTCCCCAAGTTTCAGAAACTGCATACATCTGCAGATTGCGCAATCATATATTCAACAAACATACTTAGTTTAAAGTACGTACAAATCACACCTTCTAAATGGTTTTGTGCACCGTTTGCTTCAAAGAAACGAAGAGTCAGATAAACCTCCGACACCTGCTGTATTTGGCAGGGGTGTCACTTTAAGGACCTATCAATTAAACAAATTGAAAGTAGAGATATCTGCCATTAACGTAATTACTCCATCAGGGCTATCCAGCTGAAGACCCTTGATGTTGCAGCAAGGAGTGCTCCTGAAATGGTAGCAATCTGACACGTTTGTGACAAATCCGTGCCACTAGTGCTGTATAATGACAGACCCGACCACAACCGTGCTGTCCCAGGTGCTATACCGTGACAGACATGTCCGCAGATGTACTATATCCCAGCTTATACCGTTACAGACGCGTCCGCAATTGTACTTTACTCTGAAGTTATAAAGTTACAGACCCGTCCCGACAGTCCTTTATTCTGGTGTTATACAGATCCGTCCCTACCAATACTGTACCACATCGTTATTCAATTGCAGTCAGTCCATACAGGTACACTACCTCGGTATTATATCCCAGACTTATACATCCTCACCTGTAACGTGCCCCAGATACATATAATGGCAGAACTGTACTGTGCCCCAGTGTTTTACAGTGACAGACCCGTTCCTACCGGTATTTTACTCCGTTGTTATACAGTGACAGACACGTCCCCACATTCACAGTACCCTCGTATTATATAGTTACAGACCCGTTCCCACGAAATCTCTACCCTGGTGTTATACAGTGACGGACCCGTCCTCACCGGTACGGTACCCAGGTGAATCAGTGGCAGATATGTCCCCACTGGTAGTGTAATCCAGTGTTACACAGATCGGTTTCCAGCACTATTGTTCCATATCGCGGTAAGTGCACGGAACTGTTGGCCGAGGGTTTCTGGTTCGGAAAGACCCTAAAGGACTTCTGAAAAACCGGTGCGTACGTAATCCATGGAAGAGACTTATCTCTTATATCGCCAATAAGTCGGAAGAGGCGCTGGAGGCACAAGTATAGGTACATAGATGGATAGGAAAGGTATAGAGGTCAATGGGATGGATTCAGGTCGAAAGTCAGGTGCATTAAGAGTTCGGCAACGACTATAAGGGCTGAAGGGACTTTTTCTGAGCAATGGTGTTCTATGACTCTATATCAAGGGCACATCCCTCCACAACATACACAGCATTATAAGATACACTGCCTCAACAAAGCTGCGTCCATCATCAAGTACATCTGCAATACAATACCATACAAACTTCATTGCTGGGGTAACGTTGATTCGAGTCAAGTGCAACTTGACATCAACTTGTTACTGTTGATGCAGATGACGTACAAGTACCTGTGAGTGCACCTCGAGTGAGTCTTGAGTGGAACATGAATACAGAGGCTGAATACAAGAAGGACAAGGCTCCTTGTACTTCCTGACAAGGCTGAGGTACTTCGGAGGATACAGTGCTCTCTTTAACATGTTCTACTGCTCTGTGATTGCTGATAAAATCTTCTAATCGGTGGTACAATCTACTAATCAGTGGCATCAACACCGATCATGTCAACAGGCTTAATAAACCGATTCGAAGGCAGCTGATTGGACGCTCTGGTAGAGCAAAGTGCAGTACGAGAGTTATTTCTTACCTTCGGCTATTAACATCAAAAATGTGGCGTTTTGGGCAGAGAGACTTCAGCAGGATTGGAGGAAAAATTGGGGAGTCAGAAATAGAATGAAGGGGAGGAAAACACGAGTTAAACTGGGAGGGGTGCATGGAGGTTGATTGGTGAAATAAATACAGAGCTGGGGAAGGAGATAACTAATAGTGGAGGATAGAATCTCATGGGATAAAGGGGGAGGAGAACCGGAGGAATGCAGTGGGCAGGCAAGTAAATAAGGTGAGAAAGGGAAAAGGAGTTGGGTATTAGTGGAAGAGGGTAGCATTATGAGTTCGAGAAATTGATGTTCATATTATCTGGTAGGAATTTACCTAAATGGAATATAAGATGTTTCTCTACCAAGATGAATGCACCCTCATTGCTACAGTATTGGACGCCATTAATGGACATGTCGGAACGGGAATGGGAAGTGGAATTTACATTGGTGGCTACTGGGAGCACCACATTTTCTGGTGGTCAGAGCGGAGGAGCTCGGGGAAACGGTCTCCAACCTGTGTTGGGTCTCACCGATGTATAGGAAGTCACAAGGGGGTAAAGGAGGAATAGGTGGCCTCAACAGACTAATAGTTGAAGTGTCGCCTCACTTGGAATGGCCGATTGATGCTCTGGATGGTAGTGAGGGAGGTGGTGTAGGAGCAAATGTCGCACTTGTTTCACTTGCAAGGATGTGCCAGGAAGGAGATCAATGGCGAGGGACGACTGGGCAAGGGAGTTGCGTAGGGAGCGATTATCGTGGAAATCAGAATGTGGGTGTAGGGGCAGGGAGGGGGTAATGTTGCTGATGGTGTCCCGCTGGAGATTGCGGGTTAAGGGGAATTAGGTGCTACACGCGGTGGCTGGTGGGGTGACAGATGAGGACAAGAGGAACCCTATCCTTGGTGGGATGGTGGAAGAATGGGCTGAGGGAAGATATGTGTGAAATGGAAGAGATGCGCTAAAGCGGATGGTTGATGGTGGACAGAGGGAAGTCTCTTTATTTGATGAAAGAAGGCACCTACCTCGTTGTTTGAAAATCCTTATCCTGAGAGCAGATGCAGTGTTCACAGAGACATTGAGAGAAGGGGATGACATTTCTATAAGCAGCAGGGTGGGAGGAGGTGTAGTCTAGGTAGTTCAGACAGTCAGTGGGTTTCTAAGAGTTAACAATGGATAAGCTGTATCCAGATACAGAGACTGAGAGATCGGGAAAATGAAAGTGGAAGTTGGGTACAATGTTAATGAATTCAGCAGGGGTTTTGGAAGCAGTCGTGGATGTGACGTCGGAAAGGTGGTGGAGTGTCACTAGTGTAGGCTTGTAACATAGATTGTTCCACGTAGCAGACAAAAAAAAAACACATGGATAGTTTGGAGCCATGCGAGTATCCATGGTTACAACTTTTGTTTGAAAGAAGTTAGAGGAGCAAAGGAGAAATTATTGATACTGAAGTTGTTCCACTCGACGGAAGAGAGTGATGCCAGAGGAGACCTGGTTGGGCGTGGTGTCCGGAAAGAAATGAATAGTTTTAGGCCTTTGTGGTGGAGAACCGAGATATATAGGGAATGGATGTCTCGGATGAAAATAAGAAGCTCGGTCGGAGATAACTTGAAATTATTGAAAAGATCACGAGCGTGTAAAGCGTCACGGATGTCGAAAAAGAGGGACCAAAATGACGAAACGATCGGGGTGTGGGGTGGGTGGGTGCGTGATAAAACTGATTCAAGGTATGCAGTGGGGTAGAAAAAATGCTGAATCAATGTGTCTACCTGGAACAGCCAGGTTGAAGTAGAAACAGTAGGTGCAGTTTGAGGGAACTATGAGGTCGGTGGCAGATAGGAGATCCCCAGAGTTAATATGGTCGATGATGCTGTGTGTTGATGCCAAGGAACTCCTCCGATTTTAAACACAGTCCTGGACATTGTTGATGTGGACTGCTGAAGTTCTGATTCATTCAGTTATTGGCAGACATCAGGGGCTGTGATGGGGATGCTGAGTGCCTCTGGTGTCGGAAGGACGAGGTCTCAAGGCATGGTGTCTAGGCTTGTGTCGATGCAGCCGTTCCCACCCCAGTATTTGCTCAATATAAGAGCAACTATATTGTGGATAACTGCTGATTTCTGCAACATTTATGTACTCAGTGTCTAAGCCAAGGTGTCGCCTGATTACAGGCAGCAAAAGAGAAGCATCGGAGCTGTTGTCCTGTGGCGCAATATTCAGGCTGGTGTCAGTGCAGCACTCCAGTGTTTGCCCAGCAGAAGACAACCTGCACTGTGATTGACTGCGGATTGTTTTATTCTTCCTGAAGAAATAAACTTAAGAATGTTACAATATTTCTGCACAATTGTTCATATGGAATTATTTAATGGATTAACTGTTTGTCATCGCAGTTAAAAATATCAACGCATTGAATGGCTCTCTGAATATCATCGAGTGCAAATTTATCGTAGGTCCACCATTTGGCATTGCCACAAACATTTATTCAGGAAACAGACAGACAGACAAGCTACCTTGATTCCGAGGGATATTGGGTTTCGTCACAGTCGCAGCAACCAAGAATAGTGTAGAAATATGGCAATATAAAAGCATAAATAATTAAATAATAATAGGTAAATTATGCCAAATTGAAATACGTCCAGGACCAGCCTATTGGCCGAGGGTATCTGACACCGAGGGAGGAGCTGTAAAGTTTGATGGCCAAAGGCAGTAATGACTTCCTATGACGCTCAGCGTTGCATCTCGGTGGAATGAGTCTCTGGCTGAATGTACTCTTGTGCCTAACCAGCGGCGGGTGGATGGGAGACATTATCCAGGATGGCATGCAACTTGGACAGCATCCGCTTTTCAGATACCACCGTCAGAGAGTCCAGTTCCACCCGCACAACATCACTGGCTTTATAAATGAGTTTGTTGATTCTGTTGGTGTCTGCTACCCTCAGCCTGCTGTCCCAGCACACAACAGCAAACATGATAGCACTAGCCACCACAGACTCGTAGAACATCCTCTGCATGGTCCGGCATATGTTAAAGGACCTCAGTCTCCTCAGGAAGTAGAGACGGCTCTGACCCTTCTTGTAGACAGCCTCAGTGTTCTTTGACCAGTCGAGCTTATTGTCAATTCGTATCCCCAGGTATTTTTAATCCTCCACCATGTCCTCACTGACCTCTTGGATGGAAACAGGGGTCACCGGTGCCTTAGCCCTTGTCAGGTCCACCACCAGCTCCTTAGTCTTTTTCACATTAAGCTGCAGATGATTCCGCTCACCCCATGTGACAAAGTTTCCCACCGAAATGTATACCAGACACATCAAACACAGACAGCACAGAAACCATTCTCACCAACCACGCACACACACACACACACACACACACACACACACACACACACACACACACACACACAGAGAACACACACACCATGACAGCACAATGCTTTTCCACTGTTTCCACTTTACACAAAACATCACACACACACACCACAAATTAACGCATCAAGTAAACCGCACTCACAAAATAGAAAGAGTCAACACTCTTACGTATCTCACAGACATATCAGAAAAATACTTATGTCAGCATCACATAACGCCTTTACGTCAAGGCGGAAGACTTCAATCAAGCTTGCTTTAAATCTCTCCCTAACTAGCAACGTCCCCACATTACTGGAGGACTCAACAGAGTTGATCAATTCTATTCCACCATCTAAAACACTATCCCTCGCCCACACTTTGGTAAATCCGGCACCTGGTTCTGCTTTGTGTGCGTTCGTACAGCCAGTAACTGAAGGACGATAAGATAACAATGTAGAGAGCGGTGGGAGAAACGAAGAGAATATTGGGCATTGCACTGGAGTGGATCGCGTTCAAGGATTCATCAGTGGACCTAAATAAAAAAAAATTGACACTAACGTCCGAAGGATGTGTGTGGCTCTGTGGATACCCACTACATTATCCAGTTCTTTCTGTAATAGATTATAGAATCTATAATAGCCTGCATGATTAAGCTAGATCAAAGTGACACATGGGATAGTTGCTTTACAGTCAGATAACAAATCCCAGACCATTACGAGAAAAATATACAATTTCGGACTAAACTTAATTACAGATTGAAAGCTGGAAGCTGTACCTGGGCTTGCACAATATCTCTTCCAACACGGCGAGATCGCAAAGCATAAATGATGATAACCTATCACTCCTGGATGAGCTCGGGGCAGTTTAAACAGGATTTGATAGGAAGAGCTTTACACACCCAGTTGAACCGCTCATTTCGGATAATCCTGCTATCCCGTCTCTGAAGCTGACGTCCTGACATTCTTGAAGAATGCGCATTCAGGAAAAACAGACGGTTTACCAGTCAGGGTACGGGATATCCGCAGGGACTAAATAGCTGGACTGCTCATGGACGAATTCCACTGCCCAGTTCAGTAGAGCTGATTTGTCTGACACTTCAGACAGCTCTGCGTCATCTGGATAACACCCACTCTTAGGTCAGTCTGCTGTTCAACAACTTCAGCTTGGCATTGAACACAATCCTACCATCTAATCTCAACACCTATATTCAAGACGTAGGCCTCTGCGTCTCCCTGTGCAGATAGATATGTGAATTGCTTGCAGAACTGCATAAGAGTATTAACATTGACCTCATTCAGTGAGACTTTGAAAAGAATATTTCCTCACTGGCCACTAATGATGGTGACCACTAATAATTTCACTCGAAGCACACATGACACTTTGGATAAACAAGGCGTCATAAGAATGAACCTGATGATATCACTGTTATTAGATGAATCAGAGTTGACAATATGTAAGACACAGAAAAAGCTGGAGGAAAAGAGTAAATTATGGACGTTTCAGGCACCGATCACTTCAGTACATCTGATTTGACTGGCACTTCAGACTGATCCGAATCATCTGGATAACACACTTTTAGGACAGGAGTGACCCTTCATCAGATTATGCATGGCCTGCTGAGTTCCTCCAGCATTTTACTGTGTGTTGCTTTCGATTTCTAACATCTGAGTCATCAGCTGTATATACATCGGCGTCCGCATATCGGATTATTATAATAGAATATTCACACTCTGCATCTGGATAGACTCAAATGGAGCGCACATCCGCGATTTCTCTTACTTAAGAGTTTAAGTAAGTTTTGATGATAATATTAAAAAAAAACATCATGTGTCAGGTTGTTGGTTTCAATGGGCTAAGGATAGCTTTCACCAATTATATCCGACCTCTGAGACTGTCCTTCTTTTCTTTGTTCGAATGAGAAGCAGGATTACGCAATATGCATAATTACTGATGAAAAATATATATTCGCATCAGCAGCTGCAATCTGTTTGATTTAGTTAATGTATGTAGCATAATAGCCAATGATGCCGTCCTATCTAATATGCTCCCTAGTGAATAATATTAGTGATAAGTACAAAAATCTCTGAATGCAGCGTGGTGTCTGTTGACAAGTGTCAAGAGTAATGCATGGACTTCCACGAATCATCGGTTTGGCCGTTTGCTATGGCATCATTGCAGTTATTGGCATTCCTGGTAAAGCAATGGCTGGATTTTAAATCTTTAAAGAGTTGTGTTGATAGACACTTATGCTCCCGTGGACTATAGAATTTCTTTGTTCCTCTTTAATATTTCCCAGAGGCTTTAAAGATTTTCCCCTATATGTTACAACATTTTTCGAATATTATATTCCTTTTTAATTTATTTTCTTTATAATGCTATTTATTGTAGTATTCGGTAAATGGTATTGTTGCATTGTTTCTTCTGCCACAGTAAGCTCCAACATGATAGCGCAGGTAAGCACATCATGTCTTCTTCAAGGGGAGCTTTTTGGCAACTCAAAACAAAAGTCAAAGCAAAAAGAAGTCACAATGCGTACCGTCAAGATTATCTTTAGCTGTAAATTCCACACAAGCTAAACACAAAAACTCACACATAGTTAGTAATGTAACCGCACTACCCCGGTCTTCCTCTGTTGCAGCTAACCTCGTGGCGATTGGTGTAATGCTCCGCAGACGATGCGGTCTCTCCAGATACATCACTGTCTACCTACTGTCGATGGCTGTGACGGATCTCCTGGTTATTATCAAGGGAGTGATATTAATTCGGCTTGCTCCCATGACTGACCCGTCCAATTTCCTAAACCTCTCCCCGGCTTGCAATGCGAATATCGCGGGAGCTTCTTGGGCAAGAGACTGCTCTCTCTGGGTGATGGTGATGTTCACATTTGATCGCTTTGTGGTTATCTGTTGCCAAAAATTGAAAACGAAATACTGCACCGTGCGTACGGCGGCAGTAGTGATCGGAACGGTTGTGGCCCTGAGCTGTTTCGAAAACATATTTGTGTATTTCGTATATGAAATTCCACTCAAAAGAATATGTATATTTAAAAAGGCATATTGTACCTCAGCTGGCTGGATAGCATATGCCTCGATAGACAGCATTTTAATCGCTTGTGTTCCACTGGTTTTAATATTGTTGTTCAACTTCATAACCATCAGACACATTGTCAGGGCCATTAAAATCCGCAGGAGACTCCAGAGCGGCGGGAACAGTGAGAGACAGAATGACCCGGAGATGGAGAGCCGTAGGAAGTCTATCGTCTTGCTCCTTAGTATCTCTGATATCTTCGTCCTTTTTTGAATAATTTCACTGACATCTTTCCTCTACGTTCGGATTGCTAACGTTTCTTACTTTTCGGGCTCCAATTTCAGTGAATCAGTTTTTCCCCTGGAACAAAGCGGTTACGCACCTCAATTCCTGTGTTGCTCTGTGAACCCATTCATTTATGCTGGGACACAGAGTAAGATCAGAGACGAGTTAAAACTGTCACTGAACTATCCATTGGCTCTGTTTAAAAAAATGGTTAAATAAAAAAATATATATTTATTCTTGGGGATTGGTCTATGTTGCGAAACTTCTTCATAGAGTTTGTATCATTTTGATTGCCCATTTATTATGTCAACAGTGTATATGCAAGCACATCCTTTTGCAGCTAAAATGGACATCCCATTTCAGGAACATTGCATGTACGTAAAAACAGATATGCAGCACTCACACGGAAAATACATTAAACACCGTTTTTACAAAAATAAACAGTATATTAAAATGTTCATATTTTTTTCCTTTAGCTTGTTTTTTTTTCTTTCCACTCTTTTCTATGAGTGTATACCTCAGTTAAATACGTCGTGGAGATTTGTGATATGTATGATTATATGATATATATGTAACATGTCTGAAATACATCTTATGGAAGTGTTTGTTTGATGGCGAACAATAGAAAATAACTTGCAAAAAAAAAAGAATGTTGCAGTTCGACTTGATCAAAGTGGTCCTTTAATTTTTGATGCGACACAGAGTAAGATCAGAGACGAGATCAAACTGGCGTTGAAATATCCACTGCCTTTGTTTAGAAAACTTGTTAAAAATAAACAAGCAGTTTTTTTCTTGGTGAGCGGTTGATGTTGCGAAACATCTTCATCTAACTTCCATCATTGCGATTACTCAGTCATAAAGTCAGCAACGTATGCACGACCAAGTATATTTGGAGGTGAGGTGGTCATCTTACTCGCATGTTCATAACCTCAGATATGCAGTGTTCACACGGAAAAGAAATTAAACTCAGGTTTTTACAAGTAAGAGTACATTAATACATTTTAGTTCAAAGTATTCAAGGTGGTCATATTGTTGCCAGGCGACGGGGATTAAGGTTGTGCTGCTTGCTTCAATAAAAAATAAACTATTATTGAATGGAAGATCAATTCTTGAACATGAGCCCGTGGGCCTTCAGACATCCTGCCGGGGGGTGGAGTTTCAAGATGGCGACGTAAACATCTGCCTTTTAGGCGCTCTTCACTTTTCTAACTATAATCACCCTTTAATCAAATCTTTTCGAATTTAATCAAATGAGTTGATATTTTCGATTGACTTTTTTTTCTTTTAAAACTATATTTGATCTAACTTTGCCGAACTTAAAATGGCTACAAGTAAGAAATCGTCTAAGGAGCCTTTATCTATTGATGCAATTTCTAATCTTCTGGACACTAAACTTGTAAGGTTGGAAAGTAAAATGGCAAGTTTGGAAAACACGTTTACCACGAAAATGTCTGAACTTGAAGGAGCTGTTAAATCGCTTGATACTAAGTTTCAGTCACAGGCAGCGGTTATTCAGCGGCATGAAGATAAGTTGGAGACCCTTGAAAAATTAATTGTTGAAAAAGCATGTACACTTGAGGAGTTGGATAAGAAGGTACAATCGACTCTTAAAGTTGTAAATCAGCATAAGTTTAAAATTTCTGATCTTGAAAATCGATCTCGCAGACAGAATTTGCGTATTATCGGGTTTTCCGAAAAAGTTGAGTCCGGTGATTTAACTGAATTTTTCTCTAATTTACTATGGGAAATTTTCGGTGAAGGTTTGGAAACTAAACCTGTTATCGACCGTGCTCACAGAGTTGCGAGGTTTTCGTCTATGGCTGATAAACCACGAGCGGTGATTGTTCGCCTTCATTATCCTCGTGAGAAAGAGCTTTTAATTCGATTAGCTCGTAAAAAAGGTATGATTCCCTACAAAAACTTTCAATTTCGAATTGTTGAGGATTATTCTTATGAAGTAATGAAAGCCAGAATCGCTTTTAAACCAGTGATGGCAGAGATTCACTCGATTGGACTTAGACAAGCTTTAATGTACCCAGCGAAGCTTAGAATTGTGCTGGACGACAACAGTGAACGATTTTTCAACACTCCGGAAGAAGCGAAGAAATTTGTTGAAGAATTTCGATCTTCTACTGCAACTTGAACTATGTGTTATGTGGAAGATTTTTTGGAGAGAGGATATTTTTCTATTTTAAGTTTTAACCTATGAAGCTGGGTTATAACTTTTTATTTTTTGATCTATGGGTCCGTTTTTTTTTTACTAGCATCATTGTTTATAGATGTTCTTTTTAATTTTGATAATATCCTTTTTTCTTTCTGTTTTGGTTATATACGTTTATATTTTGCAATAATGATTTACCTTTTTTTTTAAGATGTCGTTTCTTTTTCCCGTAAGATTCTGTTTTTTACAAGTATTTATCTGTTTGCCTGTATTCAGATATGGGACGAATGTTTTGGATTTTTGGTTTTTTTTTCTATATATATGTTGTACTGTTTATTATATCCTTTTTTTTTAAATGTTATTTTGTCTTTTAACAGATCGCTGAACTCACATTTGTATTTAATAATATGGCTTTTTCAAAATGGTGTTTCTTCTTCCCATAAGTCTTTGCTTTTGAAACGTCATCTTGTATTTGAATATGGGATTTTTTTTTAAAGGTATATTACACTTTTAAATTTTGACGTTTATACTTTTTTTTATTAATGATTGTTGTATTATATTAATTTTCTTTTATTCTGATTGATATATATATATATATATTTTTGCAACTCTATATCTTAATTTGGGTGTTATATAGTTTTCTTTTAATCTTTTTTTTATAGAGCTGCCATCTTGAAATGGGGGTAATATTAGTATTAGTTTATGCGCCTGCCGCTTGGCTTTTTTTCGAAGGGTGGGGGGGAGGGGGTAGGGATCTTTTTTCACGCTTTTGCTTTTTATTTTTTTGCTTTTAGTTTATGGGCCGACTTTAAACTACTAATATTGTTGAGGTGTCATGTTCTCCGGTTGCTCCTGAATCAATTTTCCTCCTTCCTGAATTGTGGGTTATGTGTCTTTCTAACCTTTTATGATATACACAATTAATATTGGTATGATGGATAGATCTGTTAACTTTATCTCCTGGAATACTAATGGTTTAAATCATCCGATTAAACGTAAAAGAATATTTAAAGTATTCCATAGACTGAATGCTAATATTATCTTTGCACAGGAGACCCATATCAGGAGGGAGGATAATCAACGTTTTTTTAGGTTCTGGCAGTGTCAACAATTTCATTCGAATTGTACCGCTAAAATTAGGGGTGTGTCTATTTTTATAGATCCCTCAATATCGTTTACCCATCATGAAATTATTTCTGACCCACAGGGTAGATTTTTGTTGATAACTGGCTTACTCTTCCATCGGAAAGTTGTTCTAGTTAATATTTATGCTCCAAATTTTGACTGCCCTGAATTTTTTAAACGTTTATTTACTTCCCTTCCTAATCTGAATGAATATATGTTGATAATGGGTGGAGATTTTAATTGTTGTTTGAATCCTTCGATGGATAGATCTAAACCTATTCGTACTCTTCCGAATAGATCAGCCCTACTTATTAATTCATTTATGGTTGACTCGGGAATTACAGAAATATGGCGGTTTTTGAACCCTAAAGATAAAGAATTTTCATTTTTTTCACATGTATATCATAGCTATTCTAGAATTGACTATTTTCTTATTGATCATCGGTTATTAACGGATGTTATTGATTGTAAATATGATTCTATTACTATTTCGGATCATGCACCTTTGAAGTTATCTATTAAGATTTCGGACTATTCCAATAATACCAGATCTTGGAGACTTAACGCTATTTTGCTTCAAGACCCAGAATTTATTACTTATATAAAACAGCAAATTGACTTGTTCTTTTCTACAAACTGTACTGAAGAAATCGACAGAGGAATACTTTGGGACTCTTTTAAGGCTTTTATTCGTGGTCAAATTATCTCATACTCTGTTGGTAAAAGAAAACAAAGATATTTAGATATTGCTTTATTGGTGGATAAAATCAAGGAAATTGATAAGATTTATTCTGTGACTCCTACCAAAGAACTTTATAAGAAGAGAGTTGAGCTTCAAATGGAACATAGTTTACTATTATCTTCTTCAATTGAAAATCAATTAATTAGGACCAGGGCTCAATTTTATATTCATAGTGACCGTACTGGTAAACTGTTAGCTAATCAATTAAAGGCTATCTCGACTAAGCGACAAATTATTAAAATTCGCAAATCAGACGTTAATTTAACTACTGATCATAAAGAAATTAATAATACCTTTCAAGATTTTTATAAATCTTTATATCATTCAGAATTTGATGGTGACCAGTCCATGATAGATAATTTTTTTAACAATTTGAATATTCCTAAACTGACTGATGAAGACCATAGCCTGTTAGATGCTCCTATTTCTATGGTGGAAATAGGAGAGGCTATCTCATCAATGAATTCAGGGAAAGCTCCTGGTCCTGATGGTTATATAGTAGAATTTTTTAAAACTTTTTCTTCTTTGCTTTCTCCTTGGTTATGTGAAATTTTTAATGATACGTTTGCTAAGAAGAGATTACCTCAATCTTTTTATGAAGCTAATATTTCTCTAATTCTTAAAAAAGATAAAGATCCTACTTTATGTACATCTTATCGCCCTATATCACTATTAAATGTAGATTCTAAGATTCTTACAAAAATTTTAGCTATTAGATTAGAAAAAGCACTATTTCAGATTATTTCAGAAGATCAAACTGGTTTTATGAGGAATCGGTATTCCTTTTTTAATGTTAGAAAATTGATTAATATAATTCATACTTCACCACCCACAATCCCAGAATGTGTTATTTCATTAGATGCTGAAAAAGCCTTTGATAGAGTTGAATGGATATATTTATTTAATGCATTGAGAAATTTTAATTTTAGTCCTAACTTTATATCATGGATTAAATTAATATATCATAAACCTGTCGCTTCTGTTTTTACAAATAACTACAGATCTTCTTTTTTTCAATTATCTCGTGGTACGAGACAAGGCTGTCCCTTAAGTCCTTTATTATTTAATATTGCATTAGAACCTTTAGCAATTGCTATTCGTGAATCTCCTAATATTTTTGGTATTACCCGTAATGAGAAATTATACAAATTATCTCTTTATGCTGATGATTTGTTGTTATATATTTCTGACCCTGATAGGTCTATTCCTGCTATTTTATCCTTGTTGGTTCAATTTGGTACTTTTTCTGGTTATAAACTAAATTTAGATAAGAGTGAATTATTCCCTTTAAATGCACAAACTTTATTGAGTGATAGGATACCATTTAAAGTTGTTATTGATAACTTTACCTATCTAGGTATAAAAATTACCAAGAAATATAAAGATTTATTTAGACTGAATTTTTTACCTATGCTTCATCAAATTCATCAACTTACTACAAGATGGTCTCCTTTGTTTTTATCATTAATTGGTCGGATTAATGCTGTTAAAATGATGATTTTACCGAAATTTTTATACTTATTTCAAGCCCTACCAGTTTTTATTCCTAAATCTTTTTTTGATAGCATTGATTCAAAAATTTCCTCATTTGTGTGGCAAAATAAAAACCCTAGGTTAAGTAAAAAGCAATTACAAAAATCAAAAAAAGATGGTGGTTTAGCTTTACCCAATTTTAGATTTTATTATTGGGCAAATAATATTCGTAATTTATTGTATTGGAAACTAGATTTGGATTCACCACTGTGCCCACAGTGGGTAAATTTGGAATGTAATGAGGTAAAGGGATATTCTCTATTCTCTGTTCTTGGTTCTTGTCTTCCTGCGGATTTAGTTAAATTTAATAAACAAATATTTAATCCTGTTATTAAACATACATTACGAATTTGGTTTCAATTTCGTAAGTTTTTTAGTTTGAAAAACTTTGTTCTTGATAGCCCTATCTTATTTAATTTCTTTTTCAAACCTTCCTGGACAGATCAAGCTTTTAACATATGGAAAAGGAAAGGTATAAAATGTTTTCGTGATCTTTTTTTTGAAGATACTTTGATGTCATTTGATCAACTTTCCAACAAATTTGAATTACCTAAATCTAATTTTTTCAGATATTTACAAATTAGAAATTTCTTGCATAAAGTTTTACCATCTTTTCCTAATTCAACTTTGGTGGACATTACAGATTTGATCTTTACCTTAAATCCTTGTCAAAAGGGATTAGTAGCTTTTATTTATAATATGATTATGAAGATACAACCAGAAATATCAGTTAGAATTAAACAAGAATGGGAAAAAGAACTTCAATATAACATACCAACAGATAAATGGGGAAAAATTTTGCAGATGGTTAATTCTTCTTCTATATGTGCTAAACATGCTTTAATACAATTTAAAATTGTACATAGAGCTCATATGTCTAAAGATAAACTTGCTCGATTCTATTCTCATATTAACCCTCAATGTGACAGATGTCATTCAGAAGTGGCCTCATTGACCCATATGTTCTGGTCATGTCCCACTTTACATAATTATTGGAAGGACATATTTACTACTATTTCCTCAATTTGGAATATAGATTTACAACCTCATTCTATTACTGCAATTTTTGGCATACCAAATGAAGATGGTAATCAGTTTTCCCCTTCAATCAGACGAATGATTGCTTTTGTAACATTAATGGCCAGAAGGTCTATATTACAAAATTGGAAAGAAGTAAATCCTCCTACCACATTTCAATGGCTTTCTCAAACTATTTCTTATCTGAGCTTGGAAAAAATTAGAAGCACTATCTTTGACTCATCAATTAAATTTGAAGAAACTTGGAGACCGTTTATTAGACATTTTCATATGAATTAATTTGGCCTTTTCCAGACCTTTTCTCTGCTTATTCATGTTCAGGTATGGAGTTCCGGAGTTCTTTGACACTATCATATACTTGTAAACTGTTATTATTGCCCAGGTTAGTTTAGTTTAGTGTTTTTTTTTATATTTTTTTTCACATATTTTTTAATATATTTTTTTCTTTTTTAATGGTTATTTTTGTTTTTTTTTTCATATAATCATGTGGACTTGATTGATTAAGGTATTCTCTTCTGTTGATGTTTAGTAGGATATTGTTATCTTATTATCAATGTGCTTTCAAGTCTATTGTATTCACAACTTACTTATTACTATGTTATTTTTTTGTGTATATATGAAAATCAATAAAAAGATTGAAAAAAAAAGACATCCTGCCATTGACAACATCGCGGATGTGTCATAGACTGGTTGCCTAGTGGGTGGTCATGTGGATAATCGATAGTGTCTTCTTCAGGCAGCCGTCGAGAGCCTCTATCGGTCAGAGCTGACCATGGATACTGCCTTCTGCCTGTCCGGATACACAAGCCTGGGTGGTACGTTATGGAGAACAAGCAGATGCCCATTTAACAAGCTCCCCCTCTCCATGCATCTAATGAACAGAAAGGACAGACGGAGACTGATGCAGTTGTTTTACCAGCAGCGTGAAAACAGTCGCCAGTCAGCACTGCACTTGGGACTGCAGCTCCGGGAATTTCGCTCGGGATTCACTCCCGAAGCATTTTCGATAGGTTGGACTAGCTGCAAGGAAGTGGAGGCTTGAGATCAGAGTTTTCCTTCTCTAAGAAGAGCTGGCAAACACGACTGATGACCCCAATTGCCGGAGCGACTAGCTTCAAGGCGCCCGTAACCCGAATTTGTTCATTACCCGTCAGTATAAATAGTTCCACTGAACTTTTAGATAGGGTTTGTTTAAACGAATATATCATCTGCTGAGTAAATATTGAAATTGGTTTGTTATTGTCATCAGCGCTGACAAACATTCGATATATATTGCTTGCGTGTCACCACGAGAGATAACACCATGAAGATTTATATTGAAATGGAACTTAAATAAAAAGGCAATACAGGGAAAAAAATGAGGTACGAACGCAAGCTAGACAGGAATATAAAGGAAGATAGCAGATGCTTTTTTAGGTATGTGAAGAGAAAGAAGAGAGTTAAGAACAATGTTGGGCCCTTGAAGAATGAATTGGGTGCAATTGTTATGGGAACCAGAGAAATGGCAGAAGAATTTAATAAGTACTTTACATCTGTCTTCAATAAGGAAGACACAAACAATCTCCCCGATGTATGGATGGGCCAAGGACGTAGGGTAACAGAGGAAATGAAACAGATTGACATTAGGAAGGAAACGATGATGAGTAGACTGATGGGACAGAAGGCTGACAAATCCCTAGGTCCAGATGATCTGCATCCTAGGGTACTAAAGGAGGTGGCCCTGGACATTGCGGAAGCATTGGTATTCATTTTCTAATGTTCCTTAGATTCAGGATCAGTTCCTGTGGATCGGAGAATGGCTAATGTTATCCCACATTTTAAGAAAGGAGGAAGGGAGAAAACAGAGAACTATCGACCTGTCAGTCTAACATCAGTAGTGGGGAAGATGCTAGATTCCATTATTAAAGTTGAAATAGTGGCATATCTAGATAGCAGTGAATGGATTGGGCCGAGCCAGCAAGGATTTACTAAGGGCAAATCATGCTTGACTAATCTATTGCAGTTTTTCGAGGATGTAACCAGGAAGTTAGACAAGGGAGATCTAGTGGATGTAGTGTACCTCGATTTTCAGAAGGCATTTGATAAGGTCCCACATAGGAGATTGGTGGGTAACATAAAAGTTCATGGCATTGGGGGGAAAGCATTGACATGGATAGATAACTGGTTGGCAGATAGAAAGCAAAGGGTAGCGGTGATTGGGAGTTTCTCGGAATGGCAAGTGGTGACAAGTCAGGTGCCACAGGGCTCGGTATTGGGACCGCAGCTGTTTACGTCAACGCTTTCGATGAAGGCATTGAGAATAACATCAGGAAATTTGCTGATGATACTAAGCTGGGTGGCAGTGAGGCATGTGATGAAGATGTTGGGAGAATTCAGGGTGACTTGGATAGGCTGGGTGAGTGGCAGATACTTGGCAGATGACGTTTAGTTTGAATAAGTGTGAGGTTATCCACTTTGGGAGTCAGAACAGGAAGACAAATTATTATCTGAACGGTCTAGAGTTAGGTAAGGGAGAAATACAAAGAGATCTAGGAGACCTTGTTCATCAGTAACTGAAGGTGAATGAGCAAGTGCAGCAGGCAGTGAAGAAGGCTAATGGAATGATGGTCTTGATTACAAAGGGAATTGAGTACAAGAGCAAAGAAATGCTCTTGCATTTATACAGGGCCCTGCTGAGACCACACCTGGAGTATTGTGTACAGTTTTGGCCTCCAGGGTTAAGGAAGGACATCCTGGCTGTAGATGACGTGCAGCGTAGATTCACAAGGTTAGTTCCTGGGATGTCCAGACTGTCTTACGCAGAGAGGTTAGAGAGACTGGGCTTGTACACGCTGGAATTAAGGAGATTGAAAGTGGATCCGATTGCAACATATACGATTATTAAGGGGGTGGACAAGATAGAGGCAGGAAATATGTTCCAGATGCTGGGATAGTCCAATACCAGGGGGCTTGGTTTGAGAAAAAGGGGTAGGTCATTTAGGACAGAGTTAAGGAAAAACTTCTTCTCCCAGAGAGTTGTGGGGTTCTGGAATGCATTGCCCCGGAAGGCTGTGGAGGCCAATTCTCTGGATGCTTTCAAGAAGGAGCTAGATAGGTTTCTTATGTATAGGGGAATCAGAGGATGTGGGGACAAGGAAGGAACCGGATATTGATAGTAGATGATCAGCCATTATCTCAAAATGGTGGTGCAGGCTCGAAGGGCCGAATGGTCTACTTCTGCACCTATTGTCTACTGTCTATTGTCTATTATCTTTAAACTTACTGATTATCATAGCCACCTGGACTATAGCTCTTCCCACCATACCACTTGCAAATACACCATTCCCTTTTTCTCAGGTATTTTAAGTTGGTCGCATCTGCGCTCAGGATGAGGCTTTTCATTCCATCATAAATGAGTTGTCCTCCTTCTTCATAGAAAAAGGTTTTCCTTCCTCTATTATTGACACTATGCTCACTCACATCTTTCCTTTTGCTGAAATCTACTCTCATACCATCCACTCGCTGTTCCATGAGAGATAGGGCTCCTCTTGTTCTCACCTACCACCCGAGAAGTCCCCGCCTGCAGCTCATGATTTTCTGAAGCTTCCACCATCTATAAAGTGATCCAACCACCAGCAACATATTCCCTGCCGATTTCCCAACATTCTGTTTTCCGCAGGGATCGCACCCTATGCCACTCCCTTTACCGTCCTTCCCTTCCCAATTATCACTTTCCTGTTACTTATCCAGTATCCTGGTATCACCTCCCTTATACTTCTTCCTCCCAGCCCCCACCTTCTTGCTCTAACTCCTCTCCTTTTTTCAACTATTGATGAAGGCTCTCACAGTTTACTCTTTTTTAGTAGATGCTGACTGGAATGCGCAGTTGCTCCAGTACTTGGCTAAAATGCCAAGCCCAGTTTGCGCCCAGATTTCTAAATTATCTCTTCTTGTAGAAAATAGTCTACGTACGTCCGCTGAAATTGCAAGCCCCTAGGATGTGTAATGTTCCCTCCTTTACTCCCTGTATAACCACGACTGAGTGGTATACTATATTGCCGACTCTATATTGATTGGCCTAATCTCAAACAGAAAACGAGGTGTCCTACGGCAAATAAATCATCTCTCTGACACAGTACAGTCAAAAAACAATCTCATTCTCAATGTCGTGAAAACAAAGGAACTGGTTGTGGATTACAGGAGACGGGCTAACCCCTATTGATATCTATGAATCTGGGTTTCAAAGAGTAAAAATGTTTACTTTCATATGAAACCACATCACAATGGATATCACGTTGTTGCAATGAGCGAATGAAGCGAAACCAAGTGCAAGACGCAGGCACGGAGGGTGAGTTAGCATTTTTACGTGGACGTACTCATTCAACAACAAACAAATGGATCTTGACACGGAGCTTTCATAGGTAAATTTTGAAACTAGAGCAAAACTTAAAACATATGGTCCTAAGCGGCCGGGAAACGTTTATCACCACACAGGCATAAGAAACGATCTGGCAACTATGGTTTGTAACGCCGGGGTTTCTTATACTGCGGGTCCTGGTGGAAACCAGGTGTGCCGTCATCAAAAACAGTAGGAGCAATTGGAAAATGAACGGTCGGAACCGTGGCACAATCAAAGGAAATTAGAAGGAACTTCGAAGTAAACGATCAGGACCGTGAGTCACGTGGTCTGTGTGGTGAAAAAGGCAAATGAGCGTCTTTTCCATCTTAGACATTAAGGTTTGGTATGCCCACTTCCCCCGACTGGCTACGACAATCAGAGGGGGCCATACCAAACTTTCTTACTTCCCATGATTCAGGACATGCAATAGAATTAATGAAAGCCTACACTCAAAGGCTGACTAATAACCAATGTACAAAAGAAGAAAAATATTGAAAATACGAAAATAAACAAATTTTAATAGTAACTATCAACATAACCATAAAACCGACATATCCAAACGAAATACAACATCAATACATTTCTTAAAAACCTGAGAATGTGCCTTAAGTTTTAACAAAAAGTAAAATGTTTCTCTACCTGAAGGAGACTTTTATTGAATTGAATAAAAACCCGGTATCAAATCATGAAGAACCAAACAGGTTATGTATTGCCACATCTTCCTCCGCATGTATGTGTTGAAATTATTCACCTTCATCAGTAAAGCTAAAAGAGTCAATTCAAACAGTAGAAGTTTTTTCTAAAGATATAAGTATGAACGTTTCGACTAGTTAACTGCAGAACATTAAAAACAAAAAATGTGCAAAAGTGCTAATAGAACACAGAACAGAGCAGCAGGATGCAATGCAGATGATAAATAAAAATGTAACATGCAAGTATTTGGAATATGAACTAATAAAGAAAATAGATCATAGTGCTATCATGGGAAACCTTTTTGACAGAACTTAATTCAAGGCTCAAGGAAATACGCCAAACAGAGATCAATAACAAATATATAACAAAACCATAGGCAATAAATACTTTTGCTATACCAATAAAATAATGCAATATTCTTCCGAAATAGTTGTGGAAAATTTACAAACAAAAATATAATATATAATAGCAAAGTTTAGATTCCACTATGTACCTCGAACACATTTGGATTAACACAGCCTTGGACGAAATGAGGAAGAGAAAAAACAGGCAAAATTACACAACAATTAGATACAACTTCTAAAGAGACTGAATATACTCATCAACCAAAACAGGATGCAGCATCAAAATGTAACGCTGAATCAGGCTCGCTGGTGTGGCAAATGAGACATAAAACACTGACTGAAAATAAGTATACGTATCATTTATATACAATCAGTAAAATTACGACCAAACATTCATGCTTCGGAAGTTAAGGAAATGACAAAGTTAAATATGCAGCAAATATATTTAATTGAAATGGTACCTTCCAAATGGTTATGTACACCACTTGCGTTCAACAAAAGAAGAGCAAAAGGACCTCCCACGCATGTTCTCTATATTCCCAGGATGTATGATACAGGGCACAAAACAACGATTGACAGCTCCTGCTTTCATCTGTGTATTTAAATATCAGTTAACTAGAGTAAATAAACAATGACAACTTCGTTATATATTCCCTGGTGATTAATATTTTGTTTCAATATAACAGACAACGAATGCAGTGCATTTAATACTTAAAGAAGTCGGCAGTGATGTGTGCGACTCAAAAAATACTCTGATATACCAATACAATGCAACTAGTGTTGTACCTTCATCAATGTGCTGACTATCCTGAATCTAATTATACCTCTCCAAATTCTTATAAATCCCGTCTGTCAGGATTTTCGCCAGCATATTGCACACAATTGAAGTCACACTCTCCGTCTATAATTCCCTGGGTTATCTCTACCCCCTTTCTTGATCAAACGGACAACATTTGCAACTTTCCAATCCTGACGTGTTTTTCCCGTCCCCATTGATGATGCAAATGTAAAGGGGGTTTCTTTTTTTTTCTTTGTTACTGTTGGGAAAGGGTTTCCTTTTGTTAACTAGCAGGAATGCTAATTTACTGATAACGGGATTGGTATTCCTTTGTAAACCAAATGGGGATTAATGTTCTTTCTTCTGAGTCTGTAAGCTTTTGTTGACGGGCTTTTGGGCAGATCGGCGCGAGGGGGTCGAGAGAGATGACGCAATGCTCTAAGCTGGGCGAGGATCGGACCCCAAAGGGGGGTCCGAGGCCGGGAGATTCTCCGAGGAGGGGGGGGGGATGAAGCTAGATGTGCTTGGTTGACCACTCGGAGGGTCCTGAGCTGCTAGTCGAGGAGTTCGGAGGGGATCGAATGGTGGCCAGAAGACTTCAGAAATTGAGCTCCAACGGCTGTGCACGAAGTGATTTGGACTTTGATAAGTTTGGCGCCTTTTCTTTAATTTTCTCTTCATATATACTGTATCGTTATTAATCACTTAGTTATAGTAACCTTTATAAATTGTACTCATTTAATCGCATATGGAGTACTGTCTGTTTTTGGGCGAGGCGGGGACATCACACAGCATCCACACCAGCTGATTACCCAGTTTGGCGGGGCCGAAGGCTTCTCCCCCTAGACGAAATGAGCTGAGCGAGCCTGAGGCGACCCAGGGGGTTACATTGTGGGGTGCTCGTCCGGGGTTGATTTCTGTGGAAGCTGTGTGACCACCTTCTTTGAATTGTGTCTGCGGCGAAGAGCTGGTGTGCCTTTGTGGGTGTGCGATTGCTGGTTATCGCTGTGTGTGTGTTGGGTGGGGTGGCTGCTGTTGGTAGCCTGGAGGTCGTTGTTCGAGTTCCGACTAGTGCTGACGAAATGGTGGTGGGACCATGGGTTGTCCGTACTGTTTGGAGAGTGAGGAGTGACAGGTTGGGATGTTTCAGCAGTGGTGAGCTCCGCCCGGTTATTGGAATAATGTTCAGCCCTAAAGGGGCGGAGGCGTGGGCGGAGCGGACCTCTCAGTTGTTGGGTGAGTGGCAGTGCTTGGCTGAGGAAAAGCGACAGGGACGGGTTGAAAGTTGAGTAGGCGGGCTGGTGACTTTGTTAGAACTGTCAGGCGCAATTACCTCGAAGTGACCGCTGCCAGTTCTGGGAAAGTGTGGGAAAATGCGTGTGGTTCGACTGGAAGTCAAATGCCGCAGCTGGGGGGCTTATTATATCTGTGGCAGGAGATTGGTGGGAAGTTTTTAGGGTATCCCTTTTTGCCTAGGGTGGCAGATAAATTGCTTGTGGTGCCAAGGGGATCAGTTGTTCCGTTGATTCGAGAGGTGTCTGGAAACTTAGAGGAGGCCCAGTGGGGGAACGGCTTGGGGTCTCTGGGGGAGCACGTTCCCAGCAATGTACCAAGGAACTCCCGAAAGGAACAGACCCTATTCCTGAAGGCTTAGAGGGGCCATGTGCACAGGTGTTGTTACGGATGGATGGAAGTCAAGTTAAAGCCATCCTCGGCACCGGGGCGCCAGTGAAGTTGCTGTACAATTTGTTTCAAAACCGTTATTGGAAACATTTATCCTTGACGACATTGAGGACACTGGAGATTCGGGGTACCAGTGCCGGTGATTATCCAGACGACGGTTGTTGGTCAGTGAAAATGGAGTTCTTAGAGGCAAATGTGGAGGAGACTGAGGTTCATGAATCGTTAATGCTGATGTGTCCGGACCCTGTTGAGACGGGCAGCGTTTCTGTTCTAGAGAGAACCAAAATCCTGCTGGTGCGCTTGGGAGCCTGCCCGGAGGAGGCGGGTGAGCGCTGTTTGGAGGCATTGTCGATGCACCCAGGGTTTCGAGCTGCTTGTGCGGACGTGTGTAGCAGCATTGGGCTGATACCGAATTCAAACAAGAGCCAGTGGTGGTACGGCCTGGGGGAAGTATCTGAGGGTGAGACCCTCTTCGTGGACGCTGCGAAATACCACAAGGGAGGGGAGTTGACTGCTGAAGACACCTCGGAGAGAGAGAGGTTGCGGCGACTGGCCCCTACAGCCGTGGAAGATGTAGGCAGCGTGTGTATGGATTATATTGCGTTGAAGAGGTGCACTGTCAGTGACCAGAATATGGCCCTGAGGGCCAGAGAGGCGATGGCCTGTCTGAGTGGTGTGAAGTGGTTTAAGGTGCTGGATCTGAGGAGTGGATGTTGACAGATCCCGATGAGTGGGGCCAACAAGGAGAAGACGGCCGTTATAAATTCCCTAGGAGTCTTCGGGTCCGAAAAGATGCCACAGGGCATATCTGGAGCCCTTGCAACCTTCCTGCGGGGCAGGTGGAAGACCATAGGGGATGTGGAGGCGTTTGGAGTTTTGTTGTATGTGAATGATCTCTTGGTAATTGGATTTGCCTCAGGAGAATATGAAGTGAGGTCGTTGCAGGAGCAGCTGAGAACTACCGAGTTAAAGTGTTTTCGGGACACGTGCCAGGGCTGGCGAAGGTCGCAGCTCGTGAGAGACTGTCTCTACGGAATCAAGTTTGAAATGAAGACGGAGAGACTGGAGAAAGTGATCTGGAACCATTCGGAAGACTTACAAGTTGGAGAGAATGAAGAAAGTTGTCTGACTGAGGGTAATAGCAAACTGAGAACCCTGAGAGGGGAGTTTGCAGAGGTAAAGAAATTACAGACGAATCTCAGAAGAGAGAAGCGGAAGCTTGAAGAGAACCTGAAGATGACCATCGACAGTTCAAATGAAGTGCAAAACCTGAAAGTTGATCTGGAAGAAGTCATGAGGAAGAAAAAGCTGGAGAGAAGTGCAGTGAATACTGAACAGGAGGCTGAAGAGACTGCGGGAGCAGTGCAGGCCACGTGTTTCCGTTTGGAGAAGATCAAACAGCAGCTACCGATCACAGGAATGAGGAAGAATACAGATTCGATGGATGATGTGCTGGATGTGTGGTACATGCTGCCTTTTGCTGACTTTCCCTCGATTGAGGAAGAGACCTTTGGCCCTTCTCCCATTGAGTCAGGTGTAGCGGGGAGGGTTAGCTGTGTGCAGTGTGGGGCATGAGTGAGAGGTTGAGAGAGGAGTTGGTAGTGGGCCCAAGGTATCCCCAGTTGTGTCCGAGCCTGAAGGGTTTAGGTGAGGGGGTACGGAGGCCTCAGAAGGGTTAGGGAACTCCCAGATAGTTGGCCTAAGTAGCGCCTGAGGAACAGGGCGTGAGGGTTACTGTGTGCGGAGGAGATGTCACTGTTTGTGCTTGGGTTACGGTGTGTTGGCAGGAAAGGTGGCGAGTTATTTAGTAGTCTTGAGGACATGACTTTTATTTGGTGGAGGAAGTGTGTAAAGGGGGTTTCTTTGTTTTTCTTTGTTACTGTTGGGAAAGGGTTTCCTTTTGTTAACTAGCAGGAATGCTAATTTACTGATAACGAGAATGGTATTCCTTTGTAAACCAAATGGGGATTAATGTTCTTTCTTCTGAGTCTGTAAGCTTTTGTTGACGGGCTTTTGGGCAGATCGGCGCGAGGGGGTCGAGAGAGAGGACGCAATGCTCTAAGCTGGGCGAGGATCGAACCCCAAAGGGGGGTCCGAGGCCGGGAGATTCTCCGAGGAGGGGGGGGGGATGAAGCTAGATGTGCTTGGTTGACCACTCTGAGGGTCCTCAGCTGTTTGGAGAGTCGAGGAGTTCGGAGGGTACTGAGCTGCGAGTCGAGGAGTTCGGAGGGGATCGAATGGTGGCCAGAAGACTTCAGAAATTGAGCTCCAACGGCTGTGCACGAAGTGATTTGGACTTTGATAAGTTTGGCGCCTTTTCTTTAATTTTCTCTTCATATATACTGTATCGTTATTAATCACTTAGTTATAGTAACCTTTATAAATTGTACTCATTTAATCGCATATGGAGTACTGTCTGTTTTTGGGCGAGGCGGGGACATCACACAGCATCCACACCAGCTGATTACCCAGTTTGGCGGGGCCGAAGGCTGCTCCCCCTAGACGAGAATGAGCTGAGCGAGCCTGAGGCGACACAGGGGGTTACACAAAAATTATCGTCAGAGGCTCAGAAACCTCCTTCGTCGTTTCCCACTGTAACCAGGGATATATAGTCCACACCCGGCAACCTATCTAACTTAATGTTTTTCCAAAGCTCCAACACCTCCTTCTCAATGTCTAGATGCTAAAGCGAATTAGTCCGCTGTAAGTCATACTCACAATTGCTAGGTTACATTTTTCCTTGGTGAATACTGAACAAAGTACTCATTAAGTACTTCCGCTAGGGCCCCGACTCCATGTACACGTTTCCACAATCGCAGCTGATTAGCTCTATTCTCATACAGATCAGCCTCTTGCCCTTCACATACTTGTAGAGCACCTTGGGTTGTTCCTGAATCCTTCTCGCTAAGGACCTCTGATCGTCCATTCTCTCTCCCCTAATTGTATTCTTAAAATCTCATCCTGTCAACCTTGTTATTTCTAGAACTCTATCAATACCTGATTCTTTGTACTTTCGTAAATTTTTCATTTTTGCTTAACTGGGTTTCCTCATCATTTATACAGGGTGGTTACGTTACCCTACCAAACTTTCCCTGCTTGCATGGAAAATACCTATGCAGTACACCATACAGATGTGAGAACATAAGACAATAAGACATGGGAGCAGAATTAGGCCATCTGGCAAATGGACTCTGCTCATATGTCTTATTGTCTTATGTTCCCGCCCTTCTCTCTGTAAAATTTTATGCCATGACCAATCAGAAACATATCAATCTCTGCCTTTAATACACCCATAACCTAATCCCCACAAGTGCATGTGGCAGCAAATTCCACAAATTCACCACCATTTGGCTAAAGATTTTTTTCGGCAAATATGTTTTGAAAGGGCGCCCTCTAACCTGAGAATATCCCCTTTTGTCCTGGACTCTCCAACAATGGGGAGCATTCTTTTCACATCTACTGTCTCCAGGCCTTTCAACATTCGAAAGGTTTCAATGAGATCCCACATCATCCTTCTGAATTCCAGCGGATACAGATCCAGAGATATAAAACGTATCTCGAATGATAACCATTTCATTTCTGGAATTATCCTTGTGAAACTCATCTGGACTCTCTCCAATGTCAGCACGACTGTTCAATGATGAGATGCTCAGAACACATCACAATTCTCAAGCTGAGGAGTCGGAAATAGAACGGGGTATGGTGAGAAACACGAGTTGATATGCTAAAATGTGAGGGAAGCTTGGAGGTTGATTGGTTAAAGAGATACAGAGCTATAGAATGAGGTATCTAATGGCCGAGGAAAAAAGGTCATGTAAGAAACAGGATGAGCACCAGAGAAGGCTATGTGCTGGCAAGTACATAAGGTGAGAGAGGGTAAAGGGGTTGGTGAATAGAGAAAGAGGAGGCATACCGAATTCGGGAAATTTATGAAATGTCATCCGGAAGGAGGGTCCTAAATGGAAAATAAGATGACATATAAGAATAAGAGGAAATCGATCGCTGGTGGGGTGGAGAAAGAATGGGCTGAGAGCAAATTGTGCGAAATGGAAGAAATGCGCTTAAGGCGATGGTTGATGGTGGAAGTTCCTTTATTTGAAGAGAGAATTCACCTGTTTCGTTCTTGATTGAAAATTATCGTGAGAGAAGATGCTGCGGACTCAGAGGAATTGAAAGAAGGGATGACATTTTTACAAGCAGCAGGATGGGAGAAGGTATAGTCTAGGTAGCTGTGAGAGTCAATCGGTTTCTCGCAGCTATCAGTGGTTAAACAGTTTCCAAGGATAGAGACTGAGAGATTGAGAAAGGGAAGAAAATTGTCGGAAATGGACCAGATAAATTTGAGGCCAGGGTGCAAGTTGGTTGCAATGTTAGTGAAGTTGGCGAGCTCAACATGGGTGTTGGACGTAGCAGAAGCGCAGTCGTGGATGTGACTTCGGAAAGGTGGTGGCTTGTTGCTAGTGTCGGCTTGTAATATAGACTGTATCACGTATCAGACAAAAAAGACAGGGATTGCTTGGAGGCATGCGAGAATCAATGGCTGCGCCTTTTGTTTAAAGAAAGTTAGAGTAGCAAAGAGAAATTATTGAGACTGAAGCTGTTCTGCTCGACGGAGGAGAGTGGTGCCGGAGGAGACCTATTTGGACGTCGTGTTCGGAAAGAACCGAATAGTTTTAGGCATTCGTGATGGAGAACGGAGATATACAGGGACTAGACATGTAGGGTGAAAATAAGAAGCTCGGGCGCAGATAACTTGAAGTTATTGAAAAGATCACGAGCGTGTGAAGCGTCAAGGATGTCGATAAGGACGGACCGAAAGGATCCGGGGGTGGGGGATGGGATAAAACGAAGTGGAGGTAAGCAGTGGGGTAGAAAAAAAAGCTGAATCAGTATGTCTATCTGGAACAGCCAAGTTGAGGTAGAAACAGTTGGTGCGGTTTGAGGGAACTATGAGTTCGGTGGCAGATAGGAGATCACCAGAGTTAATATGGTCGGTGATGCTGTGTGTTGATGTCAAGGAATTCCTCCGTATTTGAACACAGTCCTGGATATTGTTAATGTGGAATGTTGGAGTTCTGATTCGTTCAGTTATTGGCAGCCAGCAGGGGCTCTGGTGGGGACGCTGAGTGCCTCTGACATAGGAAGGACGAGGTCTCAAGGCAAGGTGTCTAGGTCTGTGTCGATGCTGCCCTTCCCACCCCAGTATTTGCTCAATATAAGAAAAGTTGTATTGTGGTTTACTGCAGAGTTCTGCAACATTTAATAACTCAGTGTCTAAGCCGAGATGTCGCCTGTTTACAGGCAGCAGAAGAGAAGCATCAGAGCTGGTGTCCTGTTGCGCAATATCCAGTCTTGTGTCAGTGCAGCACCCCTGTTTTTGCCAAGCAGAAGACAAGCTGCATTGTGATTACCTGTGGATTCATTTGGCATTTATAGACTGAGAATCTGTCTTCTTTTCCCCGAAGATTCAAACTTAAGAATGCTACAATATTTCTTCACAGTTATTCAGATTGAATTCTTAAATGGATTAACTGTTTGTCATCGCGTTTACATAGGTTAATGCAATGAATGGCTCTCTGAATCCCATCAAGTGCAAATGTTTCGTAGCTCCACCATTTGGCATTGCCACACGCACTCATTCAGAAAACGAAATGTATACCAGACACATCACACACACACACACACACACACACACACACACACACACACACACACACATACACACACACACACACCATGATAGCACAATGTTTTTCCAATATTTCCTCATTGCAGCAAACGTCAGATACTCACACACCACAAATGAACGTAATAAGCACACCACACTCATAAAATGTAAAGAATCAGCACTCTTTCGTATTTCATACACATACCAGAAAAATACTTAGGTCATTAAACATATAACAGTTACAGCCCGGCAACAGGCCATCTCGGCACTTCTAATACGCCGAACGCTTACTCTCACTTAGTCCCACCAACCTGCACACAGCCCATAACCCACCATTCCTTTCTTGTCCATATACCGATCCATTTTTTTTTTAATGACAACATCGAACCTGCCTCTACCACTTCTACTGGAAGCTCGTTCCACGCAACTACCGCTCTCTGAGTAAAGAAGTTCCCCCTCGTGTTACCCCTAAACTTTTACCCCTTTACTCTCAGCACAATATCACATAACACCTTCACATTAAGCCGGGAGACTTTAATCAAGCTTGCTTTAAACCTCTCCCTAACTAGCAACTAACGTCTGCATTACTGGAGGACTCAACATAGTTGAGCAATTGTATTCTACCATCCAAACACAATCCCTCGCCCACATCTTGGAAAATCCGACAACCTGGCTGTGCTTCGTCTGCGTTCGTCCAGACAGGAATTGTAGGACAATGAGACAACAATGTAGAGCGTGGTGGTCGAAATGAAGAGAATATTGGGCACAGAACACACTGCAGATGCTGTGGTCAAATCCAGACGTACAAAAAGGCTGGATGAACTCAGCAGGTCGAGCAGTATCCGTTGAAAAAAGCAGTCAACGTTTCGGGTCGAGACGAAAAGTTCATCCAGTTCGACCTGACGAACGGTCTCGACCCGAAACGTTGACTATTTCTTTGCACGATTTGATTGTAGGATCTTTGGCGCACACACTCGAACAGCTCATTTCTGATAACCGTGCTATCCTCGTTTCTGCAATTCACGTCCTGGCACCCTTCAGGAACTAGAATTCAGGAAAAACAGACGGTTTACTAATCAGAGTAAGAGTGATCTGCAGGACGACTACTCATGGCCGAATTCCTTCGCTCACTTCAGTAGATCTGAATTGTCTGGCACTCTAGTCGGCCGTGATTCATTCTTAGGTCAGGAGTAACCCTTCAGCAGATGCTGCTTGGGCTCCTGAGTTCCTCTAGTATCATAATGTGTGTTGCTTTCGATTTTCAGCACTTGAGTCGTCAGCCGTACATACTTGGACGCTCGCAAGTCAGATTATTATGTTAGAATATTTTCACTCTGCATCTGGATAGACTCAAATGGAGTGCATCATCGCGATGTTCCTTTGTAAAGAGGTTAAGTAAGTTTTGATGATTATATAAGAAAGAGACATCTTGTGTAAAGTTGTTGGTTTCAATGCGCTAAGTGTGGATTTGACCAATTATATCCCGCCTCTGAGACTGTCCTTGTTTTCTTTGTTCGAATGAGAAGCAGGATTACACAATATACATAATTACTGATGAAAATTATATACTCCCATTAGCAGTATTAATTTATTTCTTTCAATTAATGTATGTATCATAATAGCCAATGATGCCTTTCTATCTAACATGTTCCCTGGTGACGACCAATAGGGATAGGTATAAGAATCCCTGGATGTCACGTAGTGTCTGTTGACAAGTGCCAATAGCCATGCATGGAGTTCCACGAATCTTTGGGTTGGCTGTTTGCTATTGCATCATTGCAGTTATTGGCATTCCTGGTAAGTCTCTGGCTTAATTTTAAATCTTTAAAATGTTGTGTGAATCGTACCATGGCTGTGTTGCTACACATTTATGCTCCCGTGGACTATAGAATGTCTTTGTTCCTCTTTACTATTTTCCAGAGGCTTTACTGATTTTCTCCTATATGTTACAACATTTTTCGAGTAATATATTCGTTTTTAATTTTATTTATTTATAATGAAATTTATTGTACTAGTGGTAAATGGTATTGTTGCCCGGTTTCCTTTGCCACAGCTGGGCTCTTCCGAAAGCTCCAGCATCACAGCTCAGCGCTGCACCTCATAGATTTCTTAATGGAGAACAGTTTGCCAACTCATATTAAATGTCAAAACAAAAACAGATTGCAATGTGTACCGTCAAGAACATTTTTACCGGTGAAATCCTGTTTTTCATCTTAGTAAGACTTTCAAATTCAAAAACGAAATTTTCACCACAGATGACATATTGTACATTGAAAATTAATATAAACGACAGACAGAATGTATACGGCATATTGAAGTATATGTAAAGCAGATGCACAAGGGAGCGCGTGTACACACGCGCACATCCATACACTTACCAAACACAAATCCGCATAGCACACTCACACATAGACATATGAGTATTGTAACTCGCACACTCTCACAATCTCACTCAAGCTACACATAATAACAGACACAGAGTTAATAATGTACCTGAATTCCCTCGGTCTCCCTCTCTTCCAGCTAACCTCGTCGTGATTGGGGTGATGCTCCGCAGACGATGCGGTCTCTCCAGATGCATCACTGTCTACCTACTGTCTGTGGCTGTGACGGATCTCCTGGTCATTATCACTGGCGTGTTGTTTATCCGGATTGTTCCCATGACTGACCCGTCCAATTTCCTGAACTTCGCCCCGGCTTGCAATGCGAATGTCGCGGTAGGTTACTGGGCAAGAGACTGCTCTGTCTGGGTGATGGTGATGTTCACCTTTGATCGCTTTGTGGCTATCTGCTGCCAAAAATTGAAAACGAAATACTGCACCGAGCGAATGGCGGAGGCGGTGATCGGAACGGTTGTTGCTCTGAGCTGTTTCAAAAACATATTTGTGTACTTTTATTTTGAACCTCCACTCAAAAATGAGCCAACAATATGTATATTTAAAGCAGCTTATTATACCTCAGCTGGCTGGATCGCATATGACTGGATCGACAGCATTTTAATCCCTTGTCTTCCACTGTTTCTAATATTGTTGTTCAATTTCATAACCATCAGATACATTGTCAGGGCCATTAAAATCCGCAGGAGACTCCAGGGTGGTGGGAACAGTGAGAGACAGAATGACCCGGAGATGGACAACCGCAGGAAATCAATCGTTTTGCTCCTAAGTATCTCTGGTATCTTCGTCCTTTTTTGGATAATTTCACTGATATCTTTCCTCTGCGTTCGCATTGCCAACGTTTCTTACTTTTCGGGCTCCAATTACAGTGAATCAATTTTCCCTCTGGAAGAAAGCGGTTACGTGCTTCAATTCCTGTGTTCCTGTCTGAACCCATTCATTTATGCTGGGACACAGTGTAAGTTCAGAGACGAGATCAAACTGGCACTGACATATCCAATGACCCTCTTTATTAAAATTACTAAATAAAAATATACATTTTTCATTCTTGTGGATCCGTCTATGTTGCGAACCCTCTTCATATACTTCTCCATCATTTCGGTTGTCCATTTATTATGTCAACAGTGCGTGTGCAAGCACATACATTTGCAGCTGAAATGGACATCTTACCTGCAGAAGCATCGCATGTCCATAACATTTGAAATGCAACATTCACACGGAAAATACTTTAAACACCGTTTGGTCCCGAGAAAGAGTATTTTAGAATGTTGCAGTTCAATGTGGTTAAAGTGGCCCTTTAATTTATCCTGGGACACAGAATGAGATCAGAGACGAGATCAGACTGGCGCGAAAATATCCACAGACCCTGTATAGAATACTTGCTAAATATAAATGAGCATTTTTTTTCCCTTGGTGAGCAGATTATGCTGCGGAACACCTTCTTCCAATTTGCATCATCTCGATTACTCAGTCATAAAGTCAGCAACGTATGGATAAGCACATACATTTGCAGGTGAAATGGAGATCTTACTTGCTATAACATCGAATTTACATGATGTCAGATATGCAGCGTTCACACGGAAAGGAAATTAAACTCAGGTTTTACAAGGAAGAGTACATTAGAACTTTTTAGTTCAAAGTGATCGAAGTGGTCAAATTGCTGCCACGCGATGGGGATTAATATTGTGCTGCTTGGTTCAGGGACAAAATTGTTGATGGGAAGTAGGTAGTCTTGACCAAGTGTCCTCCATTGGTCAGACTTGACTATGGATATTGCGTTCTAGCTGGCTAGATACACAAGCCAGAGTAGTAAGGTATGGAGAGCAAGCATCTGCACATGTAGCAGGCTCACCCTCAATACGCATCTGATGAAGAGAAACGGTTGCCAAATCCGTTCTTGTAACACCGTTGTTCTCAGGAATAAACATCTTGAATATTCAATTTCTTCATATAACACAGGGCCTCTGGCCCCGGCACGCTTCTAAACCTCTCCTGCACGCTTTCCACCTGGACATTGTTTTCGTTATATTAGATTCACCAAAACTTTACAAAACACTCCAAGTGCTGCCTTCCCAAAAGCTTTTGCATTCATTTCTAGACTTGATTTACTGACTAAGGCTAGATGACTATAAGTAGACTCCCTGTCTACTTGCACAGCCGCTTTCCATGAACTATGTATTGCTACTGCCAGGTCCTCCTGCTCCACAACACTTACCAGCGCTATTCTGTGCTTACAGTAGTGTGCAAAAGTCTTAGGTGCACATATATAGCCATAGTGGCCAAGATGTTTTCATAGTAGTGTATTACTTTGAGGTGCTGCACTGTATTTCTGCCGAAAAAAAAAACATGACATATTAAAGTGATAATAACACGGATCCTGTTATGGGTCTTCGTTGTGGACTGCGAAGGGGAAGGGTGCAGGGAGAGGGGATTATAGTTGAGGAGAGGGGAATGCAGAGTGGAGCAAGCAGCAAGTACAGGAGATGCATCATGTAATGCTCAATAAAGTAATTATAACATATAACCATATACTAATCACAAAAGCGAAACAGGCCATCTCGGCCCTCCTAGTCCGTGGCGAACTCTTAATCTCATCTCGTCCCACCTACCCGCACTCAGCCCATAACCCTCCACTCCTTTCCTGTCCATACACCTATCCAATTTTACGTTAAATGACACAACTGAACTGACCTCGACTACTTCTGCAGGAAGTACATTCCACACAGCTATCACTCTCTGAGTATAGAAATACCCCCTCGTGTTTCCCTTAAACTTTTGCCCCCTAACTCTCAAATCATGTCATTGCGTTTGAATCTCCCTTACTCACAATGGAAACAACCTATTCACGTCAATTCCATCTATCTCTCTCAAAATTTTAAATACCTCGATCAAATCCCCCCTGAACCTTCTACGCTCCAGTGAATAGAGACCTAACTTGTTCAACCTTCCTCTGTAACTTAAGTGCTGAAACCCAGGTAACCTCCTAGTAAATCGTCTCTGAACTCTCTCTAATTTATTGTTATCTTTCCTATAATTCGGTAACCAGAACTGTACACAATATTCCAAATTTGGCCTTACCAATGACTTGTAAAATTTTAACAGTACATCCCAACTTCTGTACTCAATGCTCTGATTTATAAAGGCCAGCGTTCCAAAAGCTTTCTTCACCACCCTATCTACAAGAGACTCCACCTTCAGGGAACTATGCACTGTTATTCCTAGGTCTCTCTGTTCCACTGCATTCCACAATGTCCTACCATTTACCCTTTATGTTCTATTTGGATTATTCCTGCCAAAATGTAGAACCTCACACTTCTCAGCATTAAACTCCATCTGCCACCGTTCAGCCCATTCTTCTAACCGGCATAAATCTCCCTGCAAGCTTCGAAAGCCCACCTCATTATCCACAACACCTCCTACCTTAGTATCATCGGCATACTTACTAATCCAATTTACTACCCCATCATGCAGATCATTTATGTATATTACAAACAACATTAGGCCCAACACAGATCCCTGAGGTACCCCGCTAGTCACCGGCCTCCATCCCTATAAACAATTATCCACCACTACTCTCTGGCATTTCCCATCTAGCCACTGTTGAATCCATTTTATTACTCCAGCATTAATACCTAACGACTGAACATTCTTAACTAACCTTCCATATGGAAATTTTCAAAGGTCTTGCTGATGTTCATATGGACTACATCCACTGCCTTAACCTCGTCCACATTCCTCATAACTTCTTCAAAAAATTCAATAAGGTTTGTCAAACATGACATTCCAAGCACAAATCCATGATTACTACACCTGATCAGATCCTGTCTATTCAGATAATTATAAATAGTACCTCTAAGAATACTTTCCATTAATTTACCCACCACTGATGTCAAACTGACAGGTCTATAATTGCCAGGCTTACTTCTGGAACCCTTTTAAAACAATGGAACCATATGAGCAATACGCCAATCCTCCGGCACAATCCCCGTTTCTGATGACATTTGAAAGATCTCCGTCAGAGCTCCTGCTATCTCTACACAAACTTCCCTCAAGGTCCTGGGGAATATCCTGTCAGGATCCGGAGATTTATCCACTTTTCAATTTCTTAAAAGCGCCAGAACTTCCACCTCTTTAATTGTCATCGGTTCCATAACTTCCTTACTTGTTTCCCACACCTTACACAATTCAATATCCTTCTCCTTAGTGAATACCGAAGAGAAGAAATCGTTCAAAATCTCTCCCATCTCCCTCGGCTCCACACATATCTGACCACCCTGATTCTCTAAGGGACCAATTTTATCCCTCACTATCCTCTTGCTTTTAATATGACTGTAGAAACCTTTCGGATTTACTTTCACCTTATTTGCCAAACCAACCTCGTATCTTCCTTTAGCTTTTCTAATCTCTTTCTTAAGATTCCTTTTACATTTTTTTATATTCCTCGAGCAATTCCTTTACTCCACGCTGCCTATGTCATTGTAGACATCCCTCTTTTTCCGAAACAAGTTTCTAATATCCCTTGAAAACCATGGTGCTTTCAAACCTTTAACCTTTCCTTTCAACCTAACAGGAACATAAAGATTATGCACCCTCATAATTGCACCCTTCAATGACCTCCATTTCTCTATTACATCATTCCCATAAAACAAGTTGACCCAATGCACTCTCTCTAAATCCCTTCGCATCTCCTCAAAGTTAGCCTTTCTCCAATCAAAAATCTCAACTCTGGGTCCAGTCCTGTCCTTCTCCATAACTATATTGAAGCTAATGCTATTGTGATCACTGGGCCCGAAGTGTTCCCCAACAAATACATCTGTCAGCTGACCTATCCCATTCCAAAACAGGAGATCCAACACTGCCCCATCTCTAGTCGGTACTTCTATGTATTATTGCAAAGAAAATCTATCCTGCACACATTTCACAAAGTCTAAACCATCCAGCCCTTTTACAGAATGAGCTTCCCAATCTACGTGTGGAAAATTAAAATCTCCCACAATCACCACCATGTGTTTGCTACAAATATCTGCTATCTCCTTACACATTTGCTCTTCCAATTCACGCTCCCCATTAGGTGGCCTATAAAACACTCCTATCAGTGTTACCACACCTTCCCATTCCTCAATTCCACCCAAATAGTGTCCCTAGCGGAGCTCTCTAATCTATTCTTCCAAAGCACCGCCATAATATTTTCTCGGACAAGCAATGCAACACCTCCTCCTCTGGCCCCTCCTACTCTATCACAACTGAAGCAACTAAATCCAGGAATATTTAGTTGCCAATCACACCCTTCCTGCAACCATGTTTCACGAATAGCTACAACATCAAAATTACAGGTATCAATCCACGCTTTAAGCTCATCTACCTTTCTTATAATTCTCCTAGCATTAAGATAGATACGTTAAAGATACTCTACACCTCCTCCTCTCTTTTCATCCCTAACAATGCATTCAAATTTATTATCCTTTGCTTTCTTCTCCCCTGCATTTTCGGGCTGAGCCCATCCCTTCTCCATCACCTGCCTTTCCTCCCTCACACACTGTCTACTTACTTGCTCTACTGGTGAACTAACCTGCTCTCCCATAGTTTCCTCAAATTGATTCCCGCCCCCCCACCATCTTACTAGTTTAAAGTCTGCTCTGTAGCCCTAGCAAACCTCCCCGCTAGGATATTGGTCCCCCAAGGATTCAAGTGTAACCCGTCCTTACTGAACAGGTCACGCCTGCCCCAGAAGAGGTCCCAATGATCTAGAAACTTGAATTCCTGCCCCCTGTTCCAATCCCTCAGCCATGCATTCAACCTCCACCTAATTCCATTCCTACTCTCACTGTCGCGTGGCACAGTCAGTAATCCCGAGATTACTACCATTGCGGTCCTTCTTCTTAATTTCCTTCCTAACTCCCTATACTCTCGTTTCAGGACCTCCTACCCTTTCCTGCCTATGGTGCCTACATGTACCACAACCTCTGGGTCCTCACCCTCCCACTTCAGGATATCTTGGACGCGATCAGAAACGTTCCGAACCCTGGCACCAGGGAGGCAAACTACCATCCGGGACTTCCGAACACTTCCACAGAACCGCCTGTCTGAACCCCTGACTATCGAGTCCCCTATTACTATGGTCCTCTTTCTTCTATCCCTACACTTCTGAGCTACAGGGCCGTCCTCTGTGCCTGAGGCCCGGCCACTGTCACTTCCTTCAGGTAGGCTGTCGCCCCCAACAGTACTCAAACATGAGTACTTATTGTCTAGGGGTACAGTCACTGGGATACTCTCTAGTACCTGCCTCTTCCCCTTCCTGACCCTGACCCACCTATCTGCCTCCCGTGGTCCCGGACTGACCACCTGCTTGTAACTCCTCCTCACTTCTATCACATCCTCACTTTCCCTGACCAGGCGAAGGTCATCGAGCTGCAGATCCAGTTCCCGAACTCGGTCCCTCCGGAGCTGCAGTTCGGCGCACCTGGCGCAGATGTGGACGTCCGTGGGGCTGGGAGACTCCAGGATCTCCTACATCTGACACCGATAACAACAAGCTGCCCTCACACTCATACTTGCGGAATAACTGAAAATAACAAGGAAAACTAAAAGATAAGCCGTCTGTGCCCTCTTCCGCCTAAGCCCTGTAACCCCAAGCCCTACACTTTGCTCCCGGCTCACTCCGCTGCCCGCAAACGAAGCTGCCCGCTGCTTAAGGCTGCGTTCTTTTTATATCTTCCCTCCTTCCCAGCTGTCCTTCACTCGCCTGCGCAGTTCCGCCTTTCACAACACCGATCTGAGAAGCAATTTGAAAATGGCCGCCGCCGCACTTCCTCTCAAAGCCTCGCTGTCTTCTTCCAAAAGAGATTGTTTGGAGTCGTATGGTCTCGTGTGGCCTCTCAGGTCTGGGTGTGTATCAACCTGCGCTACGCCACCCTTGCCTGCACCTGGTCCTACTGCTTCGCCACAAGGCACCCACGACACTCCACCCTCCTCATTCTCAGCATCGTAGCTCCTGTCAGATTTACAGACCTGATCTCTGCTCTATGTTTAGAAGTACAATATTGTGCAAAGTTCTCAGGTGCCCTACCTACTGTATGTACTGCATATATGCCGAAAACGTTCCAATATTGCAATGGTTGCACATTAATATCAAATAAATGTAAAGAATATACAAACTGACATTATTGTTATTATCAATCATCCAAGAGAACAGAAGCGTGACACAAAAATGAGTGACAGTAAAAATGCCCCGAAATCCAAAGACCCACACTCCTCCTCCCAAGTACAATCAGCAGCAAAGTAAATCCCTTTGCCCAACTTTCTTCAGAAAAAAAAAACAACAGTATCAGCACCCTCCACCCACCAAGCAAGTAACAGAAAAACGCACAAGAAGGACTATGATCCGTAGTACAAATGAAGTCCTCTCATGTCAAGTTTATTGTCATTTAACCGTATATACGCATATAATTTTTACATCCATTCAAAATAGATAGAAATCAAAGCATAGAAACTTAGAAAACCTGGAGCACACTGCAGGCCTTTCGGCCCACAAAGCCACCCCAACATGTTCTTACAATTGAAATTACCTAAGGCTACCCATAGAGCACTATATTTCTGAGCTCCATATACCTGTCCAGAAGTCTCTTAAAAGACCCTATCGTTTTCGCCTCCAGTACCGCCGCCGGCAGCCCATTCGACGCTTTCAACACACTGCGTAAAAAAAAAACTTACCCCACATCTCCTCTGTACCTACTTCCAAGTACCTTAAAACTGCCCTCTGGTGCTAGCTATTTGAGCCCTGGAAAAAGGCCTCTGACTATCCACACGATCAATGCCTCTCATCACCTTATACACCTCTATCAGGTCACCTCTCATCGTCCATCGCTCCAAGGGGAAAAGGCCGAGTTCACTCAAGCTAACCTCATAATGTATGCTCCTCTATCCAGGCAACATCCTTATAAATCTCTTCTGCACCGTTTTTATGGCTTCCAAATACTTTCCTGTAGCTAGGCCTCCAGAATGAGCACAGTACTCTAATTGGGGTTTGAGCAGAGTCCGAAACAGTTGCATCATTACCTCTTGGCTCTTAAAATCAATCCCACAGTAGATGAATGTTAAGTCACGGTATGCCTTCTTAACCACAGATTCAACCTGCGCTGCCGATTCGAGCGTTCTATGGACTTGGATCCCAAGATCCCTCAGAACCTCCATCTCTTACCATTAATACTATATATTAATACAATATTAATATATAAATATATATATATTTATATAATTTTATATAATTATAAATACTATATTTACTAATACTATATTCGCCCATCGTATTTGACCTACCAAAATGAACGACCTCACACTTCTCTGGGTTGAACTCCATTGCTACCTCCAAACAAACAGGTTGGACTTTTATTTCGAACCAGAGTGTCGAGCAGAGTAGTGCAGTTAACACGCAAATCACACGCAAACTTATGAAGTTAAGGATAATATTTGTAGAAGAATCACAAGTAAATAACGACTGAAGTGCACTAATATTAAACAATGTAACGGATAGACCTGATTACAAGTGACAATTCGAATACCATGTGCAAGTGAGTTCAGAAGCCTAATGTTCTGGTGGAATAAACTGTTTCATGTCCTGATGGATGTCTCTTGCCTGATGGTAGAAAGTCAAAAAGGATGCTGGGTGTATGGACAGGGTTCATAACAATACAATGGAGCTTGCGTACACAGTGCTCCTGATAAATGTCCCCGAAAGATTTTAGGTTGATCCCTATGATCCTTTCGGCTGTTCCCACAGTCCTTTGAAGGGAATTCTGGTCCCAGGCTATACTGCTCCCATATCAAATGGAGATACAGGACGTTAGGACGCTCTCAATGGTGCTCTTTTAAAACCCAGCTATGATGGGAGTGGAATCGAGGCGCTGTTGTGCTTTTTTGTTTAGGGAAGCGATATAAGGAAACAGGTGAAGTTACACGTGATGTAGAGTTCTAAGGACTACAGAGCTTGATGCTCCTTCGTGGAAGACATGAGGTGCTGCAGTAGAGGGGTTATGTAGGGAAAGAGCAAAAACCATGGAGGAAATAGAATTTGAAGGAGCACCAGAGGGAGGTGATGGGCAGTTAAGCAGATCATTTCAGAGAGGGAAACGGGAAAGCGGTGGTAAGGGGAGTGGGCCATTAACGGAAATTCCAGAAATCGATGTTCACGCTATCAGCCTGGAAGGTAAGATGTAGCTCCCTTATGCGGAGCGTGGTCTCACAACAGCAACAGAGGAGATCATGAGCTGAAGGATTGATTGAATATGTGAAGGCTTGTTTGTTCATTCAAATTACATCGCCATTCAACCATCAGGAGGGCATTAAATCTCTCTGCTTCTTTCTAGAAAACAGACCCAACGCTCCAGCACTACTCTCCTCCGTCTCGTGCAACTCTCAATAATTTCCTCTGCGACTTCTCCCAATCCTTTGAGCCAAATCTATAGCCAAGGAAATGTGTTCAGGCTATGAGAACCTTTTTTTCCGGTTAAATGGAACAATCTTTGTTATAAAACTCCAGCGGTATCACTCTCCAACGTTTCCAACGATGCATGGACAACTGAATTCGAGCGGCTTCCTCTGAGCTCGTTAATTTCATCAACTTTGCCTCCAACTTCCACCCTGCCATTAAAAATTTACCTGGCGTATTTCTGACACTTGATTCTCGTTCCACGATCTCTCTGTCTCTATATCTGGGGTAAGTTTACGTACTGATACCTTTTAAACCACTGATTATTATAGCTACCTGGACCGTACTACTTACTATCCAACAACTTGCAAATATACCATTCCCTTTTTCTCAGTTCTTTTATGTTCGTAGCATCTGTTCTCAGGTTGAGGTTTTTCATTTCAGCAGAAAAGTGTTTCTTCGCAGAAAAGTGTTTTCTTTCCTCTACCATTGACGCTACGCTCACACAAATCTCTTCACCTTTTCTCAGATGTGTCCTCATCCCATCCTCTCGCAACTCTATCAGGGATAGTACTCTTCTTGTCTCACCTAACAACCAAGCAGTCTCCGCGTCCAGCACATAATTTTCTGAACCTGCCACCATCCATAAAGTGATCCCTCCTCCAATTACATCTTCCCTCACCCACTCCCCCACATTCTGTTTTCTGCAGGGATCGCTCGTTAGGCGACTCCCTTTACCAATCTTCCTTTCCCACTGAACTCCTTCCTTGTACTTATCCATAGAAGAGGAACGTGCCATACCGGCCCCTCTAACTCCTCCCCCAGTACAATTCAATTCAACAATCAGTGCTTCCAGGTGAGTCTGTAGACGTTATCTACTGTATCCGCTGCTCCCAGTGATGCCTCCTTTAAATCAATGAGACTAGACGTAGATAAGGACACTGCTTCACCGAGCACTTAGCTCTGTCCGCCAGAAATTAAAATGAATTTTACCGGTGGACACTCACTTTAATTCTACTTTCTTTTACAACTGCGAGACGACAGGCCAAGGCCCCCTCACGTATTGCCTGCCTTATATTTCTTCCTCCCATTCCCCAACCTTCTTGCTCTAACTCCTCATCTTTTTGTTTTCCAGTTGTGATGAATTCTCTCACTGTTTAATATTTTTTCATAGATGCTGGTTGCTCCAGTACTTAGTTAAATCGTCAAACCGAATTTGCAGCCCAGATTTCTAAAATGTCTCATCATGTAGAAAATAGTCTACATACTTCCGACCGAATTGGAAGTCCTGAGGGCTGTATAATGCCACTCCTTTATTCCCTGTATACCCCCGACTGTGTCGGAGACCACCTCGCGTCTGTTGCGTATGCCCACATCTCTCTGGTTAGTTCTGCAATCGGAAGGTCTCTTTCGAGTGCTTCCTGCGGTATCAAATCCAGCTGTTCCCCACGAAAGAACAGGAAATTGTGGTGCTGGCTGTTCACGCCGATATCAATCGGTGCCGCAGGTTTTGGGAGGACACATGCATGGCCCTGCTCAGATCAGCAGATCGCAATAGAAGGATTGCCGATCAACACCGGACTCCTACGCCTGAGTATCGACCTGGGCCGATGTTGTGACTTTCATCCAAATATATCCTGCTCAAAACGAGCCCGAGAAACTCACCCCTCACTTGCCGGGACAATTCGAGGTCGAGAATATCATCAAGCCCACAGCAGTCTGACTGAAACCACCAAGCTCTGTACACATCCACACTACTTTCCATGTTTCCCAAGTAAAACAAGTTTTCGTCAGCCCCTTGTCTCCTCCGACTGAAACCATTCCACCTGCTCGAATCAACGACAACTATCCAGCGTACACGGTCCGGCGGCTATTGGATGTGTGCCGTCGGGTTATGGGCCTCCAATACTTGGTCGACTGGAAAGGGTACAGCCCAGGGGAGAGCTCCTGGGTTCCCCGCTCCTTCATGCTCTACCCTTACCTCATCCAGGACTTCCAGCCGGACCATCCGGACAAGCCTGGAGGTTCGCCTGGAGGCTCCCATTGAGGGGAGGTACTGTCATGGACCGGTCTGACAATACCCCATCTTGCTATTATCTCATTGATTGTGCTTTAATCCCTGTCGGCTGATTCCCAATTATTGCTGATTGCATTAATTGAAGTACTCCTGCTTCCCTTCAGCGAAAATAAGATTAATCTCGGGAGTCACAGCCATGCTTTGCCAGTTCGTTGCTCGACTCTTGTGCGCGTAAACCTCATTTCCTGATTACTTATGTCTGTCAGTTCTAATCTCCGCACTTTATCCCGGATACTCTCCGTAAACCTTGTCTCCATGTAAAGACTCTCCTGGATACCGTTTGCCCGTTTGAGATGTTGCTAACGCCTCCATGTCTGTGTCCTGCTCTTGGGTTCGTTCTCAGCCTCGTCCTTGCAACATTATTACAGAGAGCAAAATTCGTAATAACCGGTCAAGTATAACAATATGGGATAAATATGCAAAACAACTTACTTAATAGAGAAAACCATTACCAACACTCATAATATCCAGACAACAATAAGTGACAATAAGTGAAAAACATTAGAAATACACTAAAGTAAGAGATGAAAGTTAAACGTTAAGGAACATGAGCAGGTTGTACATTATTCCAACATTATTATTTACAACTGATATCATGCTGACATCATTACGCAATTGCGTTAAAAAATTCGGCCTGCACAACAAACTTTTTAAATCATCTCCAGAACACCACAATGCTATGCACCATCGTCATTGTCAGAAACTGCAACTGCGACGTGAGACTGCATGGCTATGTTTATTTACATTGAGTCAGGTTCGTCGGATAGGCAAGTGAGACAGAAAACACCGTCTGCGAATAACTATATTCATATTTTATTTAAAAAGCAAAAGTTCCAACAAACATTCATGTTCCCCAAGTTACAGAAGCTAAAAAGTTGCATATTAAGCCAACATACTTTCAAAAAACATACTTAGATAAAAATACGTGCAGATCATGCCCTCCGTTTGCTTTAATAATAGGAAGAGTCAAAAGAAAAAAAAAACTCCTACACGTGCGGTATTTATCCCCGGGATTCCTGAAACAGGTCACCAATGGAAAGCAGCTGCAGTTTTTAAACGAATCAATCTGGACGAAAGCAACTTTTGACAATCAGAATGATCCACCACTCACAGGATATTCCAACCCTAGAAAGTTGTGAACGTGATGATCCAACCCTTAGACTAGTACGACTCTCATTCACTCCGCGAGTTACTTAGGAAATAAAGAAGTATAATATCCAATACTGCAAACCAAAGAGTCAGCTTTCAGTATACCAGAGTAGTCCACCAGGTTGCATTTGTCACCAACCCCACCCTGGAGTGTAATTGCCAAAGTGCTGATCCCCCAGCGGATCATATACACTGGCTTTGCGATGTGATCAACCACCAGGTGAGTGATGTTACGCGATCCACCAGAAATTTAGTTTCAGCATTCTTCAGTAATGAAAATTCAAGTGCCGAATTCCTTTGTGAGCCGGTAATCTAATGTAATCACAATCAGTTCTTGGGCCAGTCCGGCAGTACCATGCTGAGAAACGCCAATTTCAAAACCTCCGTTCCATTGAAATAGCCTTCTTACCAACCAGAACTGCTCATTTGTGGCATTGGGGTGACGTACATAGTGCACCAACATGTCAACCGCTCTACCCTGCGGAAACTACTGATGGGCATTGGAAGTGCCTATTCATTACCTGCCATGCATCGTCCATCAAGCGGCCACCTTCGCATCATTTGGCATAGACACAGGCGTCCCTGCTCACAACTGACATCATTCTTGCAGCCTGTGCCTGTAAGCAACATCAGAACTATACCAACAATTTTAGCAGGTAGGGATATCACTTTAAGAGTCAGGAATATTTAATTACGCAAATAGTACATAGAGATCTCTGTCAGGAACGTAATTACTCCAGCAGGGCTATCAAGACTTGAGCCCGTTGAGGTTGTAACTATACTCTGGCTTGAGGTTTGATGGAATAGACTACAACACGCCAAGCTCCCCGAGAATATAATGTCAAAATCCGAGCAGCCAGATAACTTTCACCAACGGTCTTCTCTTTGTCAAGGATCAATATCAGTGGTACCCTTTCCGCGATGTAGTAATGAGTGCTCATGCAATTTCAGAAATCTCTCACGTTTGTGATAAATCAGTCCCACCAGTGTTGTATAATCACAGGCCCGTCCGCACCGGTGCCGTACCTGGTATCATACAGTGACAGGCAAGTCCGCACCTGTACTGTGTCCCAGATTATACAGTCACAGACCCAGCTTCACTGGTACTCTAACCTGGTGTTATACAGTGACAGACCCGTCCCGCCAGTACTGCATCCCAGTGTTATACAGATCGGTCCACACCAGTAATATACCAGAATGTTATACAATGGCAGATCTCTCCACACAGGTGCACTACCCTGGTATTATTCACAGATCGATCCATGCCCATGGGTTCTGTAACCCAGACTTATTGATACTCACCTGTAACCAGCCCCAGATATATACAATGAATGACTGGTACTGTATCCCACTATTATACATTGCCAGGCCCGTTTCCACTGGTACTGTACCCCGTTGTTATACAGTGACACGCACGTTTCCAAATGTACAGTACCCTGGTATTACATAGGTACAGACCAGTCCCCACGAATACTCTACTTCAGTGTTATACAGTGACGGACCCCTTCTCACCGGTACGGTACCCCGGTGTATCAGTGGCTGATCCGTCCCTTCGGTAATGTAGCCCAACGCTATACAGATCGGTTTTCACCACTACTGTTCCATATCGCGGTAAGTGCTGTTTGCACGGAGCTATTGATACAGGGTTTCTGGATTCGGAAGACCCTGACGAACTTCTGGGGAACAGCTGCGTGGACGATCCATGGAAGGGATTCTTCTCTTACACCGCCACTCTGTCGGAAGGAGCGCCGTAGGCACAAATCTAGGTATATAGATGGATGGGAGGGGTATAGAGGGCAATGGGACGGATTCAAGTCGAAAGGGTAAGGAGCATTAAGAGTTCGGCACGGACTATCCGGACTTTAGGGGCTGGTTCTGTGCTATGGTGTTCGATGACTCTAGATCAAGGGCATATCCCTTCACACCATCCACAGCATTATAAGATACACTGCCTCAAGAACGCTGCATCTACCATCAAGAACAGCTAACATAAAATACCTACATTGCTGGGGTAAAGTTCATTCGATTCAACTGCACCTTGACATCAACCTGTTATTATTGATGTAGAGTACGTAAAGGAATCTGGGATTGCACCTTGACTGCAGACTTGAGTGGAACACCAACACAGAGGCTGTGTAAAAGAATGACCAGACCCGCTTGTACTTCCTACAAGTCTGAGATACTTTGGAGGATACAGACATGTTTTGACATGTTATACTAATCATTGTTTGCTGATACAATCTTCTAATCGGTGGTGCAATCTTCTAATCACTCAGAGGCATCAACACTGATGATGTCATCAGGCTTAATTAACTGATTCGGAGGCAACAGTTTGGAGCTCTGGTAGAACAACAAAAAAGTTAAAATCCTGACAATTCTGGACAATCATTCTCAGCCTCTGAGTCCCAATTTGGGTGAGCAGAGGAACCACTCTCTGTACGAAAGAGAGGTACAAGAGGTCGTTCTTATCTTCGGACATTCACATCTGAAATGAGGGTTTTCGGGCAGCGAGACTTCAGCAGGACTGGAGGAACAATTGAGGAGTCGGAAATAGAACGAAGGGGAGAGAAACATGAGGTGAAAAGTTAAACTGGGAGCAGGGAGCGGTGAAGTAACAAGCTTGGAAGTTGATTGATGAAAGACATACACAACTGGTGAAGGATGTATCCAATACCGGAGGAAAGAAGATCATGGGATAAAGGTGGAGGAGTACCAGCGGGAGGGTATGGGCAGGCAAGTAAATAAGGTGACAGAGGGAAAAGGAGTTGTGTAATAAAGAAAGAGGGTGGCAGTACGAGTTCGAGAAATTGATGTTCATGTCATCTGGTAGGAGTCTATCTAGATGGAATAAAAAATGTTGCTCCTTCAAACTGAGTGTGGCCTCGTTGCGACAGTAGAGGAGACCATGGATGGACATGTCGGAATGGGAAATGGAAGTGGAATTAACATGGATGGCCTCTGGAAGATCCCGCTTATTCCGGCGGACAGAGTGCTCAGCGAAATGGTCTCCCAACCTGTGTCGGGGCTTACCGATATACAAGAAGTCACACCAGGGAACCGGGTGAATAGATGGCATCGATAGACTCACAGGTCTGTGGTGCCTCACTCCTCACTTGGAAGGGCTATATGGGGCCCTGTATGGCAGTTAGGGAAGAGGTGTACGGCCAAATGGTGCAATTGTTCAACTTGCAACGATGAGCCAGGAAGGAGATCAGCGGGGAGAGACGACTAGACAAGGGAGTCGCGTAAGGAGCGATTACCACAGAAAGCCGAATACGGTTATAGAGAATATAGATATTGCGGGTTAAGTGGAACTATGCGCTACACGCGGTGGCTGGTGGGTTGAGAGATGAGGACAAGAGGAATCCTCTCCCTGGTGGGGTGGCATAAGAATGGGCTGAGAGCAGATATTTGCGAAATGGAAGAGATGCGTTTAAGGGGATAGATAATCATGGACAAAGGGAAGTCCGTTTATTTGAAGAAGGAAGTCACCTCCTTCGTTCTTGATTGAAAATTTTCATCCTGAGAGCAGATGCGGCGTTCACATAGGAATGAGAGTAGGGGATGACAATTTTATAAGAAACAGGATTGGAGGAGGTATATCTAGGCAGCTGGGAGAGTTATTCAGTTTCTAACAGCTATCAGTGGATAAGTTATCTCCAGAGATAGAGACTGAGAGATCGAGAAAGTGAACGTGGATGTTGGATGCAATGTTAATGAACTAGGCGAGCTCGGCATGGGTTTTTGCAGCAGCACCAACCGAGTCGCGGAGGTGACGTCGTAAAGGTGGTGGAGTGTCACCAGGGTAGGCTTGTACGTAGTAGATAAAAAAGGCAAGGATAGCTGGGAATCATGTGGGTATCCATGGTTACAGATTTTATTTGAAGGAAGTTAGAGGAGCAAAGAAGAAATGATTAAGACTGGAGTTCTTCCACTCGGTGGAGGAGAGTGGTGCCGGAGCAGACCTAGTTGGGCGTGGTGTCCGGAAAGAACCGAGGAGTTTTACGCCTTCGTGGTGTAAAACTAATATATATAGGGACTGGACATCTAGGATGAAAATAAGAACCGCGGGCCCAGAGAACTTGACATTACTGAAAAGATCGGAGCGTGTGAAACATCACGGATGTCGATAAGGAGGGACAGAAACAATGGAGGGGTGGTGTGTGATAAAACTGAGTCGAGGGATGCAGATAGGAGTTCAGTGGGACAGAAAAAAAGAAGCGGAGTCAATGCGTCTACCTGGAGCAGCCGGGTTTCGGTAGAGACGGAGGTGCGAGTTGAGGGAACTATGAGATTGGTGGCAGAGGATAGGAGATCCTCAGAGTTAATAAGGTCGACGATGCTGTGTGTTGATGCCACGGAACTCCTCCCTATTTCAAGACAGTTCTGGACATTGGTAATGTAGAACACTGAAGTTCTGATTCACTTAAATTAGTGGCCGACAGTCGGGGCGCTGGTGGGGATACTGCGTGTCTCTGGCGTAGCAAGGACGAGGTCACAAGATATAGTGTCTAGGCTTGTGTCCGTGCTGCCGTCCCAACCCCAGTATTTGATAAATAGAAGAAATGCTGTATTGTAGCTGACAGCATACTTCTGCAACACAGATGAACTCAATGTCTAAGGCAAGTTGTCGCCTGTTCACAAGCGCTAGGAGGGAAGCGTCGGAGCTGATGTCCTGTTGCGCAAAATCCAGGCTGCTTTCAGTTCAGCTTTCGTTTACCCAGTAGACGACAAGCTGCATTGTCACTTCCTGCGGATTCCTTCGGCATTTATTGACTGAGAATTGGTATTATTTTCCCACAAAGAGACAGAATCTCTGATAAGATGCAAACTTAAGAATGTTACAATATTTCCGCACAGTTATTCATACGTAATTCTCAAATGGACTAACTGTTTGTCATCTCAGTTACAAATGTCAGAGCAATAAATCTCGCTCTGAATACCATCGAGTGCAAACTTATCATAGTTCAACCATTTGGCATTGCCCCAAACACTCATTCAGAAAACAAACTGTATACCAGACGCATAACACACAGACAGCGCACAAACCATTCTCACCCCAAACACACACATTAACACGCACACACACACACACACACACACACACACACACACACACACACACACACACACACACACACACACACACACACACACACACACCCTGATAGCACAATGTATTTCCACTGTTTCCTCATTGTACAAAACATCACACACTCACACGCCACAAATTAATGTAACTAGCACACCACACTCACAATATACATAGAGTCACCACTCTTACGTCGCTCACACACATACCAGGTAAATACTAATGCCATTATCACATGAATTCTTTACGTCATGGCGGGAGACTTTAATCGAGCTCGTTTCAAATTTCTCCCTAACGAGCAACAATTGCCTGCATTACTGGAGGACACAACACACGTGACCATTTCTGTTCCACCATCAAAACGTAATCCCTCGCCCACACGTTGGTAAATCCAACCACTTGGCTCTGCTTTGTATGCGTTCGTACAGGCAGGTACTGAAGGATGGTAAGACGATAATAAAGAGCTTGCTGTTAGAAACGAGGAGAATACTGGACATTGCATTAGACTGGATCACGTTCAAGGATTCATCAGTGGAACTAAATACCAAAATTGACACTGACTTCATAAGGATGTTTGTGGATGTGTGTAAGACCCACAAACTAAGCCCAATTCTTTCTATATTCGAGGCCCTGCATGATTAGGCTAGATCAAAGTGACATTTAGGACAGTTGCTTCAGAGTCAGATCACAAATCCAATATGACCGCTGGAAGGCATTTCGAAATTGTAGAATATCGGACTAAACATTATCACAGATTTACAGCTGACAACTGTACCTGGGCTTGCATAGTATTTCTTCCAACACGACGAGATCGCATAGCATAAATGGTGACGACCTATCAGTCCTGGATGAGCTCGGGGCACCTTAAATAGGAATTGATGGGAAGAGCTTTGGCACACCTATTCAAAAAACGCTCATTTTTAATAATGCTGCTAACCCCGTCTCTGAAACTGCCGTCCTGGCATCCTTCAAGAATGAGAATTCAAGAAAAAGCAAACAGTTTAGCAAACCAGAGTACGAGAGATCTGCAGGGACTAAACAGCTGGACTGCTCATGGGCGTATTGCACCGATCGCTTCACTACATCTGATTTGTCTGGCACTTCAGACTGATCTGAATCATCTGGATAACACATTTTTACGTCAGGAGTGACCCATCATCAGATGCTGCAAGGCCCGCTGAGTCCCTCCAGCATAGTACTGTGTGGTACTTTCGATTTCCAGCATCTCCGTCATCAGCAGTACATATTTGGGCACTCGCAGATCAGATTATTATATTAGAATATTCTCACTCTGCCTCTGCATAGAATCAAATGGAGCGCATGCCGACGATTTTCCTTTCTTAAGAGGGTAATTAAGTTTTGTTGATTATATCTAAAAAATACATCTTGTGTAAGGTTGTTGGTTTCAATGGGATATATGTGGCTTTCACCATTTATACCCGGCCTCTGAGACTGTCTTTGTTTTCTTTTTTGGAATGAGAAGGATTACGCAATATTCATAATCACTGATGGAAAATATGTATTTGCACCAGCGGTTTTAATTTGTTTGCTGCAATAAAATATGCAGCATAATAGCCAATGATGCCTTTCTATCTAATATGCTCCCTGGTGACTAATAATATGAATAGGTGACTAATAATATGAATAAGTACAAGAATCACTGAATGCAGCTTAGTGTCTGCTGACAAGTGTCAATAGCAATGCATGGAGTTCCACTAATCTTCGTGTCGGCCGTTTACTATTGCATCATTGCTATTATCGGCATTCCTCGTAAAACACTGACTTGATTTTAAATCTTTAAAACGTTGTGTGAATCGTAACATATCCGTGTGTATGGACATTTATGCTCTATGTCGACTATAGAATTTCTTTTTACCTCTTTGCTATTCTTCCAGATGCTTTTATTATATTTTCCCCATATGTTGCAACATTGTTCCGAGTATTGTATTCCTTTTTAACTTTATTTATTTGTAATGCATTTTATTGTTTTTTGGTAAATGGTATTGTTGCACGGTTTCATTTGCCACAGGTGGAATCTTCAGTAAGTTCCATCACAGCGCAGCTGTGCACATGACAGAATTCTGAATGGGAAGAATTTTACCAAGTCACATCAAAAGTCAAAGCAAAAAGAAGTCACAATGTGTACCGTCAAGATCATTTTAGCTGTGAATTACAGTTTTACCTCTTGTCAAAACTTCAACTTTCAAGAATGACATTTACACCAGAAGCAACATACTGTACATTGAGATATAATATAAATGACACACTGAATATGCACAGCATATAAAAAATAGGCAAAGCAAATACACGCACGCACTCTTACACAGCCACAGACAATTCCCCCACACACATACTCACTCAAATCTACATATCACTCTCACAGATAAACAAATATGCGTATCGCAATTCACACACTCTCTGCATTTCAGTCAAGCGGCACACACACAAAAAAAAAACACCTTAACTCCCTCGGTCTTCCTCTGTTCCAGCTAACCCCGTCGTGATTGGGGTAATGCTCCGCAGACGATGCGGTCTCTCCAAATGCATCACCGTCTACCTACTGTCCGTCGCTGTGACGGATCTCTTGGTCATTATCACGGGCGCGATATTTATCCGGATTCTTCCCATGACCGACGCGTCCAATTTCCTGAACTTCTCCCCAGCTTGCAGTGCGAATGTCGCGGTAGCTTACTTCGCAAAGGGCTGCTCCGTATGGGTGATGGTGATGTTCACCTTTGATCGATTTGTGGCTATTTGTTGCCAAAAACTGAAAACGAGGTACTGCACCGAGCGAACGGCGAAGTCCGTGATCGGAACGGTTGCGGCCCTGAGCTGTTTCAAAAATATATCTGCGTACTTTTTTTGAACCTCCCCGCAAAAATGAACGAACGATATGCATAATTAAAGAGGCGCATTTTACAGCAATTGGCTGGATCATATATGACTGGATGGACAGCATTTTAAACCCTTGTCTTCCACTGTTTCTAATATTATTGTTCAACTTCATAACCATCAGATGCATTGCCAGGGCCATTAGAATCCGCAGGAGACTCCAGAGCGGAGGAAACAGTGAGAGACAGAATGACCCGGAGATGGACAACCGCAGGAAGTCTATCGTCCTTCTCCTAAGTATCTCTGGTATTTTCGTTCTTTTTTGGATAATTTCACTGGCTTCTTTCCTCTACGTTCGTATTGCCAACAGTTCTTACTTTTCGGGCTCCAATTTCAGTGAAGTAGCATTTCCTCTGGAAGAAAGCAGTTATGCGCTTCAATTCCTGTGTTCCTGCGTGAACCCATTCATTTATGTTGCGAACCATTTTCATCTAAATTCTATCATCTTGATTACTCAGGCACGAAGTCAGCAACGTATGCACAAGCACATTTATTTGTAGGTGAATTGGACATCTTTCTTGCAGTAACATCGCATGTACGTAATATTAGATATGTAGCCTTCACACGCTAAAGAAATTAAACAGAGGTTCTTACAAGGAAGATTACATTAGTACGATTTAGTTCAAAGTGATCCAGGTGGTTTTGTTGTTGCCAAGTGATGGGTATTCCACTTCACGGCGCTTCGAGAGCATCCATTGTTTAGACTTGACCATAGATATTTCTTTCTCGCTGTCTCGATACACAAGCCTGGGTAGTACGGTATGAGGAGCAAGCAGAAGCCCATGTAGCAAGCTCCCCCGCAGATAGGACGGGCGGAGACAGATGCAGTAGTTTTACCAGCAGAGTCACAGAAGCTGCCAGTCAGCTTTGAACTCAATGTAAATCTGCGTTAGGGATTACAGCTGCGGAACATTCGCTCGGGATTCAATCCCGAAGCACCCTGCATAAATTGGGCTAGCTGCAAGGAAGTGGAGGCCTGATATCAGAGTTTTCCTTCCCTAGGAAGATCCCTCAAACACGACAAATGACCCCAGTCACCGAAGCGACCGGTTTTCAGGCGCCAGTAACCCGAATTTGCCCATTTCCAATCAGCATAAGCGGTTCCACTAAACTCTGTGGAAAGGATTTCATTAAACGTATACAGTATATGATTTGCTGAGCAAATATTCAAGTTGTGTTTTTAATTTTCCCCAGCGCTGACAAGCATTCAATAGATATAATTTGCGAGCCACACTGAGGGATAATACCATGCAAAATTATATTGAAATTGTATAAATTTCTCCCCAGCAGTACCTTTACTTTCTGCCTTTGGATTGCCCTTCCTGGCTGGAGGGAGGGGGGGGGTGTGTTGCGGGGTTGGGATTGTAAAGCCAGGGTGTTTGCTTTAACGACACCATCATGATTATATAAACTTCTAGGAATTCTCCTCTCATTCTCCCATTGTCACTGCATTCGGATATGGCCAAAATGCAGAGAGAGAGTAACGTAGAGACAAACACTGAAACCGGCCAATAATTCACACATTTTAATACGAATTGAGTTAGAGGGAAAGGGAAACAATGAATGCTTGGTCAAGCAGTGTGGTGAACTATTACTCTCAAGTGGAAAGTGAAGACAACACTGCGCTCAGAGAAGTCCTAATGCAAGTAGGCAGCGAAACGTTGCTGTGCCTTGTTCAAGTCTCGTGAGCGCTGCGAAGAATATAATTACATTAAATACAATCAGAATGCAATAGTATTTAGCTGGCACATGTATATTCATGAGTCAATTGCCGTATCTGGTGGTTTGCCAAATCCGTGTTTGTGACACCGTCGTTCTAAGAAATAAACATCTTCTGTGTCCAATTTCTTCACATAACACATGTCCGCTGACTCTGGCAGTATGCTTCTAAATCTCTCCTGCACGTTCTCCACCTTGACAATGTCTTCGTTATAATAGTTTCACCAAAACTCTACATAGTAGTCCAAGGGCGGCTTTATCAACAGCTTTTACATTTATTTCGTTTTAAATCTTTTTTATTGATTTTCAAGCATAACATAGTAACAACAGATATACAGAGAAACTGAGAATAAATAGTTAATAGAACAGCATATGCAAGTTTGAAGTATTGACAAAACAAATGTACCGAGCCTCCCAAATTCATCCGGTATTTACAGAGAAGAAAGAAAAAAAAAACAATGAAAAAAACAAACTAACTAATTTGCAAACTAAACTAAAGGAACACTGTGTTATTATATAATAACGGACATAATCAGTAGTGTCAATAACTCCGCTGCTCTATTCAAATATTTAAGAGTGATACAAAATGTTCGGGAAAGGTCAATTTAGCTCATTTGAAAGTGTTGAATAAATGATCTCTAGGTTTCTACAAATTTAATCGAAGTGTCAAAAATAACACTTCTGATTTTCTCTAAATTTAAACAAGATAAAGTTTGGGAAAACCATTGGAATGTAGTTAGAGGATTAACCTCTTTTCAGTTCAATAAAATGGATCTTCTAGCCATTAAAGTAACAAATGCAATCATCCAAAGAGCTAATGGGGATAACTAACTATTATCCAGCATTGGTAAACCAAAAATTGCAGTTAAAGTGTGAGGATGTAAATTAATACGAAAAACTGATACCAAAATAATACCAAAATATATTTCCAATATTTCGCTAAAAAGGGGCAAGACCAGGACATGTGAGTCAAAGAGGCCACTTCAGAGTGGATTAACGTGGGGGTAAAAATGAGCAATTTTATCCACAGACATATGGGCCTCATGCACCAACGCGTGTTCAGCCCATATAGTGGAAGAGCTAACTAAATGTAGGATTTTCTCCCATTTCTCTGTAGGTAAGGAATGTGAAGTTCTTCTTCCCATTCATTCTTAATTTTATCTGATATATTTGGTTACATTTTCATGACCCTATCACAAATGGTTGCTATAAAACCCTTCTGATAATTGTTTAATCCCTTACATTTTAACCCTTACCCTTCTGATAAGAGTTTAATCCTAATTTTTTTTCCGTGATATCAGTTGGGTATGAGTGCGGAAAAGGCTGGAAGATATTATTCAAAGAAAGACTGATTTGTATGTATTTAAAAATGGGTTCTGGGTAAATTATATTTATTAGGCAGCTGTTCAAAAGACACGAAACAGTGATTCATAAATAAGTCACGAAAACTTGTTATACCCTTCGTTTTCCATATCAAAAAGGCTTGATCCAAAACAGAGCGTTGGAAAATGAAGTTAGAAATAATGGGGCTAGATAAAATAAATTTATTCAAACCGAAAAATTTACGATATTGATACCATATTCGTAATGTATATTTAATTATTGGATTAACCATTTGTTTATTCCATTTATAAATAACAAAGGGAAGCAAAGTCCCTAAAATAGAAACGAATGAGACACCTTGTACAGATTTACATTCAAGGTTTACCCATTGTAGTTTCAGTATTGTCACCAAGTCCTGTGCCCAAAATATTAAATATCGAATACTAATTGCACAGCAGTAAAATCTGAAATTAGGCAATGCTAAACCACCTTCCTTTCCAGACTTCTGAATTTTTTTTAATTTAATCTAGGATATTTATTCTGCCATATATACAGAGAAATTTTAGAGCCAAGAATGTCCAAAAATGATTTAGAAATAAAAATTGGTAACGCTTGAAATATTGACAAATATTTAGGTAGAATAATCATCTTAATAGCATTGATTCAACTGATCAATGATAGAGATGATGGGTACCATTTAGTAAACAGTTGATTAACCTGATCAATTAAAGGTAAAAAACTTAATCTTAAATAAGTCCTTATGTTTCTCAGTAATTTAACACCTAAGTAAGTAAAGTTGTCGTTGACCAATTTAAATAGTACATTTTTGTAAATTGCATCTTGCATATTTATTGGTAATAATTCACTCTTATTAAGATTCAGTTTGTAGCCAGTAAAGCAACTAAACTGAGCAAGCAAAGATACAACTGCTGGAATGGATCTCTCTGGATTGCAAATATATAGTAACAAGTCATCTGCGTATAATGATAGCTTATATTTCTCTTTTCCACGGGTAATACAAGAGATGTTAGGAGTATCACGAATTGCAATAGATGACATTTCTAAAGTAATGTGAAACAGTAAAGGACTAAGAGGCCAGCCTTGCCTAGTACTCCGAAACAATTGGAAAAAGTGAGATCTTTGAATATACGTACATATCGAAGCAAAAGGAATCTGATGCATTCATTTAGTCCACGATATAAATCTCGTACTAAAATTAAAATTGTCATACGCACTAAATAAATAAGGCCATTCGACTCTCTCAAACGTTTTCTCAGCGTCCAAAGAGATCACATATTCTGGAGTTCAGGTGAGGGAGTATAAGCTATATTAATTAATTTCTTAATAATAAAAGATGATCGGTTTTTATAAAACCATTCTCGTCCTCGGATATAATTTGAGGTAACGTTCTCCAATCCAGTGGCCAAAGTCTTGGAAAAATTCTAAGAGTCCTTCTAAATCACTGAAACCGGGCAATAATTCACATATTTTAATACGAATTGAATTAGATGGAAAGGGAAACAATGAACGCAGGATGGTTAACTGTTAACTCTCAAGTGGAAAACGAAGCCAACACTGCGCAGATAGGAATAAACTGAATACCGCTATCTTCAGAGATAATTGATAAACTAATTTCTCAGAGAACTCCTTATGCAAGTAGGCAGCGAAACTTTTCTGTGCCTTGCTCAAGTCTCGTGGATCGTTACGATGAAAAAAAAATTAACTTAAATGCATTCACAATGCGATTGTATAAAGTTGATGCATGAATATTCATGTGGCAATTGCCGTATCTGTTGTGATTGTGACACCCGTCGTTCTAAGTAATAAACACCTTGCATATCCAATTTCTTCATATAACATAGGTCCTCTGGCTCCAACAACATCCTTCTAAATCTCTCCTGCACTTTCTCCACCTTGACAATGTTTTGGTTATAATAGTTTCACCAAAACTTTATATGATAGTCCAAGTGCGTCTTTACCAACAGCATTTACTTTAATTTCTGGACTCGATGTACTAAGGATAGATGACTGTAAATAGACACCCTCTCTACTTGTACAGCCGTTTCCATGAACTACATATGCCCCTGCTCCTCAACACTTCCCAGTGCTATTCTATACTTACAGTATTGTGCAAATGTCTTACTTGCTCACATATAGCCTTAGTACCAAAGATGTTTGCACAGTAGTGCAGTACTTTTAGATTATGCACTATACTTCTGCCACAAAAAAGCATGACACATTTAAGTGCTAATAAATCAGATTCTGTGATGAGTCTTTATTGTGAACTGCGAAAGGGTGCAGGCAGAGGGGCTCATAGTTGCAGAGAGGGGTTTGGAGAGTGGAGCGACCTGGAAGTACCAGAGATACATCATGTAACGATTAATAAACGAATTGCTTTGAATCAAATGTCTTTGTGTGGTCTCTCAGGGCTGAGTGTGTCTCAACCGGTGCTTCACCACCCATACCCGCCCCGGAACTAATTCCTCACCACAAGGCTCCCAGGAAACTCCATCCACGTTATTGTCTGCATCTTAGCTCCTGTCAGATTTGCAGACATTTTCTCCGCTCCAAGATCAGAAATACAGTACTGTGCAAAGGGCCTAGGCACACTAACTACTATATGTATTGTATATATGCGGGAGGTGTTCCAATATTGCAATAGTTACACATTATTATCAGAAAAATGTAAACAATATACAACCTGAAACTTTGGTTATTCTCAATCTACCATGGAGAACAGGTGTGACCCAAAAATGAGTGACAGTACAAATGGCTCGAAATACGAACACATACACTCCTCCTCTTTCGTAAAATCAGCAGCAAAGCAAATCTCCGTCCCCAACTTACTTCAGGAAAGAGCAGTATGAGTACACACCACCCAACAAGCAAGCAATAGCAAAGCGCACAAATCAAGTCAAGTCACTTCAAGTCTGGTTTATTGTCATTTAACCATATAACATATACATCCATACAAAGTGGATAGAAATAGAAACATAGAAACATATTAAACCTGGAGCGCAATACAGGCCTTTCGGTCGACAAAGCTCTGCGGTACATGGCCTTACCATAGAAATTACCCAGTGTTACCCATGACCTCTATTTTTCTATGCTCCATATCCCTACCCAGAAGTCTCTTAAAATACCATATCGTTTCGGCCTCCACTACCGTCGCCGGCAGTCCATTCAATGCTCTTACCACGCTTTGCCTAAATACATTCCTCTGACATCTCCACTGTACCTACTTCCAAGCACATTAAAACTGTTCCCTCTCATGCTAGCCATTTCAGCCCTGGAAAGAAGCCACTGACTATCCATATGTTCAATGCCTCTTATCATCTAGTACACCTCTGTCAGGTAACCTCTCAGACTTTATCTCTCCAAGGAGAAAAGGCCGAGTTCACTCAACCAATTCTATTAATGCATGCTGCTCAAACGAGGCAATATCCCTGTAAATCTCCTCTGCACACTTCCTATGGTTTCCACATCCTTCCTGTAGCTAGCGACCAGAACTGAGAACAGCATTACAAGTGGGGTCTGATCTGGGTTCAGTATAGTTGGAACATTAACTCTCTTCTCTTAAAATAAATCCCAGAATTGATGAATGCCAAGGCACCTTCTTGCGCAGCAGCATTGAATGTCCGATGGACTCAGAAACCAGGATCCCTGTGATTCCCCCACACTGCCAAGAGTATTACCATCAATACTATATCTCCCACGATATTTGACCTACCAAACTGAGCCATCTTATACTTATCTGCGTTCACTCCATCTGCTACTTCCAAACAAACAAACTAGATATTTTTTTCCGAACCTGTGTGTAAAGCAAGCTTATGGAAATAACACACATATCAGACACAATCTTATATTGATCGTCTCTTGCCTGATGGTATGAAGTCACAGAGTATGCTGGATGGATGAACGAGGTCCATATTAATACAAAGGAGCTAGCTTACGCAGTGCTCCTGATATATGTCCGCGCTGGAGTTTACGGTGATCCCTTTGATCCTTTCGGCTGTTTTCACAGTACTTCATAGCGAATTCTGGTTCCATGTCTACTGCTCCCATAGCAGCTGGAGATGCAGGACGTCAGGAGGCTCTCAAAGCTGCTCTTTTAAAACCCAGTTACGATGGGAGGCGAAGCCTTCCGGACCTTAATCTTCTCAGGAAGTGGAGGCGCTGCTGTGCCTTTTTTTAGGGAAGTGATAGAATGGTACAGGTGAGCTTACACGTAATGTTGACTTCTAGGAAGTAAAGAGCTTGATGCTCCTATGGTGAAGACATGAGGGGCTGTAGAAGGGGGGATCTAATAGAGAAGGGCAAAAACCATGGAAAAAAAAGATAACCTTCTGATATATTTTAAACCCACAGATTATTATTGCCAGTTGCATTGTACTTCTTGCAAATATACCATTCTCTTCTGTCACTTCCATTGTATTCGCTGCATCCATTCTCAGGGCGAGGCTTTTCATTCCAGCACCAATGTACTCCTGCTTCACAGAAAAGTGTTTTCCGTCCTGCACTATTCACGCTACGCTCACTCACATCTCTTCCATTTTGTTCACATCTGCCTTCATCCCATCCTGTCGCCACTCCTTCAGGAACACGGCTCCTCTTGTTGTCACCTACCATCTAAGTAGTCTCAGCGTGCAACACATAAGTTTCTGAAACTTATGAATTGACTCACCATCTTCCCTCACCCACTGCCCCACATTCTGTTCTGCGCAGGGTACTCTCCTTAGGCGACTCACTTTACCAGTCTTCTGTTCCCACTGATCTCCTTCTGGGTACTTATTCATGGAAATCGAAACCATTACAAATCCGAAACGTCAGTATATGGCCTCCTCACCTATCAGCTACCTTATATTTCTTCCTCCCATCCCACACCGTCTTGTTCTAAATTCTCATCTTTTTTTTTCCAGTACTGATGAAGTCTCTCACTGTTTGCTATTTTACCATAGATGCTGACTGGAATGCTGAGTAGCTCCAATACTTGTTTAAAACGCCAAGCCCAGTTTGCACCCCAGATTTCTAAATTATCTCATCATGTAGAAAATAGGCTACACAATTCCGACCAAATTAGAAGCCGCTGAGGGCTGTATAATGCCCCTTCCATATTCCCTGTATACCCTTGACTGTGTCGTACACAATATTGTCGATACCCTATTGATCGTCCTAATCTCAAACAATAATGAGGTTTCCTACAGCGAATAAGACATTTGTCTGACACAGTGATGTCAAAAAACAACCCATTCTCAATGTCGCATAAACAGAGGAACAGGTTGTGGATTACAGGAGAAAGGCTAACCCTATTGACACCTATGGATCTGTGGTTGAGAGTGTAAACACCTTTAAGTTTCTCAGCATCCGCATCACCGAAGATATATCGTGCTCTGTACACACCAGCCATGTGGTGAAAAATGCACAAGCAAACCTCTTTCACCTCGGACGGTTGAGGAAGTTTGGTATGGGCCCCCTGACTGGCTCCGTCAATGCCCGTCAATGCTGGGCACTGTACGTACCTTAATCCCAGGGATCTGCAAAGACTGCTGAGGACAGCCCAGCGCATCTCTAATTGTAAACTTCCCATGATTTAGGACATGCAAAAGAATCAATGAAAGCCTGCTGTTACATGCCCCGTAACTGGGTATCTGACCAGCATTGAAAGAATTATCCGTTGGAGTCCTGTGGTAATATTTTCAAACTGTGTTTATTAGTAATATATACATATCAATATCAACAATGCAAATATATAGAGAATACACGTTAGCAGTACTAAACCTAAAAGTGTGTGTATAATAATAATCAATAATAAACAAGCTCTATCGATGTCTAGGGGATAATGAATTGAAATATGTGAATATAAAGTTCAGTTCAGTTCATACGGACTGAGGTAGTTGTTGGTTCTTGTGTTTTATTCGTTGAAGAGAGAGAGAGCGAGCAAACAGTAACAGCTATTGTCAGGCCAATCTTCCTTTACGTTCTTGATCCGTCGGGTTGTTTTGGCCATTCAGGTATGAGCCCTCTGTCCTTCAGCTAGACCGTTCTTCCGTGGTGGACTCGTCACTCTGGCGTGAGTGGACACACACACACAAGCCCCCACCGGCCCTGCTGTAACACTGAGAGTTAAACTGACTGATCCTTTCTTCGGTCTCCGATGCCCCACACCTTCTCGTGGATTCCAACACTCAAGCAGTGCTCACTAGTGTGTCTCCTGGTGTGTCTCTGCCTTTTCTGAAGCAGATGTTCCAGTCCCAGTATGTCGTCCCTCTGTCTCTCTCATTAGCAGCGGGGTAACAGTAGCTGTTTGTGATTCTCCCGGGAGGGGGGGGGGGGGAGAAACATGGGCAACTCTGTACCCTTCTGCCCATCAGAGTTGTTCATCCTTCATAACACTACACACAAAGGCTAACAAATACCCGATAAACTAAAGAAGAAAAGTTTTCCAAATTCCAAAGTAGACAAACATAATAATAAATATCAAAATAATCATAATACCGGCATATCCAACGAAACACAGCATCAATACATTTCTTAAGATCCTGAAAATGTGCCTTAAGTTTTACCAAAATGTAAAATGTATTTCTACAAAACGGAGATGTTGATTGAATTTGGAAAAACTGGGTATTAAATCATAAAGAATCAAACAGGTTATATATTGACACATCTTCTATGCATGGGTGACTTGAAATTATCCCCCTTCATTAGTAAAGCTAAAATAATCAATTCAAACTTTAGAAATATTTTCTAAACATACAAGAATGAACTTCTCGACTAGAGAACTGCAGAACATTAAACATAAAATAGATACAATAGCGCTAACAGAACATAGAAAGGAGCAGCAGGATACAATGATAACAATAAATAAATATGAAGTACGCAAGTATTAGGGATATCAACTAATAAAGAAAATAGGTCATAGTGCCATCTAGGGAAACCTTTTTGACAGAACTTAATACTAGGCTTTAGGAAATACCAAACAGTGTTCAATAACAAATATATAACAGAATCAAAGGCAATAAGTACTTTTACTATACCAGCATAATAATATTTTAGTCTTCTGGCACAATAGTCCGAAATATATCTGGAAAATTTACGAAGAAAAATAAGAACTAAAACGACAAATTTTAGATACCACTATGTATCTCGAACACACTTCGATTAACATTACCTAGGACAAAATTAGAAAGAGAAATGATAATTAGATAAATCGTCTACCGATATATTCTCACGGACGAAAACAGGATGCAGGAATCCATATCGTTATATGCATTTCTGATAAGGAAAAACACTACTAAATTTAAAAATCATAGCACAGCACAGCAAAAGGATGAATGTCTCACTATAGAAGTTAACCAATTCAACACAATGATCTTCCACCTCCATGGAATATATCTCCATGATCGAAGTAGACAGATTTCAACAGGGAAGTGTCAAATGGCTGGCTCTCAGTTGAAGACATCTTCCCAAATATAGAGGAGTCTCTTGAGGCAATCGAAAACCAAGCGGTTAACACAAAATATTATTAAAATACATCATGAACATCAAATCGAGAGATGATAAAGGTAGAAAATGCCAAATGACCAATATTATACACCAAATAATTTTCCTAATGCAAACTTATGAAAGAAAGCACACCTTACAAGGCTAATACAATATATAGCTCAAAATCCTTCAAATAATGTCACGATCGGTCTACTATCGGTAATGGTCCCGTCTGACAATATCCCATCTTGGTATTATCTCATTGATTGTGCTTAATTTCCGTCGGCTGATTCCCAATTTTTGCTAGTTCCTTTAATTAAAACACACCTGGTTCCCATTACATAGGATGAAACTCCGGCGTCATAGCCATGCTTTGACAGTTCGTTGGTCCGCTATAGTGTGAGTAAACCTCGTTTCCTGATTCCTTAGGACTGTCAGTTCTAAGATCTGCATCCTTTCCTGGATATGCTGCGTAAATCTTGTCTCCGTGTACAGACTCTCCTCAATACCGGTTGCCCGTTTGCGAGGTTGCTAATGCCTCACGCCCTTGCCTCCGCGCGAGCCTTGTTCTCAGCCTGGTCCTTGCAACATAATTACAGAGAAGAGAATCCCTAAAAACGGTCGAATATAATAATTTGGGATAAATCTGAAAGTACAACTTACATAATAAATATAACCATTACAGAAACTCATAATATCCAGTCTTCAATAGTGAAAAACATCAGAAATACACTAAAGTAACAGGTGAAAGTTAAACATTATGAAACATGAGCCGTTTGTACATTATCGCCACAGTAATATTTACAACTAGTATTGTGCCGCCGTGACTGCAGAATAGTGTTAAACAATTCGAACTGCGCAGCAACCTTTTTAATAATCTCCAGAAATGCACAACTCTATTTACCACTTTAATTGTCCGAAGGATCCCAGCAACTGCGAAATGAGAGTGCATGTGTTCATGTAGCATTGGCCGATGTGACAGAAAACACTGTCTGTGAATAACAATATTCCTCTTTTATTTAAAAATCAGAAATTTCATCAAACATTCACATTCCCAAGTTACTGAACCTACAGAGCTGCATATTGAGCAAACATACATTCAACAAACATACTTAGTTAAAAGTATGTGCAGACCATGCCTTCTGAATGGTTATGTGTACCGCTTGCTTTAAACAAAGGAAGGGAGAATTTAAAACGCCTACACGCGCACTATATATCCCCTGGATGCCTGAAAGTGGTCACCAACGGGAAAGCAGCTGCAGTTTTTAAACTAATCAATCTTGACGGAAGCGAGTTTTGACAATTAGAATAATCCAACCCTCAAAGGATTTTCCACCCATAAAAGTGATGGTCCAACACTTAGACTAGTAAGACCCTTACGCACTCCGTGAGTTACATGTAAAACACAAATGTATAACATGCAATAATATAAACCAATAATAGTCACCTTTCCGTAAGGCAGAGCAGTCCACTAGTCCCCATTTGCACCACCCCCATCCTGGAGTGTAATTGCCAGTGAGCTAGTTCCCCAGCTGATCATATATACTGGCTCTGTGAGTGATGTCACGCGATCCGTCAAGAATGTCGTTTCACATTCTGCAACAATAACAATACAAGTGCCGAATTCCTTTGTGAGCATGTAATCTAAGGTCATCACAATGATTTATCGGGCCAGTCTGGCCGTTCCATGCTGAGAAAGGCCACCTTTCAATACATTCCTTTCATTGGAATAACCATCTTACCTCCCAGAACCGCTCATCTGGGGCATTGGGGTGACATACATGTCAACCGCACTACCCTGTACAAACTACAGATGGGCCTAGGAATTTGCTATTCATTGACTGCTCTTCATCGTCTATCAAGCGGCGACCTTCACATCATTTTTTTAATTAGTTTTTTTCATACATTTTCGACATAGCAACAGATAAAAAAAAACCCAGATCAAAATGAAGAACATTGATACAGTGCAAAAATAACCATACAATAACAATCCGATACAGAGAGAGATAATTGAAAAAGCACCCAAATTGAAGACAAGTAAAATTAGTGTCCTCCCCAAGCACCACAACACAAAACAAAAAAAAGGAACCTCCAGACCACCCACAACACAATATAGAGAATATAAATCAGGACAATCAAACCCGCAAACTGTGAATACACTTAGCAACAGAAGATATCAATGCCTACTACCAAAAGATAAAAGAACTGAAAGCAAGAGACCGAAAAAATAACCTTATTTAGGAGGAAGGTTATGAAAGTACTCAAAAAAAGATCCCCATACCTTATGGAACTTTAAGTCAGAATTAAGAATTGAATAATGAATTTTTTCAAGGTCCAAACAGGCCATAATATTATTAAGCCATTGAGCATGCGTGGGCGGGGCAACATCTCTCCATCTAAGAAGGATTAAACGTCTAGCCAGGAAAGAGGCAAATGATAATATTCGACACTTAGACGAACTCAGAAGTAAATCTGTCTCACCCCAGAAACCGAAAAGAGCAATTAAAGGGTTTGGTTCTAGGTGGTGATTCAGAATATACGATAACGTAATGAAGACGTCTTTCCAAAGTTTATCCAAGCTAGGACATAACCAATACATATGAATGAGAGAGGCCTCGCCACTTTTGCATTTATCACAACGCGGAATGATGTTAGGGTAAAATCGAGATACTTTAGATTTAGACATATGGGTTTTATGAAAAATATTAAACTGTAAGAGGCAATGGCGGGCACAAAGAGAGGTTGTACTAACCGATTTGAGAATCGGGTCCCAAGTCTCATCAGATAAGGAGGTATTTAATTCCCGCACCCATGGCATTTTAATTTGATCCACAGGGGCACGTCGTGAGGCTGTTAATTTGTCTTGAATACTTGATATTAAACCTTTACCTCGTGGATTAATGGAAAGAAAAAAGTCCATACCATTTTTCTCAGGCATTTCAGTGACGTTCGGAGTTAAAGGAACAATAAAGTGTCTAATTTGGAGATGTCTAAAAAAAGGAACATTGAGTAGATTGAACTTAGCAGAGAGCTGTTGGAAAGAAGCGAAGCGTTTTTCAATAAAAAGATCTTCAAAATGTCGAATGCCCTTCCTATACCAATCATGGAATGCTGAGTCATACGTAGTGGTTAGAAAAAGGTGATTATGTACGACAGGGTAATCATGGAAAACATGGAAATCATAAAATTTCCTAAACTGTGCCCAAATCCGCAAAGTGTGTCTAACAAGAGGATTAACTATCAATCTGGACAAACTACTAGGGAGTACATAGCCAAGAAGTGCAGAGATAGATAGTCCTTTAGTGGAGCTCAGCTCCATTGCCACCCAATTTGGGCACTCGGGTTGGTCATGGAAAAAAGACTAAAAGGTGGCACAACGTATATTAGCAGCCCAGCAATATAAACGAACGTTAGGTAAAGCCATGCCACCCTCTTTTTTAGGTTTTTGGAGATAGACTTTATTAATTCTAGACTGCTTATTCTTCCATAGATATCACAAAATAATAGAGTCTAAGGTATCGAAGAAAAGATTTAGGAATAAAAATTGGGATTGATTGAAATAAGTATAAAAGTTTAGGGAGAACATACTTTTTAACAACATGAATACGACCTACCAAAGACATAGATAGACGTGACCATTGTACAAGACTCTGTTTTATATTATATGCAAGATTGGCATAATTTTCACGAAAGAGATCTTTAAACTTCCTTGTGACTGTAATTCCAAGATAGGTAAATTGATTGTGGACTACTTGAAAAGGGACATCACGAAATGTTAATTCTTGTGCTTCTTTATTAATTGGTAAAAGTTCGCTTTTATGTAAATTAAGTTTATAGCCAGAGAACTGGCTAAACTGGTCAAGAAGTGAAAACATTGGAGGTAAGGATGTAGACGGATTTGAAAGACAAAATAATAAGTCATCAGCATAAAGATAAACTTTATGCTCAACACCCCCTCTCCAAATCCCTGTCAATTCAGCACTATTTCGAAATGCTATCGCCAAAGGTTCTATAGCCAAATAGCGAAGGGACTTAAAGGGCATCCCTGACGGGTGCCACGTTTGAGATTAAATAACTGGGATTTCTGAAAATTAGTTAAAACAGAAGCAGTAGGACACACATACAGCAATTAGATCCAAGAGATAAAGCTTTGACCGAAGTCAATTTTTTCTAAAACTGCAAAAAATTAGTCCCACTCTATAGGATCAAATGCTTTCTCCGCATCGAGAGAAATAACACATTCAGGAATCCCAGTTGGAAGAAGACACTGCATGTTAATAAAAGGAAGACAGTTTATAATAAAACCAGTTTGGTCATCAGAGATAATAGAGCGATTAACAGTTTCTAATCTATAAGCCAAAACTTTAGCTGAGATTTTGACATCAACATTAAGCAAAGAGTTTGGTCTATACGAAGAAAACTCTGTTGGGTCTTTACCCTTTTTTAATGAAAGAATAATAGATGCCTCATTAAAAGAGGGTGGCAATTTGCGGCAATTAAACGAGTCAGATAATTCTGAGAATAACTCCGGAGAAAGAAGTGAGGAGAATGATTTATAACATTCTACGGGGAATCCATCAGGTCCAGGAGATTACTCTGAGGACAATGCAGAAATTAGGAGCAATAAGTTTGGCGTTCAAATCAGATGAAAGCGAGGGAGTATTAAGATTATTTAAACATTGATCAACAGAGATATTGTCATTCAAAGCTTCTGAGGAATAAAGTCGAGAATAGAAATTTTTGAATGCGTCATTAATTTCTAAATGATCAGATGTAAAGTCTCCGTTCTCCTTCCGGATCTTTGTAATATGCTGTATGACTTTGGAACGCCTCAGCTGATTGGCTAGAAATTTACCAGATTTGTCACCATGAATGTAAAAGCGACTCTCAATTTCGAGAAGTTGGCGTTCGACAGGTTGAGTAGACAAAAGATTGAATTTAGCTTGAAGTTCAACACGCTTCTTGTATAGTTCAAGTTTCTTAGTTTGAGCATACATTTGAACCAATTGTTTAATCCGGTTAATGAGGTGTAATCGATCTGCACAGTACTTTCTGTTAGGATTTGCTGTATAGGAGATTATTTGACCCCTCAGATATGCTTTCATGGCATGCCAGATAATCTGGGACGACTCTTCAGGTGATGTATTCGAGTTAAAATAAAAGGTTATCTGATACTTGATAAAATTTGGAAAATCATCATCCGATAATAACGTCGAATCAAACAGCCAGTGTTTATTATTTCTGGGGGAGACCAGCAAAGTTTAAAGAGAGAGTAATCGGGGCATGGTCAGAAATGAGTATACTCTGATAATCACAAGAATGGACAAACGGAATGAGTTAGTTATCGAGTAAGAAGTAGTCAATTCCAGTAAAGGTATGGTGAACATGTGACAAAAAAGAATAATCTCTCCCAGTAGGATGAAGGAAACGCCAGATATCAGAGATACCATAATTAGAGAGAAACGATTGGATAGCTAAGGCAGATTTAGTAGTTGGTCTAGTAACAGAGGACGATCAATCCAAATTAGGATCTAACCAATAATTGAAGTCGCCACCAGTATAAGAGAGCATGAGTTTAATTCTGGGAGTGAGGAAAAAATGTTCAAAAAATTAACATTATCAAAATTGGGGGTATACAGGTTGGCTAGTACAATTTTAGTATTATATAGTTTACCAGAAACAATAATAAAACGGCCATTTGTATCAGATTTCTTATTATGTAGTTCAAAAGGAATATTTGTGTTAATAAGGATGGAGACCCCCCCTGGCTTTAGCGGCAAAGGATGAATGAAAATGCTGACCAGCCCACTTTGACAAAAGCCGGGAGTTATCAGATCAACGAATATGAGTTTCTTGAAGGAAAACAATGTCAGCATTGATTTGTTTAATATGTGAGAGTAACTTCCTTCTTTTAACAGGGTGATTCAATCCCTTTACATTCCAGCTCACAAATTTAAGTGGACTAGCCATTATAAATTGTTAATGCATAAAAGGCAGCAGGCATACAAAAAATCATGCAATACAATATCAGTCTGGGTGCAGAAATGTAAACATAGATTCGTTGAATCAAAACATAAACATGTCCTGAGTACCAAAGACAAGCAATTGGATCAGTGAGTGACTTAAAACTGCAAAACCTATCCCACCCTCGCAACCCACAGCTAGACGGCTACCAAAAAGAGCAGCTAGCTCTACCAAAAAAATTAACCCAAAAATGACTTCCAGATCTCTGTCATTATCAATAGTTCCGTCTAAATAATATAGCAAACGGTAGCTAATTTATGCACAGGAAAACATAGTTACAGATAGGAACAACTTCTGCAGAAGTATAAAAAATAATACAAAGAAAATCAAAGGAAAACCAAATCTAACCTACCCGCGAAACAATTATAGAAGATTAAAATGAGAGAAAAAATGGGACGGAGAATAAGGGGGACATTCTAGGTTCGAGGAGAGTACTTATGAACCATTTACAGAAAAAAAAGGCAGCAAAACTTAAACTGGAAATCAACTAACAGGGAGGCCTTCAATAAGAAACACCAAAGCTCCAAAGCAAGTTAGAGTCAATTGTAGAACTCTATAGATAAAGTTATACAAGAATAAAAGAGAATACATTAATACAATCTAAACGTCCGCAGGGAAGAAATAAGCACAGAATATCTATTTAGAAAAAGCGCACCAAGTCCAGGGAGAGAATGCCTACATCCATTAGAGTTTCAATAGATTGTGTCTGAGTTACTCAAGTAAATTCCGAGTCAGGAAAAAAATACTTTTACTACGAGAGGTACTTATCCACCATTTTAGAATGTCCGACCGTGTTCCGAGGAAGACAGGATAGCTGGAAGACTTCCAACAAATGCCTTAGCCACCTTCACTGACTTACACCACTTATATTCTCCATTAGCGAGCGTAATTCGAAGATCGGCAGGATTGCGAAGTGAGGGTCTAAAACCACGATCGAAAAGCACCTTCATCACACCTTTAAACTCAGCACGCATCTTCAAAACCTGGGGGGCATAATCATTTACAAATCGAATGGTTGAATTTCGAAAAGCAAAAGTCCCTCTGCGGAGCGCCTCCATAATCAAACGGTTTTACACCTGGTATTGATGAAAGCACAACATTACCGGTCGTGGGCTTGAGCCCAAAATTGCGCGGGGGACGTAGACCCTGTGTGCCCTTTGAAGCTCAGGTGGAGTCGGAAAAAAATTAATTCCCAAAAATCTCACAAAGAAAATCGGCAAAAAAACTTTACGAGGAAACCTTGTTCGGTAACCTCTGGCAAACCAAGAATTCGTAATTTGTAACGTCTGCTCCGGTTTTCAAGATCCACCATTTTGGGAAAAAAAAATACCGTATTTCTCCTCTAGGCAGGAACAAATGGTCTCGAGATATTCGACTCGGCGTTTTAAATCATTAGAGGTCGAGTCGATGCGACATAAATGTACGGCATGTTCGTCCACTCTAGCGCTGATGCCATCCAATTTGGCATCCAGCTGGTTGAAAGAAGTTCTAAATTCCTTTAAAATATCTTCTCGGTGTTGTTCCAGAGCAGCGATAATCTCAGTCGGCGGAGCCGTAACTTCCTTTTTCCCGAATTCAGAGCTTCTGATAGACATTATAAAATAGATGTGTTCGAAGGCAAGCAAAGGAGACCTATTAAAATTCGTAACTAAGGTTTAAAAATGTAGACATATAGTGCAAAGATAGGGAAAACAACCGAGCAAAAGTTCGAAGCTGCTAAGCAGTCGCCATCTTACCGAAAGTCCCCAACTTCACATCATTTTCAATAGACACAGTCGTCCCTGTTCACAATTGACATCCGTCTTGCATCTGGAGCCTGTAAGCAACATACGATCTACACCAGCAATTTTTTCAGGTAAGGATATCACTTCAAGAGTCAGGACCTTTTAATTAAACAAGTTGTACCTAGAGATATCTGCCATTAAGTCAATTACTCCAGAAGGGCAATGAAGGCTTAAGCCCAGTGAAGTTGAAACTTTACTCTGGATGGAATAGACTACACCCTGCCTCGCTGCCCGAGAAAATAATGTCAAAACCCGAGCAGGTAGATAATTTTCACCAACAGTCTTTTCTTTGTCAAAGGGTCAGTATTAGTGGTATCCCTTCTGCGATGTTCATGCAATTTCAGCACACTGACATGTTTGTGACAAACCCGTGCCACGAGTGACCGACCCGTCGGCACCGGTGCTGTAACTGCTGTTATACAGTGACAGATACGTCCGCATCTGTACTCTCTCCCAGCTACTACAGTTACAGACCTGCCGGCACAGGTTCTCTGCTCTGGTGTTTTAAAGTGATAGATGTCTCCCGCCAGTACACTTTCTCGGTGTTATACAGATCCTTCCACACCAGTACTGTACCACAATGTTATACAATGGCAGATCTCTCCACACAGGTTCGCTACCCCGCTATTATATGGAGACAGATCCAAGCCTACGGGTACTGTATCCCGGACTTATACATCCTCACCTGCAATGCGCCCAGATATACTGTATAAAATGTCAGAGCAGTCCTTTGTCCCAGAGTTATACAGTGAAAGACCCGTCTTAACCTGTACCGTACACCGCTGTTATCGAGTGACAGTCACGTCCCCACTTTGACAGTGTCCTGGTATTATATAACTACAGTCCTGTGGCGAATAACACTCTACCCTGGTTTTATACAGTGACGGACCCGTCCTCACCTGCAGGTAACCCTGTTGTATCAGTGGCAGATCCGTTCCCACTGGTAGTGTAACCCAGTGCTATACAGTGACAGACCCGTCCCACCGGTACTGTATCCCAGCGTTACACAGATCGGTTCTCATCACTACTGTTCCATATCGCGGTAAGAGCTGCTTGCAAGGAACTATTGATCCAGGGATTCTGGATCGTGAAGATCCTGATCAATTTCTGTGAAGCAGCTGCGTGGGCGATCCATGGAAGGGACTCATCTCTTATATCGCCACCAGGTCTGAAAGAGTGACGGAGGCACAAATATGGATATGGATAGGAGGGGTATGGAGGGCAATCGGACGAATTAGGCCGAAGGTTAAGGTGCATTAAGAGTTTGGCACGGTCTATACCGGCTGAAGGGACTGTTTCTGTGCAATGGTGTTCTATGATCCTATATCAAGGGCACATCCCTCCACACCATACCTCCACATCATCCACAGCATTACAAGATACACTGCTTCAAGAAAGCTACATCCAACGTCATGCACTGATACAATAAAATAACATACAACCTAGATTGCTGGGGTAAGTTTCATTCGAATCAACTGCAACTTGACATCAACCTTTTACTATTGATGTATAATACGTAAAGGAACCTGGGAGGGCACCTTGACTGTAGGCTTGAGTAGAACACCAACACAGAGGCTGTGCCAAATAATGACCAGACCCTCTTCCTGACAAGACAGAAGTTGTTTGGAGAATACAGGCCTCTCCTTCACATGTTCTACTCGTCTGTGGTTGCTGATACAATCCTTCAATCAGTGATACAACCTTCTAAGCAGTGGCATCAACACTGATTATGTCAACGGGCTTAATAAACCGATTAGAAGGCAACTGATGGCAAATGATTGGACACTCAAGTAGAACAAACATCCCTGTTAAAATCTTGACAATGCTGGACAATGTTTCTCAGCCTTTGCATAACAATTTGAATGAACAGAGGAACACTTTCTGTAGTAGACTACGCAAATGCTCTGCAAAGAAGAGCGGTAGGAGAGTTCATTCTTACCTTCGGCCATTAACATCTAAAATCAGGCATTTCGGGCAGAGAGACTTCAACAGTGCTGGAGAAAGAAAATGAGTGGTCAGAAACATAATGAAGGGGAGGAAGAAATACGAGGTGATAAGTTAAACTGTGAGGGGGAGCGGTGATGTAAAGATCTTGGAAGTTGATTGGTGAAAGAGAAACAGAGCTGGAGAAGCAGGCATCTAATAGCGGAGGAAAGAAGACCAAGAAATAAAGACGGAGGAGCACCAAAGGAAGGCTATGGGCAGGTAAATAGATAAGATGGGAGAAGGAAGAGGAGTTGGGCACCAGAGAAAGTGGGTGGCATCACGTGTCCGAGAAATTGTTGTTCAGGACATCTGGTAGGAATCTGCCTAAATGGAATATAAGATGATGCTCCTTCAAAGTGAGTTTATCCCCAATGCGACAGTAGAGAAGGCCATGGATGGACATGTCAAAATGGGAATGGAAACTGGAATTAACATGGGTGGCCACTGGGAGATCCTGTTTTTCTGACGTACAGAGTAGAGGTGCTCAGCAAAGTTCTCTCCCAACCTGTGTCCGGTCTCACCGATATACAGGAAGTCACACCGGGGGTACTGGATGAATAGATGGCCTCAACAGACTCACCGGCGAAATGCCGCCTAATTTAGAAGGGTTATTAGTGGCCCGGAATGGTAGTGAGGGAGGAGGTGTAGGGGTAAATGTAGCACATGTTCGACTTGCAAGGATATGCCAGGAAGGAGATCAGTGGGGAGGGACGACTGGACATGGGAGTCACGTAAGGAGCGATTACCACGGAAAGCAGAATGTGAGTGCAGGGAGCGGGGAGGTGTATTGTTGCTGGTGGTATCCCGCTGGAGACTGCGGGTTAAGCGGAATTATATGCTACACCTGTGGCTGGATGGGTGACAGATGAGGACACGAGGCACCCTCTCCCGTGTGGTGTGGCCGAAGAATGGGCTGAGAGCAGCTACTTATGAAATGGTAGAGATCCGTTTAAAGGGTGGACAATGGGAAGTCCCTTTATTTGAAGAAGTATGTCACCTCCTTCGTTCTTGATTGAAAATCCTCATCCTGAGAGCAGATGCGGCGTTCTCGGAGGAATTGAGAGAAGGGAATGACATATTTCTGAGAAACCGGTTGGGAGGAGTTATAGTCCAGGTAGCTGTGAGAGTCAGTCTGTTTCCAACAGCAATCGGTGGATTAGCTGTCTTCAGAGATAGAGACCGAGAGATCAAGAAAGTGAAGTTGGAGGTTGCATGCAATGTTAATGAAGTCAGAGAGCTCGGCTTATGTGTCGTCCCATACGAGGATGTGACGTCGGAAACGTGGTGGAGTTACATCAGTTTAGGCTTGTACGTAGCAGACAAGGCAGGTATAGCTGGGAATCATGCGGGTGTCCATGGTTACACATTTTGTTAAAAGGAAGTTTGATGAGCAACGCAGAAATTATTGAGACTGAAGACGCTCCGCTCGACGGAGGAGAGTGGTGGCAGAGGAGACCTAGTTGGGCGTGCTGTCCGTAAAGAAACGAAGAGTTTTAGGCCTTCGTGGTGGAGAACCAAGATATATAGGGACGAGACATCTAGGATGAAAATGAAAAGCTCGGGCCTAGAGAACATGAAATTACTGAAAAGTTCGCGCGCATGTGAAGTGTCATGGATATCGATAAAGAGAGACTTAAACGATGGGGGAAGGGGATGGGTCGTGTGTTGTGTGATAATACTGCGTCGATACAAGTTCAGTGGGGCGGGAAAAAAAGCTGATTCAATGCATTTACCTGGAAACGCCAGGTTGAGGTAGAAGATGAGGATGTGGGTTGAGGGAACAATGAGATTGGTGGCAGAGGATAGGAGATCCCCAAAGTTAATATGGTCGATGATGCTGTGGGCTGATGCCAAGGAACTCCTCCGTATTTCAGGACAATTCTGGACATTGTTAATGAGGAATGCGGAGTTCTTTTTCACTCAATTACTGGCAGACAGTAGGGGCGGTGGTGGGGATACTGCCTGCCTCTAACGTAGCAAGGACTCGGTCTCGAGACATGGTGTCAAGGCTGTGTCGGTGCTGCCGTCCCCACCGCAGTATTTGCTCAATAGAAGAGAAACTGTATTGTGGTTGACTGAAGATTTCTGCAACATTGATGTACTCATTGTCTAAGCCATGTTGTCGCCTTTTTACAGGCAGCAGGAGAGAAGCATCGGAGCAGGTGTCCTGTGGCCAATATCCAGGTTGGTATCAATGCAGCACCCCAATGATTGCCCGTCATAATCAAGTATCATTGAGATTGACTGCTGATTCCTTCGGCATTTATAGACTGAGAACCTGTCTTATTTTCCCACAAGGAGAAAGAGTCTCTGGTAAGGGACAAACCTAAGAATGTTAAAATCTTTCCGCACAGTTAGTCAATAGACAATAGACAATAGGTGCAGAAGTAGACCATTCGGCCCCTCGAGTATGCACCGCCATTCTGAGATCATGGCTGATCATTCACTATCAATAACCAGTCCCGGCCTGGTCCCCATGTCCCTTGATTCCCCTATCCATCAGATATCTATCTAGCTCCTTCTTGAAAGCATCCAGAGAATTCATCTCCACCGTCTTTCGAGGCAGTGCATTCCACACCTCCACAACTCTCTGGCAGAAGAAGTTTTTCCTCAACTCTGTTTTAAATAACTGACCTCTCATTCTCAATCCATGCCCTCTGGTACTGGACTCGCCCTGGAACATCTGGAACATATTTCCCGCCTCAATCCTATCAAATCCTTTAATTATCTTAAACGTTTCAATCAGATCCCCTCTCAATCTCCTCAATTCCAGTGTTTACAAGCCCAATCTCTCCAATCTCTCTGCATAAGACAGCCCTGCCATCCCAGGAATCAACCTAGTGAATCTACGCTGCACTTCCTCAATTGCCAGAATGTCCTTCCTTTAACCTGGAGACCAAAATTGTACACAATATTCCATGTATGGTCTCACCAGGGCCCTGTATAAATGCAAAAGGACATCCTTCCTCTTGTACTCAATTCCCCTTGTAATAAAGGCCAACACTCCATTTGCCCTCTTCACTGGCTGTTGCACTCGCTCATTCAACTTCATTGACTGATGAACTAGGGCTCCTAGGTTTCTCTGTATTTCTCCCTTATGCAACTCTACACCGTTCAGACAATACTCTGCCCTCTTGGTCCTGCTTCCAAAGTGGATGACTTCATATTTATTCACATTGAATGACATCTGCCAAGTATTTGCCCACTCACACAGCCTATCCAATTCTCCCTGTATTCTCCTAACGTCCTCTACGCATGTCACACTGCCACCCAGGTTAGTATCGTCAGCAAACTTGCTGATCTAGTTTTCAATGCCCTCATCTAAATCGTGGACATAAATCGTAAAGAGCTGTGGTCCCAATACAGAGCCTTGAGCCATTAGTCACCTCCAGCCAGTCCGAGATACACCAATTCACTGCTACCCTTTGCTTTCTATCTGCCAACCAGTTTTCTATCCATGTTGAAACCCTGCCCCCAATGCCATGAGCGCTGATTTTACTCACCAATCTCCTATGTGGCACCTTATCAAATGCCTTCTGAAAATCTAGGTACACTACATCCACTGATTTACCCTCGTCTAACATTCTTGTTACACCCTCGAAAAAATCCATCAGATTAGCCAAGCATGATTTGCCCTTGGTAAATCCATGCTGGCTCGGCCTAATCCTATTATTGCCATCAAGATAGGCCACTATTTCGTCCTTAATAATGGACTCAAGCATCTTCCCCACGACTGAGGTTAGGCTAACAGGGCGATAGTTCTCCGTTTTCTCCCTCCCTCCCTTCTTGAAAAGTGGGATTACATTAGCCACTCTCCATTCCTCAGGAACTGATCCGGAGTCTAAGGAACATTGGAAAATGATTACCAATGCATCCGCAATTTCCTGAGCCACCTCTTTTAGCACCCTCGGATGCAGAACATCTGGACCCGGGGATTTGTTAGCCTTCAGTCCTATCAGTCTTCTCATCACAGTTTCTTTCCTAATGTCAATCTTTTTCAATTCCTCTGATATCTTATGACCCTGGCCCATCCATACATCTGGGAGATTGCTTGTGTCCTCCCTGGTGAAGACAGATCTAAAGTACGCATTAAATTCTGTTGCCATTTCCCTGATTCCCATAACAATTTCTCCCAGTTCATTCTTTAAGGGTCCAGCATTGTTCTTAACTATCTTCTTTCTCTTAACATAGCTAAAAAAAGCTTTTGCTATCCCTTTTTATATTCCTGGCTAGACTGAGCTCATACCTGATTTTTTATCTCCGTATTGCTATCTTAGTTAAGATCTGCTGTTCCTTAAAGCTTTCCCAATCATCTGTATTCCCACTCATCTTAGCCCTGTCATATTTCTTTTTCTTTAATGCTATACAATCTCTGACTTCCTTTGTCAACCACTGTGGCCCCTTCCCCCTCTTTGAATCCTTCCTTCTCATTGGAATGAACTGCTTTTGCATCTTTGGTATTACCCCCAAGAATATCTGCCACTGCTGATCCACTGTCTTTCCTGCCAGGTCATCCGCCCATTTAACTTTGGCCAGCTCTTCCCTCATGGCTCCGAGTCTCCTTTTTTTAATTGCAACACTGACACGTCTGATCTGCCCTTATCCCTCTCCAATTGTAGATAAAAACTTATCATGCTATGATCACTACTTCCAAATGGCTCCATTACTTCAAGATCACTTATCAATTCCTGTTCATTACACATCACCAAGCCCAAAATAGCCTCGTTCCTGGTTGGCCCAAGCACAAGCTGTTCCAAAAATACATCCCTTAGACACTCCACAAGCTCCCTTTCCTGGTGTCCAGCACCTATCTGATTCTTCCAGTTCACCTGCATGTTGAAATCTCCTATAACGACTGCATTGCCTTTAGCACATTTCAATGTTAACTTCCTAATCAACTTGTACCCAATATCCACGCAACTGTTTGGGGGCCTGTACTCAACACCCATCAGGGTCTTTTTGCCCTTACTGTTCCTCAGCTCAATCCGCACAGACTCTACTTCCCCTGTTCCTAAGTCACCCCTTGCAAAGGACGGAATCTCATTCCTCACCAACAGGGCCACCCCACCCCCTCTTCCCATATTTCTGTCTCTACGATAGCACGTATACTATAGTACACTGAATTCCCAGGCCTAATCCCCTTTCAGCCACGTCTCTGTTATCCCAACAATATCGTAGTTCCCCATTTTCAGCTGAGCTTCAAGCTCATCTGTACTATTTCTGGCACTACGTGCATTCAAGTATAGAATTCTTAGCCCATTCCTCCTCTCTTTGCTTAAAACACTGTCTATTGTACTTAACCCAGCGCCATGAACTTCCATCGGGCTAATTGCACCATGAATTTTGATAACCTCCTCAAGATCGCCCAAACCTTCTACGCATTTAACCCCATGCTCCTTCTGACCAACCCTCTGTACATGTAACTTTTCCAACACATGTTCTGTCTCACCTTTCTCCTTTACACAGTTAATATTTGGGAAACGTGTATTCCCCACCTGTCCCTTATTCTTCATCATATCATCTTCTCTCGTATTCTGGATCCCTGCCCCCTGCACATCTAGTTTAAACCCCTCCGGGCAGCACTGGCAAACATTCCTGCAAGAATGTTAGTACCCCTCCAGTTCAATGTAGACCGTCCCTTCGAAACAGATCCCAACGTCCCTGGAACAAAGACCAATTAACCAAAATCCTGAACCCTTCCTTACTGCACCATGCTCTCAGCCTCGTATTAATGTGCATAATCATTCTATTCTTCGCCATACTTGCACGTGGCACAGGTAGCAATCCCGAGACTGTCTCACTGGAGATCCTGCCTTTCAGCTTCACTCCTAACTCCCTGAACTGTCTAAGCACCTCACTCACCTTACCTACATTGTTAGTCCCTACATGGACCACTACATCTGGTTTCATGCCCTCATTCTCAAGAATAGCCTGCACCTGATCTGAGATGTCCCGGACCCTGGCACCAGGGAGGCAACATACCATCCGAGACTCCCGATCTGACCCACAAAATCTCCTATCTGCCCCCCTGACTATAGAATCACCTAAAACTATCGCTCTCTTCTCTTCCCTCCTCCCCTTCCTAGTTGAGGGTTCAACCTCTGTGCCAGAGGCAGGACCACTACAACTCATTCCTGGTAGGTCATCCCCATCAACAGTATCCAGTACGGTATACTTATTATTAATGGGAATGGTCGCAGGGGTGCTCTGCTCTCTCTGCCTGCTCCCCCTGCCTCTCTGGACCGTCACCCATCTGCCTTCTTCTTGGATTTTGGGTGTGACTATCTCCTGAGAATTCCTATGTATCTCTGCCTCTGCCTCCCGAATGATCCGTAGTTCATCCAGCTCCCGCTCCAACTCCCTAACTCGGGCTGATAGGAGCTGCAGCTGGACGCACCTTTTGCAGGTGTGGTCATCAGGGACAACTGTGTTGAACCTGACTTCCCACATACTGCATACGGAGCACACCACTGCTCTGACTGTCTCCCCCATACCTGAACTGGATTGATAGAATAAGTCTAAAAAGCACCTAGCGACCTTACCTTCTTCCCCAATCACACAGGCTTACCGAAGTCCCCTTACGCCGAAGCCCACTTAGCCAAAGCCCAGGACTCTGCTTCCACGGACTCCGCTGCACGCTCGACGCGGAATTAGTCATACGGAATTCTTAAATGGGATAACTGTATGTCATCTCAGTTAGAAATGATAAAGCAATAAATGTCGCTCTGGATAAAACGATTAGACGACAATAAAAAGCTTGATGGTAGAAACGAAGAGAATATTGGGCATTGCATTGGACTGGATCACGTTCAAGGATTCGTCAGTGGAGTTAAATACCAAAATTGCATTGACTTCATAAGGATGTATGTGAATGTGTGTAAATCCCACAACATAAGTACGGTTCTTTCTATTTTCGAGGCCCTACATGATTAGTCTAAATCAATGCGACATTTAGGACAGTTGGTTTTGAGTCAGATCACAAATCCAATACGTCCTCTGGACCAATTGACAGCTGACAAATGCACCTGGTATTTCTTCCAGCACGACAAGATCGCATAGCATAAAAGGTAAAGACCTATCACTCCTGGATGAGCTCGGGGCACATTAAGCAGGATTTGATGGGAAGAGCTTTGGCACACCCAATCGAACCGCTCATTGTGAATAATCCTGCTATCCCGGTCTCTGAAACCGCCTTCCTGTCATCCTTCAAGAATGAGGATTTAGGAAAAACCGACGGTTTACCAACCAGTGTACGAAAGATCTGCAGGGACTAAATAGCTGGACTGCTCATGGGCGAATTCCACCGCTCACTTCAGTAGATGTGATTTGTCTGGGACTTCAGACTGATCGGAATCAACTGGATAACACACTGGGAGGTCAGTAGTGACCCATCATTAGATGCTACATGACCTGCTGAGTTCCTTCAGCATAGTACTGTGTGTTACTTTCGATTTCCCGCATCTAAGTCATCAACTGTATACACTTGGGCGCTCGCATATCACGTTATTATATTAGAATATTCGCACTTTGCATCTTCATAGACTCAAATGGAGCGCACACCCGCGATTTTCCTTTCTTAAGAGTTTAAGTAAGTTTTGATGATTATATATAAAAAAGACATTTTGTGTAAGGTTGATGGGATAACGGTGGCTTTCACCATTTATATCCGGCCTTTGAGACTGTACTTGTTTTCTTTGTTCGAATAAGAAGCAGGATTACACAATATACATAATTACTGATGAAAAATATATATTTGCATGAGCGGTTTTAATTTATTTGTTTCAATAAAGTATGTTGCATAAGAGCCAGTTATGTCTTTCTATCTAATATGCTCCCTGGTGACTAATATAATGAATAAGTATAAGAGTCTCTGAATGCAGCGTAGTGTCTGTTGACAAGTACCAATAGCAATGCATGGAATTCCGCGAATCTTCGTGTTGATCGTTTACTATTGCATCATTGCTGCTATCGGTATTCCTGGTAAAGAACTGGCGTGATTTTAAACCTTTAAAGTTTTGCGTGAATCGTACCACGGCTGTGTTAATGGACATTTATGCTCTATGTCGACTATAGAATTTCTTTTTACCTCTTTGTTATTCTTCCAGATGCTTTTACAATATTTCTCCATATGTTGTAACATTGTTCCGGTTATTGCATTCCTTCTAATTTTATTTGTTTGTAATGCAATTTATTGTTCTATTGGTAAATGGTATTGTTGCATGGTTTCGATTGCCACAGGTGGAATCTTCAGTAAGTTCCAACATCATAGTGCAGTTAAGCACATGGTAGAATTCTTAATGGGAGGAATTTTGCCAAGTCAAATCAAATGTCCAAGCAAAAAGAAGTCACAATGTTACCGTCAAGAACATTTTAGCTTTGAATTCCATTTTACCTCTTGTTAAGACTTTCAGTTGCAAGAATGCCATTTACATCACGAGCAACATATTGTACATTGACATATAATATAAATGACACACTGAATATGTACATGATATAATATATAGGCAAAGCAAATACATGCAACTACCCTTACGCAGCCACAGACAAACACACACACACACACACACGCACTCAAATACACGTAGCACTCTCACACACAGATATATATGCGTATTGTAATTCGCACACCGTCTCAATCTCACTCAAGCTACACACAAAAACACACAGAGTACCTGAACTCCATCTGTCTTCCTCTATTGCAGCTAACCTCGTCGTGATTGGGGTAATGCTCCGCAGACGATGCGGTCTCTCCAAATGCATCACTGTCTACCTACTGTCTGTGGCTGTGACGGATCTGTTGGTCATTATCACGGGCGTGATATTAATCCGGATTGTTCCCATGACTGACCCATCCAATTTCCTGAACTTCTCCCCGGCTTGCAATGTCAATATCGCGGTAGGTTTCTTCGCAAGGGATTGCTCCGTCTGGGTGATGGTGATGTTCACCTTTGATCGCTTTGTGGCTATCTGTTGCCAAAAACTGAAAACGAAGTACTGCACTGAGCGAATGGCGAAGGCGGTGATCGGAACGGTTGTTGCCTTGAGCTGTTTCAAAAACATATCTGCGTACTTTTTTTATGAACCTCCCCGCAAAAATGAGCGAACAATATGTATAATTAAAGAGGCACATTATACAGCAATTGGCTGGATAATATACGATTGGATGGACAGCATTTTAAACCCTTGTCTTCCATTGGTTCTAATATTGTTGTTCAACTTCATAACCATCAGATTCATTGTTAGGGCCATTAGAATCCGCAGGAGACTCCAGAGTGGAGGGAACAGCGAGAGACAGAATGACCCGGAGATGGACAACCGCAAGAAGTCTATCGTCTTGCTCCTAAGTATCTCTGGCATCTTCGTCCTTTTTTGGATAGTTTCACTGATATCTTTCCTCTACGTTCGTATCGCCGACGTTTCTTACTTTTCGGGGTCCAATTTCAGTGAATCAGCTTTTCCTCTGGAAGAAAGCAGTTATGCGCTTCAATTCCTGTGTTCCTGTGTGAACCCATTCATTTATGCTTGGACACAGAGTAAGATCAGAGCCGAGATAAAACTTGCACTGAAATATCCACTGACACTCTTTACCAAAATTGCTAAATAAAAATATACATTTTTCATTCTTGGGGATATGTCAATGCTGCGAACCCTCTTCCTCTACTTCATAATTTCGATTGTCCATTTATTATGTCAACAGCGTGTATGCAAGCACATAAGTTTGCAGCTGAAATGGGCATCTTACTTGCAGAAATATCGCATGTACATAATACAGTATAATACATAATATGCAGCTGACTGTTTATTAAAATTTCTAAATAAAAATGAACATTTTGTATTCTTGGTGATTGGCCATGTTGCGAACCCTTTTCATCTAGATTTGCATCATTTCGAATTCACATCTATTTTGACAACAGATTTGCAGCTGAAATCGACATCTTACTTGCGGCATTATTGCATATACGTAATATCAGATCTGCAGCATTTTCGCGGAAAATCCATTAAACACTGTTTTTTACAAGAACGAGTATATTAGAATATTGTAGTTCAATGTGATAAATGTGGCCCTTTAATTTATGATGGGACACAGAGTAAGATCAGAGAGGATATCAGACTGGAGCTTAAATAGCCACTGACTCTGTTTAGAAAACTTGTGAAATGTAAGTAAGCTATTTTTTTTCTTAGTGAGCAGTTTATGTTGCGAAACATTTTCATCTAAGTTCTATCATCTCGATTACTCAGTCATGAAGTCAGCAACGTATGCACAAGCACATATATTTGTAGGTGAAATGTACGTCTTTCTTGCAGTAACATCGCATGTACATAATATCAGATATGCAACCTTCACAGGGTAAATAAATTAACCAGAGGTTTTTACAAGGAAGAGTACATTAGTACGATTTATTTCAAAGTGATCTAACTGGTCTTGTTGTTGCCAAGCGATGGGGATTCCACGTCCCGACGCTTCAAGGACATCCATTTTTTAGACTTGACCATAGATATTGCTTTCCTTCTGTCCGGATGCACAAGCCCGGGTAGTACGGTATGAGGAGCAAGCAGAAGCTCATGTAGCAAGCTCCTCCTCTCCATGTATCTGAGGAACAGAAAGGACCAGTGGACACCGATACAGTTGTTTTACCAGCAGCGTCACAGCAGTTGCCAGTCAACATTGAACTCAATGTAGAACAACGTTAGTGATTGCAGATGCAGAACATTCGTTCGGGATTAAATCCCGAAGCATTCTGATAAATTTTACTAGCTGCAAGGAAGTGGAGGTCTGAGATTAGTGTTTTCCTTCTCTTAGAAGTGCTCTCAAACACGACGGATGACCGCAGTCACCGAAGCGACTAATTTTTCAGGCACCTGTAATCCGAATTTGCCCATTTCCCGTCACTATAACCGGTTCCACTGAACTTTGCGGATAGGGTTTCTTTAAACCTATACAGTATATCATCTGCTGAGTAAATATTGAAATATGTCACCTGCCCTGACAAATATTCAATAGATATTCTTTGCGTTCCACACTGAGAGACAATACCATGCAAAATTATATTGAAATTGTATAAGTTTCTCCCCTCTAGTATCTTTACATTCTGCTTTTGGATTGACCATCCTGGCTTGTTGGTGGGGTGGGGGGGGGGGCGGTGCTGGTGGGGATGTGTAGCGTGGTGGGGTTGTAAAGCCAGGGAGTTTGCTTTAAATACACCATCATGATTATATAAACTTCTAGAAATTCTCCTCCCAGTGTCCCATTGTCACTGCTTTCGCATCTGGCCAAAGTGCAAAGAGTGAGATAAAGGTAGAGACAAACACTGAAACCGGCCAATAATTCACATATTTTAATACGAATTGAGTTAGAGGGAAAGGGAAACAATGAACGTTTGGTCACGCAGGGTGGTTAACTACTACGGTCTAGTGGAAAACGAAGCCGACAATGCGAAGATAGGAAAAAAATGAATAACGCTATCATCGGAGACAATTGACTCAACAAACTAATTTCTCAGAGAACTCCTAATGCAAGTAGGTACCGAAACGTTTCTGTGCCTTGCTCAAGTCCCGTAAAGCGCTACGATGGAAATAATTAAATTAAATACATTCACAATGCGATTGTATATAGCTGGCACATGAATATTCATCAGGCAATTGCCGTATCTGGTGGGTTGCCAAATCCGTGTTTGTGACACCGTCGTTCTAAGTAATAACCACCTTGTATGTCCAATTTCTTCATATAACACATGTACTCTGGCTCCAGTAGCATCCTTCTGAATCTCTCCTGCACGTTCTCCACTTTGACAATGTCTTCCTTATAATAGTTTCACCAAAAATTTACATGAGAATCTCAGTGCGGCTTCACCAACAGCTTTTATATTTATTTCGTTTTAAACCTTTTTATTGATTTTCAAGTAAAACATAGAAACAAGAGAAATATAGAGAAACTGAGAATGTATAGGTAATAGAGCAGTATATTCAAGTATAAACTATTGATAACACAAATGTACCAAGCCTCCCAAACTCATCCTGTAGTTACATAGTAGAAAGAAAAAAAAACAAAAAAATAAAAAAAACAACAAACTAACTAATTTACAAACAAATCTAACAGAACACTGGGTATTATATTATAACATATATAAAGAGTAGTGTCAATGACTCCGCTGCTCTATCCAAATATTTAAGAGTAATACAGAAGGTTAGGGAAAAGGTCAATTTAGCTCATATGCAAGTGTTGAATAAATGGTCGCCAGGTTTATTCAAATTTAATCGAAGGGTCAAAAATAACACTTCCTCTAACTTTAAACAAGATATAGTTTGGGAAAACCTTTAGAGTGTAGTTGGAGTATTACTTACTTTTCAGTTCAATAAAATGGATCTTCTAGCCATTAATGTAACAAATGCAATCATCTGACGGGCTGATGGGGATCAGTAACTATTATCCACCATTGGTAAAACAAAAATTCAAGTAAAACGGTGAGGATGTAAATTAATACCAAAACTGTTGAAATAATTCCAAAATAACTTTCCAATATTTCTCCAAAAAGAAGCAAGACCAGAAAATGTGAGTCAAAGAAGCTACTTCGGAGTGGCATCTATTACAGATCGAATTAATGTGTGAGTAAAAACGAGCAAGTTTGTCCTGAGACATATGGTCCCTGTGCACCAATGCGTATTTAGCACATATAGAGGAATATTTTACTCAATATAAGATTTTCGCCCATTTCTCTGTAAATAAGGTCAGGGTTCTGATAAGGGTTTAATCCTAAATATTTTTTAGATGATATCAGTTGGGTATGAGTTCGGAAAAGTCTGTAACATATTATTGAAAAAAATGTCTGATTTGTAAGTATTGAAAATTGGACTTGGGTAAATTATATTTATTAGATAACTGTTCAAAAGACATGAAACAGTTATCCATAAATAAGTCACGAAAACATGTTATACCTTTCGTTTTCCATATCAAGAAGGCTTGATCCATAACAGGGGGTTGGAAAAAGAAGTTAGATATAACAGGGCTTGATAAATTAAACTTATTCAAACCAAAAAGTTTACGAAATTAAAGCCCTATTCGGAATGCATGTTTAATAATTGGATTAACCATTTGTTTATTCAATTTATAAAGAGCAAAGTGAAGCAAAGTCCCTAAAACAGAAACCACTGAGAAACCTTGTACAGATTTGCATTCAAGTTTTACCCATTGTAGTTTCTGTATTGTCACCAAGTCTTGTGTCCAAAATATCAAATATTGAATATTAATTGAAATATCAAATATTGGGCAATCAATAGTAAAATCTTAAATTCGGCAATTGTAAACCACCTTCCTTTTTAGACTTCTGTCTAAAAATCTAGGATTGTTATTCTGCTATACATACGAAGAAATTTTAGAGTCAAGAATGTCAAAAGAAGGATTTAGAAATAAAAATTGGTAACGCTTGAAATAAGTAAAAACATGTAGGTAGAATAATTATCTTAACAGCTTTGATTCGACCAATCAATGATAGAGAAAATGGGGTCCATTTAGTAAACAGTTATTTAACCTGATCAATTGAAGGTAAAAAAAAACTTAACCTTAAATAAGTCCTTATGTTTCTTAGTAATTTTAACACCAAAATAAGTAAAGTGGTCTGAGACAAATTTAAGTAGTATATTTTTGTAAATTGGAACTTGCATATTTAATGGGAATAATTCACTCCTATTAAGATTCAGTTTGTAGCCAGAAAAGATACTAAACTGAGCAAGCAAAGATAAAACTGCAGGAATGGATCTCTCTGAATTGGATAAGTATAGTAACAAATCATCTGCCTGTAATGATAGCTTATAAGTCTCTTTTCCATGGGTACTACCAGAGATGTTGGATGAATCACGAAGTGCAATAGTTAAAAGTTCCAAAGCATTGTCAAATAGTGAAGGAATAAGAGGACAGTCTTGCCTTGTATCCCGAATCATTTGAAAAAAGGGAGCTCTTTGATTATTAGTAAATACCGAAGCCAAAGGAATATGATATCTTAATTTAATCCACGATATAAGTTTCGGACTGAAATTAAAATTGTCATGCGCACTAAATAAATATGGCCATTGGACTCTAACAAACGCTTTTTCAGCGTCCAAATAGCCTTAATACCTCAGATATCTGCACAGTAGTTTAGTACTTTTTGGTATTGCGCTACACTTTTGCCGCAAGAAAACATGACACATTTAGGTGATGATAAATCTGATCATGTTATGAGTCTTTATTGTGGACTGCGAGAATGAAGGGTGCAGGGAGATGTGCTCTTAGTTGCAGAGAGGCGATCGGAGAGTGGAGCGACCAGGAAGTACAAGAGATACATCATGTAATGATTACTAAACCAATTGCTTGGAATCAAATATCCTTGTCTAGTTTCTCAGTGCTGGGTGTGTATCGACCGGCGCTACACCTCCCCTATACGCCCCTGACACCATTTCTTTGCCACAAGGCTCCCACGACACTCCACCCTCGTCATTATTTGCATCGTAGCTCCTGTCAGACTTACAGACATTTTCTCCGCTCCTGGATCAGAGATACAGTACTGTGCAAAGGGCTTAGGCAAACTAACTACAGTATGTATTGTATATATGCCGGAGATGTTCCAATATTGCAATAGTTACACATTAATATCAGAAAAATGTAAACAATATACAACCTGAAAATTTTGTTATTCTTAATCAACCAGGAGAACAGAACTGTGACCCAAAATGAGTGACAGTAAAAATGGATCGAAATACGAACACACACACTCCTCCTCTTACGTACAATCAGCAGCAAAGTAAATCTCCGTCCCCAACTTACTTCAGGTAAATGCAGTATGAGTGCACTCCACCCACCAAGCAAGCAATAGGAAAAGCGCACAAGAAGGACGCTGAGCAGCAGTGCAAATCAAGTCAAGTCACGTCAAGTCAGGTTTACTGTCATTTAACCATATAACGTAGACATCCATACAAAGTAGATAGAGATACAGACATAGAAACATAGGAAACCTGGAGCACAATATAGTCCTTTCGGTCTACAAAGCTCTGCCGAACATAACCTTACCATAGAAATTATCTAGGGTTACCCGTAGACCTCTATTTTTCTATGCGCCATGTGCCTACTCAGGAGTCTGTTAAAAGACCATATCGTTTCGGCCTCCACCACCGTCGCCGGCATCCCCTTCGACGCTCACACCACTCTTTGCCTTAAAACATTGCCCTGACATCTCCTCTGTACCTACTTCCAAGCCCCTTAAAACTGTGCCCTCTCATGGTAGCCATGTCAGCCCTGGGAAGAAGCCACTGACTATCCACGCGATCCATCCGCTCATCATCTTGTACACCTCTGTGAAGTCACCTCTCATTCTTCATCGCTCCAAGGAGAAAAGGCCGAGTTCACTCAACCAATTCTTTTCATGCATGCTCCCAAACCAGGCAATATCCCTGTAAATCACCTCTGAACCCTTCCTATGGTTTCCACATCCTTCCTGTAGCTAGCGACCAGACTGGTAACAGCATTCCAAGTGGGGCCTGACCAGGGTCCAGTATAGTTGGAGCATTACCTATCGTCTCTTAAAATCAATCCCACAATTGATGAAGGCCAAGGCACCGTATGCTTTCTTAACTACAGATTAAACCTATGCAGCAGCTTTGAATGTCATCTGGACTCAGTCCCAATGATCCCTGTGATCCCACAGACTGCCAACAGTCTTACCATCAATACTATATCTCGCATGATATAATTGACCTTACAAAATGAGCCAAATTACACTTATCTGTGTTCTACTTCAAACAAACAGACTAGATTTTTTTTTCCGAACCTGTGTGTAAAGCAAGCTTGTGGAAATAGCATGCATATCAGACACAATCTTAGGAAGGTCGTCTCTTGCCTGATGGTAGAAAGTCAAAGAGTACGCAGGATGGATGAAAGAGGTCCATATTAATGCAAAGGAGCTAGCGTCCGCAGTGCACCTGATATATGTCCGCGCTGGAGGTTAGGGTGATCCCTTTGATCCTTTCGGCTGTTGTCACAGTTCTTCATAGCTTTCTGGTCCCATGCTTACTGCTACCATGTCAGATGGAGATGCAGGACGTCAAGACACTCTCAATGGTGCTCTTTTAAAACCCAGTTACGATGGAACGAAAAGCCTTTCTTACCTAAATCTTCTCAGGAAGTGGAGGCGCTGATGTGCCTTTTTGTTCAAGGAAGTAATATAAGGGAACAGGTGAGATTGTACGTAATGTTGACTTCGAGGAAGTAAAGAGCTTGATGCTCCTACGTGGAAGACATGAGGGGCAGTCGAAGGGGGGGATTTAATAGAGAAGGGAAAAAGCCATGGAAAAAAGTTTACCTATTGATATCTTTTAAAACCACTGATTATAATTGTTAACTGGATTCTACTTCTTGCAAATATACCATTTTATTCTCTCAGTTCCTTTGTATTCGCTGCATCCGTCCACAGGGCGAGGCTTTTCATTCCATCTCTAATGTCCTCCTGCTTCACAAAAAAAGGTTTTCCTTCCTTCACTATTGACACTACGCTCAGTCAAATCTCTTCCATTTTGTTCACATCTGCCCTCATCCCATCCTTTCGCCACTCCGTCAGGAATACGGCTCCTCTTGTTCTCACCAACCATCCAAGTAGTCTCAACGTCCAACACATAAATTTCTGAAACTTCCACCTTATATGAAGGGATCCCACCACCAAGTACATCTTCCTTCACCCACTGCCCCACATTCAGTTCGCCGTAGGGTACACTCCTTAGGCGACTCCCTTTACCAGTCTATTGTTCCTACTGATCTCCTTCCTGGTGTATATTCATGGAAGCAGAGCAAGTGCCATACCTGTCCCTCTAAATCCTCCCCTGCTGCAATTCAGTGCCCCAAACAGTACTTCCAGGTGAGTCTTTCGAGGTTATCTACTGTAACCGGTGCTCCCAGTAAGGCCTCCTTTACATCATTGAGGGAAGACGTAGATCAGCACACTGATTTACAGAGTACTTAGCTCTGTCCGTCAGAAAAAAAAAAGATTTTCCATGTGGCCACTCACTTTAATTCTACTTCCTATTGCAAATCCGAGATATCAGTACATGGCCTCCTCACTTATCACCTACCTTATATTTCTTCCTCCCCCCACCTGCTTGCTCTAACTCCTCATTTTTTGCTTTTTCAGTACTGATGAAGTCTCTCACTGTTTACTATTTTACCGTAGATGCTGAATGGAATGCTGAGTTGCTCCAGTACTTGTTTAATACGCCAGGCCCAGTTTCCACCCCAGATTTATAAATTATCTCATCATGTAGAAGATAGGCTACGTACTTCCACCAAATTGGAAGCCCCTAAGGGTTGTCTAATGCCCCTCCTTTACTCTCTGTATACCCATGACTGTGTCGTACACAATGTTGTCGATACTCTATTGATCGTCCTAATCTAAAACAATAACGAGTTTTCCTACAGCGAAGAGTCATCTGTCTGACGCAGTGGTGTCGAAAAACAACCCGTTCTCAATGTCGAGAAAACAGAAGAACAGGTTGTGGATTACATGAGACGGTCCAACGCTATTGACATCTATGGATCTGTGGTTGAGCGTGTAAACACCTTTAAGTTTCACAGCAACCGCATCACGGAGGATATAACGTGGTCTGTACACACGATCCATGCAGTGAAAAATGCACAAGATCAGCTCTTTCACCGCAGACGGATGAGGAAGTTTGTGATGGGCCCCCTGACTTGCTGCGTCAATGACTGGTATGGGCACTGAATCTCCCTTAATCGCAAGATTCTGCAAAGAGTGCTGCGGGCAGCCCACCGCATCTGTAGTTGTAAACTTCCCATGATTTAGGACATGCAATAGAATCAATCAAAGCCTACACACAAAGTCTGTCAAATAACCAACAAACAAAAGAAGAAAAGGATTCCAAATACCAAAATAGACAAACATTATTAATAAATATCAACATATCCATAATACCGGCATATCCAACTAAACACAGCATTAATACTTTTCTGAAGATCCTGAAAAGGTGTATTAATTTTGAAAAAAAAAGTAAAATGTACTTCTACCAAATTGTGACGTTTATTGAATTGGATGAAAACTGGGTATCAAATCATAAAGAAACCAAACAGGTTATATATTGACATACCTTCTATGCATGTATGACTTGAAATTAGCCCCCTTCATCAGTAAAGCTAAAATAATTAATTCAAACTGTAGAACTATTTACTAAATATATAAGAATTAACTACTCGACTAGAGCGTTGCAGAGCATTAAATATAAAATAGGTACAATACCCCTAACAGAACACAGAAGGAAGCAGAAGGATGCAAAGAAAAGAATAAATAAAGATGAATTATGCAAGTATTTGGGATATCAACTAATAAAGAAAATAGGTCATAGTGCTATCAAGGGAAACCTTTTTGACAGGATTTAATACAAGGCTTAAGGAAATACGCCAAAAAGGGTTCAATAACAAATATATAACAAGATCAAAGGCAATAATCACTTTTGATATACCAACATAATAATATATTATTCTTCTGGCACAGTAGTTCGAAATAGAACGGGAACATTTACAAAGAAAAATAAGAACTGAAAGGACAAATTTTAGATATCACCATATATCTCGAACAGACTTAGATTAACACTACCTAGGACGAAATAAGAAAGAGAAATGACAATTAGATAAAACTTCTACCGCTATATTCTTACAAACGAAAACAGGATGCGGAATTCCACATCGTTATATGCATTTCTGACAAGGAAAAACACTACTAAATTTGAAAATCAAAACACAGCCCAGGAAAATGATGAACGATTCACTATAGAAGAAATTAACCAATTTAACAGCATGACCTTCCACATTAATGGAATATATCTCCATGATCAAAGTAGACTAGATATCAACAGGGAAGCGTCAAATGCCTGGCTATCAGTTGGAGACATCTTCCCGAATATAGAGGGGTCATTTGAGGCAATAAAGGGCCATGCCTTTAACACAACATATTATTAAAAATACATCATAAAAACATCAAATCGAAAATGATAAATGCAGGAAATGCCTAATGACTAACATTAGTTTTAGGGGATTCTATAGTCAGGGGGGCAGATAGATTTTGTGGGTCAGATCGGGAGTCTCGATGGTATGTTGTCTCCCTGGTGCCAGGGTCCGGGACATCTCAGATCGGGTGCAAGCTATTTTTGAGAACGAGGGCATGAACCCAGATGTAGTGGTCCATGTAGGTATGGTCAGTGAGGGGGTCCTGCTTAGAGAGTTCAGGGAGTTAGGAGTGAAGCTAAAAGGCAGGACCTCCAGGGTGACAATCTTGGGATTGCTACCTGTGCCACGTGCGAGTGAGGCGAAGAATAGAATGATTATGCACATTAATACGAGGCTGAGAGCATGGTGCAGGAAGGAAGGGTTCAGATTTTTGGATAATTGGCCTTTGTTCCAGGGACGTTGGGATCTGTTTCGAAGGGACGGTCTACATCTGAACCGGAGGGGTACTAACATTCTTGCAGGAATGTTTGCCAGTGCTCCTCGGGGGGGGGGGGGGGTTAAACGAGATGTGCACTGGCAGGGATCCAGATCCAGAGGGTTGGTCAGGATGAGCATGGAGTTAAATATGTAGAAGGTTTGGTGATCTTGAGAAGGTCATCAAAATTCAAGGTGCAATTTGCCCGATGGATGTTCAAGGAGCTGGGTTAGGTACAATAGACAGTGCTTTAAGCAAAAAGAGGAGGGATGGGCTAAGAATTCTATACTTGAATGCCCGTTGTGTCAGAAATAAGACAGATGAGCTTGAAGCGCAGATGAAAGTGGGGAACTACGATATTATTGGGATTCCGGAGACATGGCTGCAAGGGGATCAGGCCTGGCAATTGAGTGTACCAGGGTATACGTGCTATCGTAGAGACAGAAATATGGGAAGAGGGGGTGGGGTGGCCCTGCTGGTGAGGAATGAGATTCAGTCCTTAGCAAGAGGTGACTTGGGAACAGGGGAAGTAGAGTCTGTGTGGATTGAGCTGAGGAAGAGTAAGGGTAAAAAGACTGTAATGGGTGTTGTGTACAGGCCCCCAAACAGTAGCGTGGATATTGGGTACAAGTTGATTAGGGAGTTAACATTGGCATGTGCTAAAGGTAATGCAGTCGTTATGGGAGAGTTCAACATGGAGGTGAACTGGGAGAATCAGGTTGGTGCTGGACCCCAGGATAGGGAGTTTGTGGAGTGTCGAAGGGATGTATTTTTGGAACAGCTTGTGCTTGAGCCAATCAGCAACGAGGCTATTTTGGACTTGGTGATGTGTAATGAACAGGAATTGATAAGTGATCTTGATGTAAAGGAGCCATTAGGAAGGAGTGATCATAACATGATAAGTTTTTATCTACAATTTGAGAGGGATAAAGGCAGATCAGAGGTGTCAGTGTTGCAATGAAATAAAGGAGACTACGTAGCCAGGAGGGAAGAGCTGGCCAAAGTTAAATGGGCGGATGCCCTGGCAGGAAAGACAGTGGATCAGCAGTGGCAGATATTCTTGGGGATAATACAAAAGATGCAAAGGCAGTTCATTCCAATGAGAAGGAAGGATTCAAAGAGGGGGAAGGGGCCACAGTGGTTGACAAAGGAAGTCAGAGATTGTATAGCATTAAGAAAAAGAAGTATGACAGGGCTAAGATGAGTGGGAATACAGATGATTGGGAAAGTTTTAAGGAACAGCAGATCTTAACTAAAAAAAGCAATACGGAGAGAAAAAATCAGGTATGAGCTCAGTCTAGCCAGGAATATTAAAGGGGATAGCAAAAGCTTTTTTAGCTATGTGAAGAGAAAGAAGATAGTTAAGAACAATGTTGGCCCCTTGAAGAAAGAATTGGGAGAAATTGTTATACGAAACAGGGAAATAGCAACATAATTTAATGCGTACTTTAGATCTGTCTTCACCAGGGAGGACACAAGCAATCTCCCAGATGTATGGATGGGCCAGGGTCATAAGATATCAGAGGAATTGAGACAGATTGACATTAGGAAAGAAACTGTGATGAGTAGACTGGTAGGACTGAAGGCTAATAAATCCCCGGGTCCAGATGGTCTGCATCCGAGTGTGCTAAAAGAGGTGGCTCAGGAAATTGCGGATGCATTGGTAATCATTTTCCAATGTTCCTTAGATTCAGGATCAGATCCTGAAGATTGGAGAGCGGCTAATGTTATCCCACTTTTCAAGAAGGGAGGGAAGGAGAAAACGGAGAACTATCGCCCTGTTAGTCTAACGTCAGTCGTGGGGAAGATGCTTGAGTCCATTATTAAGGACGAAATAGTGGCACATCTTGATGGCAGTAATAGGATTAGGCCGAGCCAGCATGGAGTTACCAAAGGCAAATCATGCTTGACAAATCTGTTGGAGTTTTTTGAGGGTGTAACAAGGATGTTAGACGAAGGTAAGCCAGTGGATGTTGTGCACCTAGATTTTCAGAAGGCATTTGATAAGGTGCCACATGAGAGATTGGTGAGTAAAAGCAGAGCTCATGGCATTGGGGGCAGGGTTTCAACATGGATAGAAAACTGGTTGGCAGATAGAAAGCAAAGGGTAGCAGTGAATGGGTGTTTCTCGGACTTGCTGGAGGCGACTAGTTGGGTACCACATGGCTCTGTATTGGGACCACAGCTCTTTTCGATTTATGTCAACGATTTAGATGAGTGCATTGAAAACTATATCAGCAGGTTTGCTGACGATACTAAACTGGGTGGCAGTGTGACATGCGAAGAGGACGTTAGGAGAATACAGGGAGACTTGGATAGGCTGGGTGAGTGGGCAGATACTTGGCAGATGTCATTCAATGTGAATAAATGTGAAGTTATCCACTTTGGAAGCAGGAACAAGAGGGCAGAGAATTGTCTGAACGGTGTAGAGTTGGGTAAGGGAGAAATGCAAAGAGACCTAAGAGTCCTATTCATCAGTCAATGAAGGTGAATGAACAAGTGCAACAGGCAGTGAAGAGGGCAAATTTTATGTTGGCCTTTATTACAAGGGGAATTGAGTACAAGAGAAAGGATGCCCTTTTGAATTTGTACAAGGCCCTGGTGAGACCACACCTGGAATATTGTGTACAGTTTTGGTCTCCAGGTTTAAGTAAGGACATTCTGGCAATTGAGGAAGTGCAGCGTAGATTCACTAGGTTGATTTCTGGGATGGCAGGGCTGACTTACGCAGAGATATTGGAGATATTGGGCTTGTACACGCTGGAACTGATGAGATTGAGAGGGGATCTGATTGAAACGTTTAAGATAATTAAAGGATTTGATAGGATTGAGGCAGGAAATATGTTCCAGATGTTGGGAGAGTCCAGTACCAGAGGGCATGGATTGAGAATAAGTGGTCAGTTATTTAAAACAGAGTTGAGGAAGAGCTTCTTCTCCCAGTGAGTTGTGGAGGTGTCGAATGCACTGACTCGGAAGGCGGTGGAGGCCAATTCTCTGGATGCTTTCAAGAAGGAGCTAGATAGTTATCTGATGGATAGGAGAATCAAGGGATATGGGGACAAGGCAGGGACTGGATATTGATAGTGAATGATCAGCCATGATCTCAGAATGGCGGTGCAGATTCGAGGGGCCGAATGGTCTACTTCTGCCCCTATTGTCTATTGTCTATTGTCTATTATACACCAAATAATTTTCCTAATGCCACCTGGTGAAAGAAAGCACACCTTACAAGCCTAATACAAAAATGTCAAAATGCGACGAGTAAAATTATGTCTGGTCCACTATTGGTCATGGTCCCGTCTGACAATTCCCCATCTTGGTATTATCTTATTGATTGTGCCTTTTATTCCTGTAGGCTGATTCCCAATTATTGCTAGTTCAATTAATTACAGCACTCCTGGTTCCCAATAGCAAACAGAAGATAAATCTCCGGCGTCACAGCCATGCTTTGCCAGTTCGTTGGTCCACTATAGTGTGAATTAAACTCGTTTCCTGATTCCGTAGGACTGTCAGTTCTAAGCTCTGCAACATTTCCTGTATATTCTACCTAAACCTTGCCTTCGTGTGAAGACTCTCCTGCATACATGTTGCCGGTTTGCGACTTTGCTAACGCCTCACAAATCTGCCTCCGCGCCTTTGTCCTGAACTTTGGTTCGTTCTCAGCCTCGCCCTTGCAACTTAATTACAGGAAACAGAATCCCTAATAAACGGTCTAATATAATAAATTAGGATAAATCTGCAAGAACAAACTACTTAATAGGTATAACCATTACAGAAACACCTAATATCCAGATATCAATAAGTGAAATAGATCAGAAATACACGAAAGTAAAAGATGAAGGTTAAACATTATGAAGCATGAGCAGGTTGTACATTATCCCAACAGTGATATTTACAACTGGTATTATGCCTCCGTTACGACATAATAGGGTTAAACAACTCGGTCTGCACAATAACCTTTTCAATAATCTCCAGAAATGCAAAACGCTATGCCCCACTTTAATTGTGTCTAGGCTGTGTCGGTACTGCCGTCCCAACCCCAGTATTTGCTGAATAGAACTCAAGCTGTATTGTGGTTGTCTGCAGATTTCTGCAACATTTATGTACTCAGTATCTGAGGCAAGTTGTCGCCTGGTTACAGACACCAGGAGAGAAACGTCGGAGCTGGTGTCCTGTGGCGCAATATCCAGGCTGGTGTCAATGCAGCACCCCAATGTTTACCGAGCAGAATACTAGCTGCATTACGATTATCTGCGGATTCATTTGGCATTTATAGACTCTGTCTTCTTCTCCCCGAATATTCAAACTTAAGAATGCTACATTTTTTCTGCACAGTTATTCAGATTGAATTCTTAAATGCATTAACTTTTTGTCATCGCGTTTACAAATGTTAAAGCAATGAATGGCTCTCTGAATCCCATCAAGTGCAAAGGTATCGTCGCTCCACCATTTGGCATTGCCACACGCACTTATTCAGAAAACGAAATGTATACCAGACACATCACACACACACACACACACACACACACACACACACACACACACACACACACACACACACACACACACACACACCATGATAGCACAATGTTTTTCCAATATTTGCTCATTGCAGCAAACGTCAGATACTCACACACCACAAATGAACGTAATAAGCACACCACACTCATAAAATGTAAAGAATCAGCACTCTTTCGTATTTCATACACATACCAGAAAAATACTTAGGTCATTAAACATATAACAGTTACAGCCCGGCAACAGGCCATCTCGGCACTTCTAATACGCCGAACGCTTACTCTCACTTAGTCCCACCAACCTGCACACAGCCCATAACCCACCATTCCTTTCCTGCCCATATACCGATCCATTTTTTTTTTAATGACAACATCGAACCTGCCTCTACCACTTCTACTGGAAGCTCGTTCCACGCAACTACCGCTCTCTGAGTAAACAAGTTCCCCCTCGTGTTACCCCTAAACTTTTACCCCTTTACTCTCAACACAATATCACATAACACCTTCACATTAAGCCGGGAGACTTTAATCAAGCTTGCTTTAAACCTCTCCCTAACTAGCAACTAACGTCTGCATTACTGGAGGACTCAACATAGTTGAGCAATTGTATTCTACCATCCAAACACAATCCCTCGCCCACATCCTGGTAAATCCGACAACCTGGCTGTGCTTCGTCTGCGTTCGTCCAGACAGGAATTGTAGGACGATGAGACAACAATGTAGAGCGTGGTGGTCGAAATGAAGAGAATATTGGGCACAGAACACACTGCAGATGCTGTGGTCAAATCCAGACGTACAAAAAGGCTGGATGAACTCAGCAGGTCGAGCAGTATCCGTTGAAAAAAGCAGTCAGCGTTTCGGGTCGAGACGAAAAGTTCATCCAGTTCGACCTGACGAACGGTCTCGACCCGAAACGTTGACTATTTCTTTGCACGATTTGATTGTAAGATCTTTGGCGCACACACTCGAACAGCTCATTTCTGATAACCGTGCTATCCTCGTTTCTGCAATTCACGTCCTGGCACCCTTCAGGAACCAGAATTCAGGAAAAAACAGACGGTTTACTAATCAGAGTAAGAGTGATCTGCAGGACGACTACTCATGGCCGAATTCCTTCGCTCACTTCAGTAGATCTGAATTGTCTGGCACTCTAGTCGGCCGTGATTCATTCTTAGGTCAGGAGTAACCCTTCAGCAGATGCTGCTTGGGCTCCTGAGTTCCTCTAGTATCATAATGTGTGTTGCTTTCGATTTTCAGCACTTGAGTCGTCAGCTGTACATACTTGGACGCTCGCAAGTCAGATTATTATGTTAGATTATTATGTCAGATTATTATGTTATTATTATTAGAATATTTTCACTCTGCATCTGGATAGACTCAAATGGAGTGCATCATCGCGATGTTCCTTTGTAAAGAGGTTAAGTAAGTTTTGATGATTATATAAGAAAGAGACATCTTGTGTAAAGTTGTTGGTTTCAATGCGCTAAGTGTGGATTTGACCAATTATATCCCGCCTCTGAGACTGTCCTTGTTTTCTTTGTTCGAATGAGAAGCAGAATTACACAATATACATAATTACTGATGAAAATTATTTACTCCCATTAGCAGTATTAATTTATTTCTTTCAATTAATGTATGTATCATAATAGCCAATGATGCCTTTCTATCTAACATGTTCCCTGGTGACGACCAATAGGGATAGGTATAAGAATCCCTGGATGTCACGTAGTGTCTGTTGACAAGTGCCAATAGCCATGCATGGAGTTCCACGAATCTTTGGGTTGGCTGTTTGCTATTGCATCATTGCAGTTATTGGCATTCCTGGTAAGTCTCTGGCTTAATTTTAAATCTTTAAAATGTTGTGTGAATCGTACCATGGCTGTGTTGCTACACATTTATGCTCCCGTGGACTATAGAATGTCTTTGTTCCTCTTTACTATTTTCCAGAGGCTTTACTGATTTTCTCCTATATGTTACAACATTTTTCGAGTAATATATTCGTTTTTAATTTTATTTATTTATAATGAAATTTATTGTACTAGTGGTAAATGGTATTGTTGCCCGGTTTCCTTTGCCACAGCTGGGCTCTTCCGAAAGCTCCAGCATCACAGCTCAGCGCTGCACCTCATAGATTTCTTAATGGAGAACAGTTTGCCAACTCATATCAAATGTCAAAGCAAAAACAGATTGCAATGTCTACCGTCAAGAACATTTTTACCGGTGAAATCCTGTTTTTCATCTTAGTAAGACTTTCAAATTCAAAAACGAAATTTTCACCACAGATGACATATTGTACATTGAAAATTAATATAAACGACAGACAGAATGTATACTGCATATTGAAGTGTAAGTAAAGCAGATGCACAAGGGAGCGCGTGTACACACGCGCACATCCATACACTTACCAAACACAAATCCGCATAGCACACTCACACATAGACATATGAGTATTGTAACTCGCACACTCTCACAATCTCACTCAAGCTACACATAATAACAGACACAGAGTTAATAATGTACCCGAATTCCCTCGGTCTCCCTCTCTTCCAGCTAACCTCGTCGTGATTGGGGTGATGCTCCGCAGACGATGCGGTCTCTCCAGATGCATCACTGTCTACCTACTGTCTGTGGCTGTGACGGATCTCCTGGTCATTATCACTGGCGTGTTGTTTATCCGGATTGTTCCCATGACTGACCCGTCCAATTTCCTGAACTTCGCCCCGGCTTGCAATGCGAATGTCGCGGTAGGTTACTGGGCAAGAGACTGCTCTGTCTGGGTGATGGTGATGTTCACCTTTGATCGCTTTGTGGCTATCTGCTGCCAAAAATTGAAAACGAAATACTGCACCGAGCGAATGGCGGAGGCGGTGATCGGAACGGTTGTTGCTCTGAGCTGTTTCAAAAACATATTTGTGTACTTTTATTTTGAACCTCCACTCAAAAATGAGCCAACAATATGTATATTTAAAGCAGCTTATTATACCTCAGCTGGCTGGATCGCATATGACTGGATCGACAGCATTTTAATCCCTTGTCTTCCACTGTTTCTAATATTGTTGTTCAATTTCATAACCATCAGATACATTGTCAGGGCCATTAAAATCCGCAGGAGACTCCAGGGTGGTGGGAACAGTGAGAGACAGAATGACCCGGAGATGGACAACCGCAGGAAATCAATCGTTTTGCTCCTAAGTATCTCTGGTATCTTCGTCCTTTTTTGGATAATTTCACTGATATCTTTCCTCTGCGTTCGCATTGCCAACGTTTCTTACTTTTCGGGCTCCAATTACAGTGAATCAATTTTCCCTCTGCAAGAAAGCGGTTACGTGCTTCAATTCCTGTGTTCCTGTCTGAACCCATTCATTTATGCTGGGACACAGAGTAAGTTCAGAGACGAGATCAAACTGGCACTGACATATCCAATGACCCTCTTTATTAAAATTACTAAATAAAAATATACATTTTTCATTCTTGTGGATCCGTCTATGTTGCGAACCCTCTTCATATACTTCTCCATCATTTCGTTTGTCCATTTATTATGTCATCAGTGCGTGTGCAAGCACATACATTTGCAGCTGAAATGGACATCTTACCTGCAGAAGCATCGCATGTCCATAACATTTGAAATGCAACATTCACACGGAAAATACTCTAAACACCGTTTGGTCCCGAGAAAGAGTATTTTAGAATGTTGCAGTTCAATGTGGTTAAAGTGGCCCTTTAATTTATCCTGGGACACAGAATGAGATCAGAGACGAGATCAGACTGGCGCGAAAATATCCACAGACCCTGTATAGAATACTTGCTAAATATAAATGAGCATTTTTTTTCCCTTGGTGAGCAGATTATGCTGCGGAACACCTTCTTCCAATTTGCATCATCTCGATTACTCAGTCATAAAGTCAGCAACGTATGGATAAGCACATACATTTGCAGGTGAAATGGAGATCTTACTTGCTATAACATCGAATTTACATGATGTCAGGTATGCAGCGTTCACACGGAAAGGAAATTAAACTCAGGTTTTACAAGGAAGAGTACATTAGAACTTTTTAGTTCAAAGTGATCGAAGTGGTCAAATTGCTGCCACGCGATGGGGATTAATATTGTGCTGCTTGGTTCAGGGACAAAATTGTTGATGGGAAGTAGGTAGTCTTGACCAAGTGTCCTCCATTGGTCAGACTTGACTATGGATATTGCGTTCTAGCTGGCTAGATACACAAGCCAGAGTAGTAAGGTATGGAGAGCAAGCATCTGCACATGTAGCAAGCTCACCCTCAATACGCATCTGATGAAGAGAAACGGTTGCCAAATCCGTTCTTGTAACACCGTTGTTCTCAGGAATAAACATCTTGAATATTCAATTTCTTCATATAACACAGGGCCTCTGGCCCCGGCACGCTTCTAAACCTCTCCTGCACGCTTTCCACCTGGACATTGTTTTCGTTATATTAGATTCACCAAAACTTTACAAAACACTCCAAGTGCTGCCTTCCCAAAAGCTTTTGCATTCATTTCTAGACTTGATTTACTGACTAAGGCTAGATGACTATAAGTAGACTCCCTGTCTACTTGCACAGCCGCTTTCCATGAACTATGTATTGCTACTGCCAGGTCCTCCTGCTCCACAACACTTACCAGCGCTATTCTGTGCTTACAGTAGTGTGCAAAAGTCTTAGGTGCACATATATAGCCATAGTGGCCAAGATGTTTTCATAGTAGTGTATTACTTTGAGGTGCTGCACTGTATTTCTGCCGAAAAAAAAACATGACATATTAAAGTGATAATAACACGGATCCTGTTATGGGTCTTCGTTGTGGACTGCGAAGGGGAAGGGTGCAGGGAGAGGGGATTATAGTTGAGGAGAGGGGAATGCAGAGTGGAGCAAGCAGCAAGTACAGGAGATGCATCATGTAATGCTCAATAAAGTAATTATAACATATAACCATATACTAATCACAAAAGCGAAACAGGCCATCTCGGCCCTCCTAGTCCGTGGCGAACTCTTAATCTCATCTCGTCCCACCTACCCGCACTCAGCCCATAACCCTCCACTCCTTTCCTGTCCATACGCCTATCCAATTTTACGTTAAATGACACAACTGAACTGACCTCGACTACTTCTGCAGGAAGTACATTCCACACAGCTATCACTCTCTGAGTATAGAAATACCCCCTCGTGTTTCCCTTAAACTTTTGCCCCCTAACTCTCAAATCATGTCATTGCGTTTGAATCTCCCTTACTCACAATGGAAACAACCTATTCACGTCAATTCCATCTCTCTCTCTCTCTCAAAATTTTTAATACCTCGATCAAATCCCCCCTCAACCTTCTACGCTCCAGTGAATAGAGACCTAACTTGTTCAACCTTCCTCTGTAACTTAAGTGCTGAAACCCAGGTAACCTCCTAGTAAATCGTCTCTGAACTCTCTCTAATTTATTGTTATCTTTCCTATAATTCGGTAACCAGAACTGTACACAATATTCCAAATTTGGCCTTACCAATGACTTGTAAAATGTTAACGGTACATCCCAACTTCTGTACTCAATGCTCTGATTTATAAAGGCCAGCGTTCCAAAAGCTTTCTTCACCACCCTATCTACATGAGACTCCACCTTCAGGGAACTATGCACAGTTATTCCTAGATCTCTCTGTTCCTCTGCATTCCTCAATGCCCTACCATTTACTCTGTATGTTCTATTTGGATTATTCCTGCCAAAATGTAGAACCTCACACTTCTCAGCATTAAACTCCATCTGCCACCGTTCAGCCCATTCTTCTAACCGGCATAAATCTCCCTGCAAGCTTCGAAAGCCCACCTCATTATCCACAACACCTCCTACCTTAGTATCATCGGCATACTTACTAATCCAATTTACTACCCCATCATGCAGATCATTTATGTATATTACAAACAACATTGGGCCCAACACAGATCCCTGAGGTACCCCGCTAGTCACCGGCCTCCATCCCGATAAACAATTATCCACCACTACTCTCTGGCATTTCCCATCTAGCCACTGTTGAATCCATTTTATTACTCCAGCATTAATACCTAACGACTGAACCTTCTTAACTAACCTTCCATATGGAAATTTTCAAAGGTCTTGCTGATGTCCATATGGACTACGTCCACTGCCTTAACCTCGTCCTCATTCCTCATAACTTCTTCAAAAAATTCAATAAGGTTTGTCAAACATGACCTTCCTAGCACAAATCCATGATTACTACACCTGATCAGATCCTGTCTATTCAGATAATTATAAATAGTACCTCTAAGAATAATTTCCATTAATTTATCCACCACTGATGTCAAACTGACAGGTCTATAATTGCCAGGCTTACTTCTGGAACCCTTTTAAAACAATGGAACCACATGAGCAATACGCCAATCCTCCGGCACAATCCACGTTTCTAATGACATTTGAAAGATCTCCGTCAGAGCTCCTGCTATCTCTACACAAACTTCCCTCAAGGTCCTGGGGAATATCCTGTCAGGACCCGGAGATTTATCCACTTTTCAATTTCTTAAAAGCGCCAGAACTTCCACCTCTTTAATTGTCATCGGTTCCATAACTTCCTTACTTGTTTCCCACACCTTACACAATTCAATATCCTTCTCCTTAGTGAATACCGAAGAGAAGAAATCGTTCAAAATCTCTCCCATCTCGCTCGGCTCCACACATATCTGACCACCCTGATTCTCTAAGGGACCAATTTTATCCCTCACTATCCTCTTGCTTTTAATATAACTGTAGAAACCTTTCGGATTTACTTTCACCTTATTTGCCAAACCGACCTCGTATCTTCTTTTAGCTTTTCTAATCTCTTTCTTAAGATTCCTTTTACATTTTTTTATATTCCTCGAGCAATTCCTTTACTCCACGCTGCCTATGTCATTGTAGACATCCCTCTTTTTCCGAAACAAGTTTCTAATATCCCTTGAAAACTATGGTGCTTTCAAACCTTTAACCTTTCCTTTCAACCTAACAGGAACATAAAGATTATGCACCCTCATAATTGCACCCTTCAATGACCGCCATTTCTCTATTACATCAATCCCATAAAACAAGTTGACCCAATGCACTCTCTCTAAATCCCTTCGCATCTCCTCAAAGTTAGCCTTTCTCCAATCAAAAATCTCAACTCTAGGTCCAGTCCTGTCCTTCTCCATAACTATATTGAAGCTAATGCTATTGTGATCACTGGGCCCGAAGTGTTCCCCAACAAATACATCTGTCAGCTGACCTATCCCATTCCAAAACAGGAGATCCAACACCGCCCCATCTCTAGTCGGTACTTCTATGTATTATTGCAAAGAAAATCTATCCTGCACACATTTCACAAAGTCTAAACCATCCAGCCCTTTTACAGAATGAGCTTCCCAATCTACGTGTGGAAAATTAAAATCTCCCACAATCACCGCCATGTGTTTGCTACAAATATCTGCTATCTCCTTACACATTTGCTCTTCCAATTCACGCTCCCCATTAGGTGGCCTATAAAACACTCCTATCAGTGTTACTACACCTTCCCATTCCTCAATTCCACCCAAATAGTGTCCCTAGCGGAGCTCTCTAATCTATTCTTCCAAAGCACCACCATAATATTTTCTCGGACAAGCAATGCAACACCTCCTCCTCTGGCCCCTCCTACTCTATCACAACTGAAGCAACTAAATCCAGGAATATTTAGTTGCCAATCACACCCTTCCTGCAACCATGTTTCACGAATAGTTACAACATCAAAATTACAGGTATCAATCCACGCTTTAAGCTCATCTACCTTTCTTATAATTCTCCTAGCATTAAGATAGATACGTTAAAGATACTCTCCACCTCCTCCTCTCTTTTCATCCCTAACAATGCATTCAAATTTATTATCCTTTGCTTTCTTCTCCCCTGCATTTTCGGGCTGAGCCCATCCCTTCTCCATCACCTGCCTTTCCTCCCTCACACTCTGTCTACTTACTTGCTCTACTGGTGAACTAATCTGCTCTCCCATAGTTTCCTCAAATTGATTCCCGCCCCCCCCCCCACCATCTTACTAGTTTAAAGGCTGCTCTGTAGCCCTAGCAAACCTCCCCGCTAGGATATTGGTCCCCCAAGGATTCAAGTGTAACCCGTCCTTCTTGAACAGGTCACGCCTGCCCACGAAGAGGTCCCAATGATCCAGAAACTTGAATCCCTGCCCCCTGCTCCAATCCCTCAGCCATGCATTCAACCTCCACCTAATTCCAATCCTACTCTCACTGTCGCGTGGCACAGTCAGTAATCCCGAGATTACTACCATTGCGGTCCTTCTTCTTAATTTCCTTCCTAACTCCCTATACTCTCGTTTCAGGACCTCCTTCCCTTTCCTACCTATGTCATTGGTGCCTACATGTACCACAACCTCTGGGTCCTCACCCTCCCACTTCAGGATATCTTGGACGCGATCTGAAACGTTCCGAACCCTGGCACCAGGGAGGCAAACTACCATCCGGTACTTCCGAACACTTCCACAGAACCGCCTGTCTGAACCCCTGACTATCGAGTCCCCTATTACTATAGTCCTCTTTCTTCTATCCCTACACTTCTGAGCTTCAGGGCCGTCCTCTGTGCCTGACGCCTGGCCACTGTCACTTCCTTCAGGTAGGCTGTCGCCCCCAACAGTACTCAAACATGAGTACTTATTGTCTAGGGGTACAGTCACTGGGATACTCTCTAGTACCTGCCTCTTCCCCTTCCTGACCCTGACCCACCTATCTGCCTCCCGTGGTCCCGGACTGACCACCTGCCTGTAACTCCTCCTCACTTCTATCACCTCCTCACTTTCCCTGACCAGGCGAAGGTCATCGAGCTGCAGATCCAGTTCCCTAACTCGGTCCCTCCGGAGTTGCAGTTCGGCGCACCTGGCGCAGATGTGGACGTCCGTGGGGCTGGGAGACTCCAGGATCTCCTACATCTGACACCGATAACAACAAGCTGCCCTCACACTCATACTTGCGGAATAACTGAAAATAACAAGGAAAACTAAAAGATAAGCCGACTGTGCCCTCTTCCGCCTAAGCCCTCTAACCCCAAGCCCTACACTTTGCTCCCGGCTCACTCCGCTGCCCGCAAACGAAGCTGCCCGCTGCTTAAGGCTGCGTTCTTTTTATATCTTCCCTCCTTCCCAGCTGTCCTTCACTCGCCTGCGCAGTTCCGCCTTTCACAACACCGATCTGAGAAGCAATTTGAAAATGGCCGCCGCCGCACTTCCTCTCAAAGCCTCGCTGTCTTCTTCCAAAAGTGATTGTTTGGAGTCGTATGGTCTCGTGTGGCCTCTCAGGTCTGGGTGTGTATCAACCTGCGCTACGCCACCCTTGCCTGCACCTGGTCCTACTGCTTCGCCACAAGGCACCCGCGACACTCCACCCTCCACATTCTCAGCATCGTAGCTCCTGTCAGACTTACAGACCTGATCTCTGCTCTATGTTTAGAAGTACAATATTGTGCAAAGTTCACAGGTGCCCTAACTACTGTATGTACTGCATATATGCCGAAAACGTTCCAATATTGCAATGGTTGCACATTAATATCAAATAAATGTAAAGAATATACAAACTGACATTATTGTTATTATCAATCATCCAATAGAACAGAAGCGTGACACAAAAATGAGTGACAGTAAAAATGCCCTGAAATCCAAAGACCCACACTCCTCCTCCCAAGTACAATCAGCAGCAAAGTAAATCCCTTTGCCCAACTTTCTTCAGAAAAAAAAACAACAGTATCAGCACCCTCCACCCACCAAGCAAGTAACAGAAAAACGCACAAGAAGGACAATGATCCGTAGTGCAAATGAAGTCCTCTCATGTCAAGTTTATTGTCATTTAACCGTATATACGCATATAATTTTTACATCCATTCAAAATAGATAGAAATCAAAGCATAGAAACTTAGAAAACCTGGAGCACACTGCAGGCCTTTCGGCCCACAAAGCCACCCCAACATGTTCTTACAATTGAAATTACCTAAGGCTACCCATAGAGCTCTATATTTCTGAGCTCCATATACCTGTCCAGAAGTCTCTTAAAAGACCCTATCGTTTTCGCCTCCAGTACCGCCGCCGGCAGCCCATTCGACGCTTTCAACACACTGCGTAAAAAAAAAACTTACCCCACATCTCCTCTGTACCTACTTCCAAGTACCTTAAAACTGCCCTCTGGTGCTAGCTATTTGAGCCCTGGAAAAAGGCCTCTGACTATCCACACGATCAATGCCTCTCATAACCTTATACACCTCTATCAGGTCACCTCTCATCGTCCATCGCTCCAAGGGGAAAAGGCCGAGTTCACTCAAGCTAACCTCATAATGTATGCTCCTCTATCCAGGCAACATCCTTATAAATCTCTTCTGCACCGTTTTTATGGCTTCCAAATACTTTCCTGTAGCTAGGCCTCCAGAATGAGCACAGTACTCTAATTGGGGTTTGAGCAGAGTCCGAAACAGTTGCATCATTACCTCTGGGCTCTTCAAATCAATCCCACAGTAGATGAATGTTAAGTCACGGTATGCCTTCTTAACCACAGATTCAACCTGCGCTGCCGATTCGAGCGTTCTATGGACTTGGATCCCAAGATCCCTCAGAACCTCCATCTCTTACCATTAATACTATATATTAATACAATATTAATATATAAATATATATATATATATATATTTATATAATTTTATATAATTATAAATACTATATTTACTAATACTATATTCGCCCATCGTATTTGACCTACCAAAATGAACGACCTCACACTTCTCTGGGTTGAACTCCATTGCTACCTCCAAACAAACAGGTTGGACTTTTATTTCGAACCAGAGTGTCGAGCAGAGTAGTGCAGTTAACACGCAAATCACACGCAAACTTATGAAGTTAAGGATAATATTTGTAGAAGAATCACAAGTAAATAACGACTGAAGTGCACTAATATTAAACAATGTAACGGATAGACCTGATTACAAGTGACAATTCGAATACCATGTGCAAGTGAGTTCAGAAGCCTAATGTTCTGGTGGAATAAACTGTTTCATGTCCTGATGGATGTCTCTTGCCTGATGGTAGAAAGTCAAAAAGGATGCTGGGTGTATGGACAGGGTTCATAACAATACAATGGAGCTTGCGTACACAGTGCTCCTGATAAATGTCCCCGAAAGATTTTAGGTTGATCCCTATGATCCTTTCGGCTGTTCCCACAGTCCTTTGAAGGGAATTCTGGTCCCAGGCTATACTGCTCCCATATCAAATGGAGATACAGGACGTTAGGACGCTCTCAATGGTGCTCTTTTAAAACCCAGCTATGATGGGAGTGGAATCGAGGCGCTGTTGTGCTTTTTTGTTTAGGGAAGCGATATAAGGAAACAGGTGAAGTTACACGTGATGTAGAGTTCTAAGGACTACAGAGCTTGATGCTCCTTCGTGGAAGACATGAGGTGCTGCAGTAGAGGGGTTATGTAGGGAAAGAGCAAAAACCATGGAGGAAATAGAATTTGAAGGAGCACCAGAGGGAGGTGATGGGCAGTTAAGCAGATCATTTCAGAGAGGGAAACGGGAAAGCGGTGGTAAGGGGAGTGGGCCATTAACGGAAATTCCAGAAATCGATGTTCACGCTATCAGCCTGGAAGGTAAGATGTAGCTCCCTTATGCGGAGCGTGGTCTCACAACAGCAACAGAGGAGATCATGAGCTGAAGGATTGATTGAATATGTGAAGGCTTGTTTGTTCATTCAAATTACATCGCCATTCAACCATCAGGAGGGCATTAAATCTCTCTGCTTCTTTCTAGAAAACAGACCCAACGCTCCAGCACTACTCTCCTCCGTCTCGTGCAACTCTCAATAATTTCCCCTGCGACTTCTCCCAATCCTTTGAGCCAAATCTATAGCCAAGGAAATGTGTTCAGGCTATGAGAACCTTTTTTTCCGGTTAAATGGAACAATCTTTGTTATAAAACTCCAGCGGTATCACTCTCCAACGTTTCCAACGATGCATGGACAACTGAATTCGAGCGGCTTCCTCTGAGCTCGTTAATTTCATCAACTTTGCCTCCAACTTCCACCCTGCCATTAAAAATTTACCTGGCGTATTTCTGACACTTGATTCTCGTTCCACGATCTCTCTGTCTCTATATCTGGGGTAAGTTTACGTACTGATACCTTTTAAACCACTGATTATTATAGCTACCTGGACCGTACTACTTACTATCCAACAACTTGCAAATATACCATTCCCTTTTTCTCAGTTCTTTTATGTTCGTAGCATCTGTTCTCAGGTTGAGGTTTTTCATTTCAGCAGAAAAGTGTTTCTTCGCAGAAAAGTGTTTTCTTTCCTCTACCATTGACGCTACGCTAACACAAATCTCTTCACCTTTTCTCAGATGTGTCCTCATCCCATCCTCTCGCAACTCTATCAGGGATAGTACTCTTCTTGTCTCACCTAACAACCAAGCAGTCTCCGCGTCCAGCACATAATTTTCTGAACCTGCCACCATCCATAAAGTGATCCCTCCTCCAATTACATCTTCCCTCACCCACTCCCCCACATTCTGTTTTCTGCAGGGATCGCTCGTTAGGCGACTCCCTTTACCAATCTTCCTTTCCCACTGAACTCCTTCCTTGTACTTATCCATAGAAGAGGAACGTGCCATACCGGCCCCTCTAACTCCTCCCCCAGTACAATTCAATTCAACAATCAGTGCTTCCAGGTGAGTCTGTAGACGTTATCTACTGTATCCGCTGCTCCCAGTGATGCCTCCTTTAAATCAATGAGACTAGACGTAGATAAGGACACTGCTTCACCGAGCACTTAGCTCTGTCCGCCAGAAATTAAAATGAATTTTACCGGTGGACACTCACTTTAATTCTACTTTCTTTTACAACTGCGAGACGACAGGCCAAGGCCCCCTCACGTATTGCCTGCCTTATATTTCTTCCTCCCATTCCCCAACCTTCTTGCTCTAACTCCTCATCTTTTTGTTTTCCAGTTGTGATGAATTCTCTCACTGTTTAATACTTTTTCATAGATGCTGGTTGCTCCAGTACTTAGTTAAATCGTCAAACCCAATTTGCAGCCCAGATTTCTAAAATGTCTCATCATGTAGAAAATAGTCTACATACTTCCGACCGAATTGGAAGTCCTGAGGGCTGTATAATGCCACTCCTTTATTCCCTGTATACCCCCGACTGTGTCAGAGACCACCTCGCGTCTGTTGCGTATGCCCACATCTCTCTGGTTAGTTCTGCAATCGGAAGGTCTCTTTCGAGTGCTTCCTGCGGTATCAAATCCAGCTGTTCCCCACGAAAGAACAGGAAATTGTGGTGCTGGCTGTTCACGCCGATATCGATCGGTGCCGCAGGTTTTGCGAGGACACATGCATGGCCCTGCTCAGATCAGCAGATCGCAATAGAAGGATTGCCGATCAACACCGGACTCCTACGCCTGAGTATCGACCTGGGCCGATGTTGTGACTTTCATCCAAATATATCCTGCTCAAAACGAGCCCGAGAAACTCACCCCTCACTTGCCGGGACAATTCGAGGTCGAGAATATCATCAAGCCCACAGCAGTCTGACTGAAACCACCAAGCTCTGTACACATCCACACTACTTTCCATGTTTCCCAAGTAAAACAAGTTTTCGTCAGCCCCTTGTCTCCTCCGACTGAAACCATTCCACCTGCTCGAATCAACGACAACTATCCAGCGTACACGGTCCGGCGGCTATTGGATGTGTGCCGTCGGGTTATGGGCCTCCAATACTTGGTCGACTGGAAAGGGTACAGCCCAGGGGAGAGCTCCTGGGTTCCCCGCTCCTTCATGCTCTTCCCTTACCTCATCCAGGACTTCCAGCCGGACCATCCGGACAAGCCTGGAGGTTCGCCTGGAGGCTCCCATTGAGGGGAGGTACTGTCATGGACCGGTCTGACAATACCCCATCTTGCTATTATCTCATTGATTGTGCTTTAATCCCTGTCGGCTGATTCCCAATTATTGCTGATTGCATTAATTGAAGTACTCCTGCTTCCCTTCAGCGAACATAAGATTAATCTCGGGAGTCACAGCCATGCTTTGCCAGTTCGTTGCTCGACTCTTGTGCGCGTAAACCTCATTTCCTGATTACTTATGTCTGTCAGTTCTAATCTCCGCACTTTATCCCGGATACTCTCCGTAAACCTTGTCTCCATGTAAAGACTCTCCTGGATACCGTTTGCCCGTTTGAGATGTTGCTAACGCCTCCATGTCTGTGTCCTGCTCTTGGGTTCGTTCTCAGCCTCGTCCTTGCAACATTATTACAGAGAGCAAAATTCGTAATAACCGGTCAAGTATAACAATATGGGATAAATATGCAAAACAACTTACTTAATAGAGAAAACCATTACCAACACTCATAATATCCAGACAACAATAAGTGACAATAAGTGAAAAACATTAGAAATACACTAAAGTAAGAGATGAAAGTTAAACGTTAAGGAACATGAGCAGGTTGTACATTATTCCAACATTATTATTTACAACTGATATCATGCTGACATCATTACGCAATTGCGTTAAAAAATTCGGCCTGCACAACAAACTTTTTAAATCATCTCCAGAACACCACAATGCTATGCACCATCGTCATTGTCAGAAACTGCAACTGCGACGTGAGACTGCATGGCTATGTTTATTTACATTGAGTCAGGTTCGTCGGATAGGCAAGTGAGACAGAAAACACCGTCTGCGAATAACTATATTCATATTTTATTTAAAAAGCAAAAGTTCCAACAAACATTCATGTTCCCCAAGTTACAGAAGCTAAAAAGTTGCATATTAAGCCAACATACTTTCAAAAAACATACTTAGATAAAAATACGTGCAGATCATGCCCTCCGTTTGCTTTAATAATAGGAAGAGTCAAAAGAAAAAAAAAAACTCCTACACGTGCGGTATTTATCCCCGGGATTCCTGAAACAGGTCACCAATGGAAAGCAGCTGCAGTTTTTAAACGAATCAATCTGGACGAAAGCAACTTTTGACAATCAGAATGATCCACCACTCACAGGATATTCCAACCCTAGAAAGTTGTGAACGTGATGATCCAACCCTTAGACTAGTACGACTCTCATTCACTCCGCGAGTTACTTAGGAAATAAAGAAGTATAATATCCAATACTGCAAACCAAAGAGTCAGCTTTCAGTATACCAGAGTAGTCCACCAGGTTGCATTTGTCACCAACCCCACCCTGGAGTGTAATTGCCAAAGTGCTGATCCCCCAGCGGATCATATACACTGGCGTTGCGATGTGATCAACCACCAGGTGAGTGATGTTACGCGATCCACCAGAAATTTAGTTTCAGCATTCTTCAGTAATGAAAATTCAAGTGCCGAATTCCTTTGTGAGCCGGTAATCTAATGTAATCACAATCAGTTCTTGGGCCAGTCCGGCAGTACCATGCTGAGAAACGCCAATTTCAAAACCTCCGTTCCATTGAAATAGCCTTCTTACCAACCAGAACTGCTCATTTGTGGCATTGGGGTGACGTACATAGTGCACCAACATGTCAACCGCTCTACCCTGCGGAAACTACTGATGGGCATTGGAAGTGCCTATTCATTACCTGCCATGCATCGTCCATCAAGCGGCCACCTTCGCATCATTTGGCATAGACACAGGCGTCCCTGCTCACAACTGACATCATTCTTGCAGCCTGTGCCTGTAAGCAACATCAGAACTATACCAACAATTTTAGCAGGTAGGGATATCACTTTAAGAGTCAGGAATATTTAATTACGCAAATAGTACATAGAGATCTCTGTCAGGAACGTAATTACTCCAGCAGGGCTATCAAGACTTGAGCCCGTTGAGGTTGTAACTATACTCTGGCTTGAGGTTTGATGGAATAGACTACAACACGCCAAGCTCCCCGAGAATATAATGTCAAAATCCGAGCAGCCAGATAACTTTCACCAACGGTCTTCTCTTTGTCAAGGATCAATATCAGTGGTACCCTTTCCGCGATGTAGTAATGAGTGCTCATGCAATTTCAGAAATCTCTTACGTTTGTGATAAATCAGTCCCACCAGTGTTGTATAATCACAGGCCCGTCCGCACCGGTGCCGTACCTGGTATCATACAGTGACAGGCAAGTCCGCACCTGTACTGTGTCCCAGATTATACAGTCACAGACCCAGCTTCACTGGTACTCTAACCTGGTGTTATACAGTGACAGACCCGTCCCGCCAGTACTGCATCCCAGTGTTATACAGATCGGTCCACACCAGTAATATACCAGAATGTTATACAATGGCAGATCTCTCCACACAGGTGCACTACCCTGGTATTATTCACAGATCGATCCATGCCCATGGGTTCTGTAACCCAGACTTATTGACACTCACCTGTAACCAGCCCCAGATATATACAATGAATGACTGGTACTGTATCCCACTATTATACATTGCCAGGCCCGTTTCCACTGGTACTGTACCCCGTTGTTATACAGTGACACGCACGTTTCCAAATGTACAGTACCCTGGTATTATATAGGTACAGACCAGTCCCCACGAATACTCTACTTCAGTGTTATACAGTGACGGACCCCTTCTCACCGGTACGGTACCCCGGTGTATCAGTGGCTGATCCGTCCCTTCGGTAATGTAGCCCAACGCTATACAGATCGGTTTTCACCACTACTGTTCCATATCGCGGTAAGTGCTGTTTGCACGGAGCTATTGATACAGGGTTTCTGGATTCGGAAGACCCTGACGAACTTCTGGGGAACAGCTGCGTGGACGATCCATGGAAGGGATTCTTCTCTTACACCGCCACTCTGTCGGAAGGAGCGCCGTAGGCACAAATCTAGGTATATAGATGGATGGGAGGGGTATAGAGGGCAATGGGACGGATTCAAGTCGAAAGGGTAAGGAGCATTAAGAGTTCGGCACGGACTATCCGGACTTTAGGGGCTGGATCTGTGCTATGGTGTTCGATGACTCTAGATCAAGGGCATATCCCTTCACACCATCCACAGCATTATAAGATACACTGCCTCAAGAACGCTGCATCTACCATCAAGAACAGCTAACATAAAATACCTACATTGCTGGGGTAAAGTTCATTCGATTCAACTGCACCTTGACATCAACCTGTTATTATTGATGTAGAGTACGTAAAGGAATCTGGGATTGCACCTTGACTGCAGACTTGAGTGGAACACCAACACAGAGGCTGTGTAAAAGAATGACCAGACCCGCTTGTACTTCCTACAAGTCTGAGATACTTTGGAGGATACAGACATGTTGTTGACATGTTATACTAATCATTGTTTGCTGATACAATCTTCTAATCGGTGGTGCAATCTTCTAATCACTCAGAGGCATCAACACTGATGATGTCATCAGGCTTAATTAACTGATTCGGAGGCAACAGTTTGGAGCTCTGGTAGAACAACAAAAAAGTTAAAATCCTGACAATTCTGGACAATCATTCTCAGCCTCTGAGTCCCAATTTGGGTGAGCAGAGGAACCACTCTCTGTACGAAAGAGAGGTACAAGAGGTCGTTCTTATCTTCGGACATTCACATCTGAAATGAGGGTTTTCGGGCAGAGAGACTTCAGCAGGACTGGAGGAACAATTGAGGAGTCGGAAATAGAACGAAGGGGAGAGAAACATGAGGTGAAAAGTTAAACTGGGAGCAGGGAGTGGTGAAGTAACAAGCTTGGAAGTTGATTGATGAAAGACATATACAACTGGTGAAGGATGTATCCAATACCGGAGGAAAGAAGATCATGGGATAAAGGTGGAGGAGTACCAGCGGGAGGGTATGGGCAGGCAAGTAAATAAGGTGACAGAGGGAAAAGGAGTTGTGTAATAAAGAAAGAGGGTGGCAGTACGAGTTCGAGAAATTGATGTTCATGTCATCTGGTAGGAGTCTATCTAGATGGAATAAAAAATGTTGCTCCTTCAAACTGAGTGTGGCCTCGTTGCGACAGTAGAGGAGACCATGGATGGACATGTCGGAATGGGAAATGGAAGTGGAATTAACATGGATGGCCACTGGAAGATCCCGCTTATTCCGGCGGACAGAGTGTTCAGCGAAATGGTCTCCCAACCTGTGTCGGGGCTCACCGATATACAAGAAGTCACACCAGGGAACCGGGTGAATAGATGGCATCAATAGACTCACAGGTCAGTGGTGCCTCACTCCTCACTTGGAAGGGCTATATGGGGCCCTGTATGGCAGTTAGGGAAGAGGTGTACGGCCAAATGGTGCAATTGTTCAACTTGCAACGATGAGCCAGGAAGGAGATCAGCGGGGAGAGACGACTAGACAAGGGAGTCGCGTAAGGAGCGATTACCACAGAAAGCCGAATACGGTTATAGAGAATATAGATATTGCGGGTTAAGTGGAACTATGCGCTACACGCGGTGGCTGGTGGGTTGAGAGATGAGGACAAGAGGAATCCTCTCCCTGGTGGGGTGGCATAAGAATGGGCTGAGAGCAGATATTTGCGAAATGGAAGAGATGCGTTTAAGGGGATAGATAATCATGGACAAAGGGAAGTCCGTTTATTTGAAGAAGGAAGTCACCTCCTTCGTTCTTGATTGAAAATTTTCATCCTGAGAGCAGATGCGGCGTTCACATAGGAATGAGAGTAGGGGATGACAATTTTATAAGAAACAGGATTGGAGGAGGTATATCTAGGCAGCTGGGAGAGTTATTCAGTTTCTAACAGCTATCAGTGGATAAGTTATCTCCAGAGATAGAGACTGAGAGATCGAGAAAGTGAACGTGGATGTTGGATGCAATGTTAATGAACTAGGCGAGCTCGGCATGGGTTTTTGCAGCAGCACCAACCGAGTCGCGGAGGTGACGTCGTAAAGGTGGTGGAGTGTCACCAGGGTAGGCTTGTACGTAGTAGATAAAAAAGGCAAGGATAGCTGGGAATCATGTGGGTATCCATGGTTACAGATTTTATTTGAAGGAAGTTAGAGGAGCAAAGAAGAAATGATTAAGACTGGAGTTCTTCCACTCGGTGGAGGAGAGTGGTGCCGGAGCAGACCTAGTTGGGCGTGGTGTCCGGAAAGAACCGAGGAGTTTTACGCCTTCGTGGTGTAAAACTAATATATATAGGGACTGGACATCTAGGATGAAAATAAGAACCGCGGGCCCAGAGAACTTGACATTACTGAAAAGATCGGAGCGTGTGAAACATCACGGATGTCGATAAGGAGGGACAGAAACAATGGAGGGGTGGTGTGTGATAAAACTGAGTCGAGGGATGCAGATAGGAGTTCAGTGGGACAGAATAAAAGAAGCGGAGTCAATGCGTCTACCTGGAGCAGCCGGGTTTCGGTAGAGACGGAGGTGCGAGTTGAGGGAACTATGAGATTGGTGGCAGAGGATAGGAGATCCTCAGAGTTAATAAGGTCGACGATGCTGTGTGTTGATGCCACGGAACTCCTCCCTATTTCAAGACAGTTCTGGACATTGGTAATGTAGAACACTGAAGTTCTGATTCACTTAAATTAGTGGCCGACAGTCGGGGCGCTGGTGGGGATACTGCGTGTCTCTGGCGTAGCAAGGACGAGGTCACAAGATATAGTGTCTAGGCTTGTGTCCGTGCTGCCGTCCCAACCCCAGTATTTGATAAATAGAAGAAATGCTGTATTGTGGCTGACAGCATATTTCTGCAACACAGATGAACTCAATGTCTAAGGCAAGTTGTCGCCTGTTCACAAGCGCTAGGAGGGAAGCGTCGGAGCTGATGTCCTGTTGCGCAAAATCCAGGCTGCTTTCAGTTCAGCTTTCGTTTACCCAGTAGACGACAAGCTGCATTGTCACTTCCTGCGGATTCCTTCGGCATTTATTGACTGAGAATTGGTATTATTTTCCCACAAAGAGACAGAATCTCTGATAAGATGCAAACTTAAGAATGTTACAATATTTCCGCACAGTTATTCATACGTAATTCTCAAATGGACTAACTGTTTGTCATCTCAGTTACAAATGTCAGAGCAATAAATCTCGCTCTGAATACCATCGAGTGCAAACTTATCATAGTTCAACCATTTGGCATTGCCCCAAACACTCATTCAGAAAACAAACTGTATACCAGACGCATAACACACAGACAGCGCACAAACCATTCTCACCCCAAACACACACATTAACACACACACACACACACACACACACACACACACACACACACACACACACACACACACACACACACACACACACACACACACACACACACACACACACACACAACACCCTGATAGCACAATGTATTTCCACTGTTTCCTCATTGTACAAAACATCACACACTCACACGCCACAAATTAATGTAACTAGCACACCACACTCACAATATACATAGAGTCACCACTCTTACGTCGCTCACACACATACCAGGTAAATACTAATGCCATTATCACATGAATTCTTTACGTCATGGCGGGAGACTTTAATCGAGCTCGTTTCAAATTTCTCCCTAACGAGCAACAATTGCCTGCATTACTGGAGGACACAACACACGTGACCATTTCTGTTCCACCATCAAAACGTAATCCCTCGCCCACACGTTGGTAAATCCAACCACTTGGCTCTGCTTTGTATGCGTTCGTACAGGCAGGTACTGAAGGATGGTAAGACGATAATAAAGAGCTTGCTGTTAGAAACGAGGAGAATACTGGACATTGCATTAGACTGGATCACGTTCAAGGATTCATCAGTGGAACTAAATACCAAAATTGACACTGACTTCATAAGGATGTTTGTGGATGTGTGTAAGACCCACAAACTAAGCCCAATTCTTTCTATATTCGAGGCCCTGCATGATTAGGCTAGATCAAAGTGACATTTAGGACAGTTGCTTCAGAGTCAGATCACAAATCCAATATGACCGCTGGAAGGCATTTCGAAATTGTAGAATATCGGACTAAACATTATCACAGATTTACAGCTGACAACTGTACCTGGGCTTGCATAGTATTTCTTCCAACACGACGAGATCGCATAGCATAAATGGTGACGACCTATCAGTCCTGGATGAGCTCGGGGCACCTTAAATAGGAATTGATGGGAAGAGCTTTGGCACACCTATTCAAAAAACGCTCATTTTTAATAATGCTGCTAACCCCGTCTCTGAAACTGCCGTCCTGGCATCCTTCAAGAATGAGAATTCAAGAAAAAGCAAACAGTTTAGCAAACCAGAGTACGAGAGATCTGCAGGGACTAAACAGCTGGACTGCTCATGGGCGAATTGCACCGATCGCTTCACTACATCTGATTTGTCTGGCACTTCAGACTGATCTGAATCATCTGGATAACACATTTTTACGTCAGGAGTGACCCATCATCAGATGCTGCAAGGCCCGCTGAGTCCCTCCAGCATAGTACTGTGTGGTACTTTCGATTTCCAGTATCTCCGTCATCAGCAGTACATATTTGGGCACTCGCAGATCAGATTATTATATTAGAATATTCTCACTCTGCCTCTGCATAGAATCAAATGGAGCGCATGCCGACGATTTTCCTTTCTTAAGAGGGTAATTAAGTTTTGTTGATTATATCTAAAAAATACATCTTGTGTAAGGTTGTTGGTTTCAATGGGATATATGTGGCTTTCACCATTTATACCCGGCCTCTGAGACTGTCTTTGTTTTCTTTTTTGGAATGAGAAGGATTACGCAATATTCATAATCACTGATGGAAAATATGTATTTGCACCAGCGGTTTTAATTTGTTTGCTGCAATAAAATATGCAGCATAATAGCCAATGATGCCTTTCTATCTAATATGCTCCCTGGTGACTAATAATATGAATAGGTGACTAATAATATGAATAAGTACAAGAATCTCTGAATGCAGCTTAGTGTCTGCTGACAAGTGTCAATAGCAATGCATGGAGTTCCACTAATCTTCGTGTCGGCCGTTTACTATTGCATCATTGCTATTATCGGCATTCCTCGTAAAACACTGACTTGATTTTAAATCTTTAAAACGTTGTGTGAATCGTAACATATCCGTGTGTATGGACATTTATGCTCTATGTCGACTATAGAATTTCTTTTTACCTCTTTGCTATTCTTCCAGATGCTTTTACTATATTTTCCCCATATGTTGCAACATTGTTCCGAGTATTGTATTCCTTTTTAACTTTATTTATTTGTAATGCATTTTATTGTTTTTTGGTAAATGGTATTGTTGCACGGTTTCATTTGCCACAGGTGGAATCTTCAGTAAGTTCCATCACAGCGCAGCTGTGCACATGACAGAATTCTGAATGGGAAGAATTTTACCAAGTCACATCAAAAGTCAAAGCAAAAAGAAGTCACAATGTGTACCGTCAAGATCATTTTAGCTGTGAATTACAGTTTTACCTCTTGTCAAAACTTCAACTTTCAAGAATGACATTTACACCAGAAGCAACATACTGTACATTGAGATATAATATAAATGACACACTGAATATGCACAGCATATAAAAAATAGGCAAAGCAAATACACGCACGCACTCTTACACAGCCACAGACAATTCCCCCACACACATACTCACTCAAATCTACATATCACTCTCACAGATAAACAAATATGCGTATCGCAATTCACACCCTTTCTGCATTTCAGTCAAGCGGCACACAAAAAAAAAACACCTTAACTCCCTCGGTCTTCCTCTGTTCCAGCTAACCTCGTCGTGATTGGGGTAATGCTCCGCAGACGATGCGGTCTCTCCAAATGCATCACCGTCTACCTACTGTCCGTCGCTGTGACGGATCTCTTGGTCATTATCACGGGCGCGATATTTATCCGGATTCTTCCCATGACCGACGCGTCCAATTTCCTGAACTTCTCCCCAGCTTGCAGTGCGAATGTCGCGGTAGCTTACTTCGCAAAGGGCTGCTCCGTATGGGTGATGGTGATGTTCACCTTTGATCGATTTGTGGCTATTTGTTGCCAAAAACTGAAAACGAGGTACTGCACCGAGCGAACGGCGAAGTCCGTGATCGGAACGGTTGCGGCCCTGAGCTGTTTCAAAAATATATCTGCGTACTTTTTTTTGAACCTCCCCGCAAAAATGAACGAACGATATGCATAATTAAAGAGGCGCATTTTACAGCAATTGGCTGGATCATATATGACTGGATGGACAGCATTTTAAACCCTTGTCTTCCACAGTTTCTAATATTATTGTTCAACATCATAACCATCAGATACATTGCCAGGGCCATTAGAATCCGCAGGAGACTCCAGAGCGGAGGGAACAGTGAGAGACAGAATGACCCGGAGATGGACAACCGCAGGAAGTCTATCGTCCTTCTCCTAAGTATCTCTGGTATTTTCGTTCTTTTTTGGATAATTTCACTGGCTTCTTTCCTCTACGTTCGTATTGCCAACAGTTCTTACTTTTCGGGCTCCAATTTCAGTGAAGTAGCATTTCCTCTGGAAGAAAGCAGTTATGCGCTTCAATTCCTGTGTTCCTGAGTGAACCCATTCATTTATGTTGCGAACCATTTTCATCTAAATTCTATCATCTTGATTACTCAGGCACGAAGTCAGCAACGTATGCACAAGCACATTTATTTGTAGGTGAATTAGACATCTTTCTTGCAGTAACATCGGATGTACGTAATATTAGATATGTAGCCTTCACACGCTAAAGAAATTAAACAGAGGTTCTTACAAGGAAGATTCAAAGTGATCCAGGTGGTCTTGTTGTTGCCAAGTGATGGGTATTCCACTTCACGACGCTTCGAGAGCATCCATTGTTTAGACTTGACCATAGATATTTCTTTCTCGCTGTCTCGATACACAAGCCTGGGTAGTACGGTATGAGGAGCAAGCAGAAGCCCATGTAGCAAGCTCCCCCGCAGATAGGACAGGCGGAGACAGATGCAGTAGTTTTACCAGCAGAGTCACAGAAGCTGCCAGTCAGCTTTGAACTCAATGTAAATCTGCGTTAGGGATTACAGCTGCGGAACATTCGCTCGGGATTCAATCCCGAAGCACCCTGCATAAATTGGGCTAGCTGCAAGGAAGTGGAGGCCTGATATCAGAGTTTTCCTTCCCTAGGAAGATCCCTCAAACACGACAAATGACCCCAGTCACCGAAGCGACCGGTTTTCAGGCGCCAGTAACCCGAATTTGCCCATTTCCAATCAGCATAAGCTGTTCCACTAAACTCTGTGGAAAGGATTTCATTAAACGTATACAGTATATGATTTGCTGAGCAAATATTCAAGTTGTGTTTTTAATTGTCCCCAGCGCTGACAAGCATTCAATAGATATAATTTGCGAGCCACACTGAGGGATAATACCATGCAAAATTATATTGAAATTGTATAAATTTCTCGCCAACAGTACCTTTACTTTCTGCCTTTGGATTGCCCTTCCTGGCTGGAGGGGGGAGGGTGTGTTGCGGGGTTGGGATTGTAAAGCCAGGGTGTTTGCTTTAACGACACCTTCATGATTATATAAACTTCTAGGAATTCTCCTCTCATTCTCCCATTGTCACTGCATTCGGATATGGCCAAAATGCAGAGAGAGAGAGTAACGTAGAGACAAACACTGAAACCGGCCAATAATTCACACATTTTAATACGAATTGAGTTAGAGGGAAAGGGAAACAATGAATGCTTGGTCAAGCAGTGTGGTGAACTATTACTCTCAAGTGGAAAGTGAAGACAACACTGCGCTCAGAGAAGTCCTAATGCAAGTAGGCAGCGAAACGTTGCTGTGCCTTGTTCAAGTCTCGTGAGCGCTGCGAAGAATATAATTACATTAAATACAATCAGAATGCAATAGTATTTAGCTGGCACATGTATATTCATGAGTCAATTGCCGTATCTGGTGGTTTGCCAAATCCGTGTTTGTGACACCGTCGTTCTAAGAAATAAACATCTTCTGTGTCCAATTTCTTCACATAACACATGTCCGCTGACTCTGGCAGTATGCTTCTAAATCTCTCCTGCACGTTCTCCACCTTGACAATGTCTTCGTTATAATAGTTTCACCAAAACTCTACATAGTAGTCCAAGGGCGGCTTTATCAACAGCTTTTACATTTATTTCGTTTTAAATCTTTTTTATTGATTTTCAAGCATAACATAGTAACAACAGATATACAGAGAAACTGAGAATAAATAGTTAATAGAACAGCATATGCAAGTTTGAAGTATTGACAAAACAAATGTACCGAGCCTCCCAAATTCATCCGGTATTTACAGAGAAGAAAGAAAAAAAAAACAATGAAAAAAACAAACTAACTAATTTGCAAACTAAACTAAAGGAACACTGTGTTATTATATAATAACGGACATAATCAGTAGTGTCAATAACTCCGCTGCTCTATTCAAATATTTAAGAGTGATACAAAATGTTCGGGAAAGGTCAATTTAGCTCATTTGAAAGTGTTGAATAAATGATCTCCAGGTTTCTACAAATTTAATCGAAGTGTCAAAAATAACACTTCTGATTTTCTCTAAATTTAAACAAGATAAAGTTTGGGAAAACCATTGGAATGTAGTTAGAGGATTAACCTCTTTTCAGTTCAATAAAATGGATCTTCTAGCCATTAAAGTAACAAATGCAATCATCCAAAGAGCTAATGGGGATAACTAACTATTATCCAGCATTGGTAAACCAAAAATTGCAGTTAAAGTGTGAGGATGTAAATTAATACGAAAAACTGATACCAAAATAATACCAAAATATATTTCCAATATTTCGCTAAAAAGGGGCAAGACCAGGACATGTGAGTCAAAGAGGCCACTTCAGAGTGGATTAACGTGGGGGTAAAAATGAGCAATTTTATCCACAGACATATGGGCCTCATGCACCAACGCGTGTTCAGCCCATATAGTGGAAGAGCTAACTAAATGTAGGATTTTCTCCCATTTCTCTGTAGGTAAGGAATGTTGAAGTTTTTCTTCCCATTCATTCTTAATTTTATCTGATATATTTGGTTACATTTTCATGACCCTATCACAAATGGTTGCTATAAAACCCTTCTGATAATTGTTTAATCCTTTACATTTTAACCCTTACCCTTCTGATAAGAGTTTAATCCTAATTTTTTTTTTCCGTGATATCGGTTGGGTATGAGTGCGGAAAAGGCTGGAAGATATTATTCAAAGAAAGACTGATTTGTATGTATTTAAAAATGGGTTCTGGGTAAATTATATTTATTAGGCAGCTGTTCAAAAGACACGAAACAGTGATTCATAAATAAGTCACGAAAACTTGTAATACCCTTCGTTTTCCATATCAAAAAGGCTTGATCCAAAACAGAGCGTTGGAAAATGAAGTTAGAAATAATGGGGCTAGATAAAATAAACTTATTCAAACCGAAAAATTTACGATATTGATACCATATTCGTAATGTATATTGAATTATTGGATTAACCATTTGTTTATTCCATTTATAAATAACAAAGGGAAGCAAAGTCCCTAAAATAGAAACGAATGAGACACCTTGTATAGATTTACATTCAAGGTTTACCCATTGTAGTTTCAGTATTGTCACCAAGTCCTGTGCCCAAAATATTAAATATCGAATACTAATTGCACAGCAGTAAAATCTGAAATTAGGCAATGCTAAACCACCTTCCTTTTCAGACTTCTGAATTTTTAAAATTTAATCTAGGATATTTATACAGAGAAATATATGCCATATATACAGAGAAATTTTAGAGCCAAGAATGTCCAAAAATGATTTAGAAATAAAAATTGGTAACGCTTGAAATATTGACAAATATTTAGGTAGAATAATCATCTTAATAGCATTGATTCAACTAATCAATGATAGAGATGATGGGTACCATTTAGTAAACAGTTGATTAACCTGATCAATTAAAGGTAAAAAACTTAATCTTAAATAAATCCTTATGTTTCTCAGTAATTTAACACCTAAGTAAGTAAAGTTGTCGTTGACCAATTTAAATAGTACATTTTTGTAAATTGCATCTTGCATATTTATTGGTAATAATTCACTCTTATTAAGATTCAGTTTGTAGCCAGAAAAGCAACTAAACTGAGCAAGCAAAGATACAACTACTGGAATGGATCTCTCTGGATTGCAAATATATAGTAACAAGTCATCTGCGTATAATGATAGCTTATATTTCTCTTTTCCACGGGTAATACAAGAGATGTTAGGAGTATCACGAATTGCAATAGATGACATTTCTAAAGTAATGTGAAATAGTAAAGGACTAAGAGGCCAGCCTTGCCTAGTACTCCGAAACAATTGGAAAAAGTGAGATCTTTGAATATACGTACATATCGAAGCAAAAGGAATGTGATGCATTCATTTAGTCCACGATATAAATTTCGTACTAAAATTAAAATTGTCATACGCACTAAATAAATAAGGCCATTCGACTCTCTCAAACGTTTTCTCAGCGTCCAAAGAGATCACATATTCTGGAGTTCAGGTGAGGGAGTATAAGCTATATTAATTAATTTCTTAATAATAAAAGATGAACGGTTTTTATAAAACCATTCTCGTCCTCGGATATAATTTGAGGTAACGTTCTCCAATCCAGTGGCCAAAATCTTGGAAAAATTCTAAGAGTCCTTCTAAATCACTGAAACCGGGCAATAATTCACATATTTTAATACGAATTGAATTAGATGGAAAGGGAAACAATGAACGCAGGATGGTTAACTGTTAACTCTCAAGTGGAAAACGAAGCCAACACTGCGCAGATAGGAATAAACTGAATACCGCTATCTTCAGAGATAATTGATAAACTAATTTCTCAGAGAACTCCTTATGCAAGTAGGCAGCGAAACTTTTCTGTGCCTTGCTCAAGTCTCGTGGATCGTTACGATGAAAATAATTAACTTAAATGCATTCACAATGCGATTGTATAAAGTTGGTGCATGAATATTCATGTGGCAATTGCCGTATCTGTTGTGATTGTGACACCCGTCGTTCTAAGTAATAAACACCTTGCATTTCCAATTTCTTCATATAACACAGGTCCTCTGGCTCCAACAACATCCTTCTAAATCTCTCCTGCACTTTCTCCACCTTGACAATGTTTTGGTTATAATAGTTTCACCAAAACTTTATATGATAGTCCAAGTGCGTCTTTACCAACAGCATTTACTTTAATTTCTGGACTCGATGTACTAAGGATAGATGACTGTAAATAGACACCCTCTCTACTTGTACAGCCGTTTCCATGAACTACATATGCCCCTGCTCCTCAACACTTCCCAGTGCTATTCTATACTTACAGTATTGTGCAAATGTCTTACTTGCTCACATATCGCCTTAGTACCAAAGATGTTTGCACAGTAGTGCAGTACTTTTAGATTATGCACTATACTTCTGCCACAAAAAAGCATGACACATTTAAGTGCTAATAAATCAGATTCTGCGATGAGTCTTTATTGTGGACTGCGAAAGGGTGCAGGCAGAGGGGCTCATATTTGCAGAGAGGGGTTTGGAGGGTGGAGCGACCTGGAAGTACCAGAGATACATCATGTAACGATTAATAAACGAATTGCCTTGAATCAAATGTCTTTGTGTGGTCTCTCAGGGCTGGGTGTGTCTCAACCGGTGCTTCACCACCCATACCTGCCCCGGAACTAATTCCTCACCACAAGGCTCCCAGGAAACTCCATCCACGTTATTGTCTGCATCTTAGCTCCTGTCAGATTTGCAGACATTTTCTCCGCTCCAAGATCAGAAATACAGTACTGTGCAAAGGGCCTAGGCACACTAACTACTATATGTATTGTATATATGCGGGAGGTGTTCCAATATTGCAATAGTTACACATTATTATCAGAAAAATGTAAACAATATACAACCTGAAACTTTGGTTATTCTCAATCTACCATGGAGAACAGGTGTGACCCAAAAATGAGTGACAGTACAAATGGCTCGAAATACGAACACATACACTCCTCCTCTTTCGTAAAATCAGCAGCAAAGCAAATCTCCGTCCCCAACTTACTTCAGGAAAGAGCAGTATGAGTACACACCACCCAACAAGCAAGCAATAGCAAAGCGCACAAATCAAGTCAAGTCACTTCAAGTCTGGTTTATTGTCATTTAACCATATAACATATACATCCATACAAAGTGGATAGAAATAGAAACATAGAAACATATTAAACCTGGAGCGCAATACAGGCCTTTCGGTCGACAAAGCTCTGCGGTACATGGCCTTACCATAGAAATTACCCAGTGTTACCCATGACCTCTATTTTTCTATGCTCCATATCCCTACCCAGAAGTCTCTTAAAATACCATATCGTTTCGGCCTCCACTACCGTCGCCGGCAGTCCATTCAATGCTCTTACCACGCTTTGCCTAAATACATTCCTCTGACATCTCCACTGTACCTACTTCCAAGCACATTAAAACTGTTCCCTCTCATGCTAGCCATTTCAGCCCTGGAAAGAAGCCACTGACTATCCATATGTTCAATGCCTCTTATCATCTAGTACACCTCTGTCAGGTAACCTCTCAGACTTTATCTCTCCAAGGAGAAAAGGCCGAGTTCACTCAACCAATTCTATTAATGCATGCTGCTCAAACGAGGCAATATCCCTGTAAATCTCCTCTGCACACTTCCTATGGTTTCCACATCCTTCCTGTAGCTAGCGACCAGAACTGAGAACAGCATTACAAGTGGGGTCTGATCTGGGTTCAGTATAGTTGGAACATTAACTCTCTTCTCTTAAAATAAATCCCAGAATTGATGAATGCCAAGGCACCTTCTTGCGCAGCAGCATTGAATGTCCGATGGACTCAGAAACCAGGATCCCTGTGATTCCCCCACACTGCCAAGAGTATTACCATCAATACTATATCTCCCACGATATTTGACCTACCAAACTGAGCCATCTTATACTTATCTGCGTTCACTCCATCTGCTACTTCCAAACAAACAAACTAGATATTTTTTTCCGAACCTGTGTGTAAAGCAAGCTTATGGAAATAACACACATATCAGACACAATCTTATATTGATCGTCTCTTGCCTGATGGTATGAAGTCACAGAGTATGCTGGATGGATGAACGAGGTCCATATTAATACAAAGGAGCTAGCTTACGCAGTGCTCCTGATATATGTCCGCGCTGGAGTTTACGGTGATCCCTTTGATCCTTTCGGCTGTTTTCACAGTACTTCATAGCGAATTCTGGTTCCATGTCTACTGCTCCCATAGCAGCTGGAGATGCAGGACGTCAGGAGGCTCTCAAAGCTGCTCTTTTAAAACCCAGTTACGATGGGAGGCGAAGCCTTCCTGACCTTAATCTTCTCAGGAAGTGGAGGCGCTGCTGTGCCTTTTTTTAGGGAAGTGATAGAATGGTACAGGTGAGCTTACACGTAATGTTGACTTCTAGGAAGTAAAGAGCTTGATGCTCCTATGGTGAAGACATGAGGGGCTGTAGAAGGGGGGATCTAATAGAGAAGGGCAAAAACCATGGAAAAAAAAGATAACCTACTGATATATTTTAAACCCACAGATTATCATTGCCAGCTGCATTGTACTTCTTGCAAATATACCATTCTCTTCTGTCACTTCCATTGTATTCGCTGCATCCATTCTCAGGGCGAGGCTTTTCATTCCAGCACCAATGTACTCCTGCTTCACAGCAAAGTGTTTTCCGTCCTGCACTATTCACGCTACGCTCACTCACATCTCTTCCATTTTGTTCACATCTGCCTTCATCCCATCCTGTCGCCACTCCTTCAGGAACACGGCTCCTCTTGTTGTCACCTACCATCTAAGTAGTCTCAGCGTGCAACACATAAGTTTCTGAAACTTATGAATTGACTCACCATCTTCCCTCACCCACTGCCCCACATTCTGTTCTGCGCAGGGTACTCTCCTTAGGCGACTCACTTTACCAGTCTTCTGTTCCCACTGATCTCCTTCTGGGTACTTATTCATGGAAATCGAAACCATTACAAATCCGAAACGTCAGTATATGACCTCCTCACCTATCAGCTACCTTATATTTCTTCCTCCCATCCCACACCGTCTTGTTCTAAATTCTCATCTTTTTTTTTCCAGTACTGATGAAGTCTCTCACTGTTTGCTATTTTACCATAGATGCTGACTGGAATGCTGAGTAGCTCCAATACTTGTTTAAAACGCCAAGCCCAGTTTGCACCCCAGATTTCTAAATTATCTCATCATGTAGAAAATAGGCTACACAATTCCGACCAAATTAGAAGCCGCTGAGGGCTGTATAATGCCCCTTCCTTATTCCCTGTATACCCTTGACTGTGTCGTACACAATATTGTCGATACCTTATTGATCGTCCTAATCTCAAACAATAATGAGGTTTCCTACAGCGAATAAGACATTTGTCTGACACAGTGATGTCAAAAAACAACCCATTCTCAATGTCGCATAAACAGAGGAACAGGTTGTGGATTACAGGAGAAAGGCTAACCCTATTGACACCTATGGATCTGTGGTTGAGAGTGTAAACACCTTTAAGTTTCTCAGCATCCGCATCACCGAAGATATATCGTGCTCTGTACACACCAGCCATGTGGTGAAAAATGCACAAGCAAACCTCTTTCACCTCGGACGGTTGAGGAAGTTTGGTATGGGCCCCCTGACTGGCTCCGTCAATGCCCGTCAATGCTGGGCACTGTACGTACCTTAATCCCAGGGATCTGCAAAGTCTGCTGAGGACAGCCCAGCGCATCTCTAATTGTAAACTTCCCATGATTTAGGACATGCAAAAGAATCAATGAAAGCCTGCTGTTACATGCCCCGTAACTGGGTATCTGACCAGCATTGAAAGAATTATCCGTTGGAGTCCTGTGGTACTATTTTCAAACTGTCTTTATTAGTAATATATACATATCAATATCAACAATGCAAATATATAGAGAATACACGTTAGCAGTACTAAACCTAAAAGTGTGTGTATAATAATAATCAATAATAAACAAGCTCTATCGATGTCTAGGGGATAATGAATTGAAATATGTGAATATAAAGTTCAGTTCAGTTCATACGGACTGAGGTAGTTGTTGGTTCTTGTGTTTTATTCGTTGAAGAGAGAGAGAGCGAGCAAACAGTAACAGCTATTGTCAGGCCAATCTTCCTTTACGTTCTTGATCCGTCGGGTTGTTTTGGCCATTCAGGTATGAGCCCTCTGTCCTTCAGCTAGACCGTTCTTCCGTGGTGGACTCGTCACTCTGGCGTGAGTGGACACACACACACAAGCCCCCACCGGCCCTGCTGTAACACTGAGAGTTAAACTGACTGATCCTTTCTTCGGTCTCCGATGCCCCACACCTTCTCGTGGATTCCAACACTCAAGCAGTGCTCACTAGTGTGTCTCCTGGTGTGTCTCTGCCTTTTCTGAAGCAGATGTTCCAGTCCCAGTATGTCGTCCCTCTGTCTCTCTCATTAGCAGCGGGGTAACAGTAGCTGTTTGTGATTCTCCCGGGGGGGGGGGGAGAAACATGGGCAACTCTGTACCCTTCTGCCCATCAGAGTTGTTCATCCTTCATAACACTACACACAAAGGCTAACAAATACCCGATAAACTAAAGAAGAAAAGTTTTCCAAATTCCAAAGTAGACAAACATAATAATAAATATCAAAATAATCATAATACCGGCATATCCAACGAAACACAGCATCAATACATTTCTTAAGATCCTGAAAATGTGCCTTAAGTTTTACCAAAATGTAAAATGTATTTCTACAAAACGGAGATGTTGATTGAATTTGGAAAAACTGGGTATTAAATCATAAAGAATCAAACAGGTTATATATTGACACATCTTCTATGCATGGGTGACTTGAAATTATCCCCCTTCATTAGTAAAGCTAAAATAATCAATTCAAACTGTAGAAGTATTTTCTAAACATACAAGAATGAACTTCTCGACTAGAGAACTGCAGAACATTAAACATAAAATAGATACAATAGCGCTAACAGAACATAGAAAGGAGCAGCAGGATACAATGATAACAATAAATAAATATGAAGTACGCAAGTATTAGGGATATCAACTAATAAAGAAAATAGGTCATAGTGCCATCTAGGGAAACCTTTTTGACAGAACTTAATACTAGGCTTTAGGAAATACCAAACAGTGTTCAATAACAAATATATAACAGAATCAAAGGCAATAAGTACTTTTACTATACCAGCATAATAATATTTTAGTCTTCTGGCACAATAGTCCGAAATATATCTGGAAAATTTACGAAGAAAAATAAGAACTAAAACGACAAATTTTAGATACCACTATGTATCTCGAACACACTTCGATTAACATTACCTAGGACAAAATTAGAAAGAGAAATGATAATTAGATAAATCGTCTACCGATATATTCTCACGGACGAAAACAGGATGCAGGAATCCATATCGTTATATGCATTTCTGATAAGGAAAAACACTACTAAATTTAAAAATCATAGCACAGCACAGCAAAAGGATGAATGTCTCACTATAGAAGTTAACCAATTCAACACAATGATCTTCCACCTCCATGGAATATATCTCCATGATCGAAGTAGACAGATTTCAACAGGGAAGTGTCAAATGGCTGGCTCTCAGTTGAAGACATCTTCCCAAATATAGAGGAGTCTCTTGAGGCAATCGAAAACCAAGCGGTTAACACAAAATATTATTAAAATACATCATGAACATCAAATCGAGAGATGATAAAGGTAGAAAATGCCAAATGACCAATATTATACACCAAATAATTTTCCTAATGCAAACTTATGAAAGAAAGCACACCTTACAAGGCTAATACAATATATAGCTCAAAATCCTTCAAATAATGTCACGATCGGTCTACTATCGGTAATGGTCCCGTCTGACAATATCCCATCTTGGTATTATCTCATTGATTGTGCTTAATTTCCGTCGGCTGATTCCCAATTTTTGCTAGTTCCTTTAATTAAAACACACCTGGTTCCCATTACATAGGATGAAACTCCGGCGTCATAGCCATGCTTTGACAGTTCGTTGGTCCGCTATAGTGTGAGTAAACCTCGTTTCCTGATTCCTTAGGACTGTCAGTTCTAAGATCTGCATCCTTTCCTGGATATGCTGCGTAAATCTTGTCTCCGTGTACAGACTCTCCTCAATACCGGTTGCCCGTTTGCGAGGTTGCTAATGCCTCACGCCCTTGCCTCCGCGCGAGCCTTGTTCTCAGCCTGGTCCTTGCAACATAATTACAGAGAAGAGAATCCCTAAAAACGGTCGAATATAATAATTTGGGATAAATCTGAAAGTACAACTTACATAATAAATATAACCATTACAGAAACTCATAATATCCAGTCTTCAATAGTGAAAAACATCAGAAATACACTAAAGTAACAGGTGAAAGTTAAACATTATGAAACATGAGCCGTTTGTACATTATCGCCACAGTAATATTTACAACTAGTATTGTGCCGCCGTGACTGCAGAATAGTGTTAAACAATTCGAACTGCGCAGCAACCTTTTTAATAATCTCCAGAAATGCACAACTCTATTTACCACTTTAATTGTCCGAAGGATCCCAGCAACTGCGAAATGAGAGTGCATGTGTTCATGTAGCATTGGCCGATGTGACAGAAAACACTGTCTGTGAATAACAATATTCCTCTTTTATTTAAAAATCAGAAATTTCATCAAACATTCACATTCCCAAGTTACTGAACCTACAGAGCTGCATATTGAGCAAACATACATTCAACAAACATACTTAGTTAAAAGTATGTGCAGACCATGCCTTCTGAATGGTTAAGTGTACCGCTTGCTTTAAACAAAGGAAGGGAGAATTTAAAACGCCTACACGCGCACTATATATCCCCTGGATGCCTGAAAGTGGTCACCAACGGGAAAGCAGCTGCAGTTTTTAAACTAATCAATCTTGACGGAAGCGACTTTTGACAATTAGAATAATCCACCCCTCAAAGGACTTTCCACCCATAAAAGTTGCGAATGTGATGGTCCAACACTTAGACTAGTAAGACCCTTACGCATTCCGTGAGTTACATGTAAAACACAAATGTATAACATGCAATAATATAAACCAGAGTCACCTTTCCGTAAGGCAGAGCAGTCCACTAGTCCCCATTTGCACCACCCCCATCCTGGAGTGTAATTGCCAGTGAGCTAGTTCCCCAGCTGATCATATATACTGGCTCTGTGAGTGATGTC